>NC_090908.1:9947807-10268587 GCF_040956055.1 Brachionichthys hirsutus | reverse complement strand
TGCATTGTTCCGGGAAATCCAAAGATTACACATTTTTGTCTCGCTCCGCTATGGCTAATATGCTGAATTACAAATTTCATCATGAGAAAGTTCTTGTGGAGTAAAGCTCCATACCTCTGTGAGGCCTCTTGCAGCCACAGAAGCAGAATGTCATCTGTGGAACAGCAGATAAATGGCTAAGCTCATTGTTCACCAATGCATCACGAGGCCTGTTCCCTAGCAATAGTTACTATTATATAATTATTACTGTATTTAATATTGCTATAAAGACTCCTTCCAATGTTGCAAATGAAACCGGACTCTTTTTGTAGTGAACTACGGTGCCAGCGTTATAAGGCTTTTAGTTTTGAAGTCTGTACAACTTCAACAAGAACGAGATCATCATTTTAAAATGGGCTTACTCTGCACATTTGAGCAGTTTGAGGACCTCTTATAACTTTTCCTCAGTCACTTCCAGCACATTCAAAATGTGAATTACATAAAATCCACTTGACCTTTTCGAATGAATAACTCTAATTATCTGGCTGTGCTGTGTATTTTAGACTTTCACTAATGAACTCCAACAAAAAAAAAACCTTTTGCCTCCTATCTAAATGTCATCAGGCATCGTGCAATGCTGGGAAAGCGCCATACAATGCTTCAGGAGTTTTTTTTACTCTCCCAACAGTGATGAAGCAGAATTTCCTTCGGAGGATACTTTGACACAAGGCGGCCGGAGGCATGATCCAAGGAAGCTGGTGCTCGGGGCTGGCATACAAATTACGTTGTGAACTTTCTTTGACTTCCTTGATTTTTTTTTTGTTTCAGGACAGCGCTGATATAAAAAGGCTGTTAAAGCAAGGTTAGCAAAACTGCCCTCCCCAGACATGGTTTAGATTATATGTTTAAGAGTTTGTCAGCTGCACTGAGCTACAATAGGAAGGCCAATAATCCAGGACTGGATGAAGACTTGATTTAAACTCAAAATAAAAGACTGCAAGGATCGCATGAAAAATAAGGGAGATTTCCAAGTCTCACTGCAAGTCATCCAACTGATGACTTTGGTGGGACTGATTTGTAATTTGGGTGATCATTTGGGAATCACACGGTGATCGGTGCATTCAGCAAGGAGCATTTCTCACTGTTAGCCCGAAAGTAAACCAAAGGAAGGGAGGAAGCTATGTCAGACAATTGGTTCATGTTATAATCATATAATTACGTATGAATTGATAACATATTCCAATGCCTAACTAAACCCGTGATTATGTATTTCATCTTAGAATAAACTAAATAAGCTTTTATCCGACCTTGATTATATAAAGTGTAAAAAAACAAAAAGGTTAATCATCTTTACAACTTGAGTGGACTGAATGCACATGATGGCTGTTATACAATTCCTGCTTCAGTGTTTAATATCCGACTGTACGTCTGTAGGTCTTCTGTCCCGGGATGTATTGCAGATGAAGAGGATGGACAAGAATAGAAAAAGAAAGAAAGCAAAAATTCAAAGAAAATAGAAGGAACCATAGAAGCACAGTGAATGGTGAGATGTCAAGAGAAATGAAGCCCCCCCCCCCCCCAAAAAAAAATGAATGCTTCATCTGTGTGACAGGCCTTTTTCTTTGTGTTCTTCAGGTGTAGGCAGGCGTCAAAAAATGATCCGGAGCCGGAAGGAGCGAGCGAATGTGCAGCAGTGAGAAGAAACTTTCTCTGAAATTAACGAGTGCTGAACGAATGTTAACGTAACTCTAACAAAAGCTAAATGTGAGCGACAGGCCATCCAGGTGGAGAGACAAGATGCGTTTTTGACGAGAATTGGGGGAATTTCTTGTTCTGCTATATCCAGATCAATAGTGTGACATAACTCTTTCAAAGGGATCTAACTATGTGCTGTTCTTAAAGATTAATCAGGTTCTATCAGGGGAACGCTGGGTTAAATAAATGTCCACATCCTGTTGAGCCGCTCACCCCTTCTCAATACTTTGTGCAAATAATCTAAACTAACATCTTGCTATTTCCCACCTATAAAGTTTTTTTTTTTAATCTTATGGGCGTGATCTTATAGCTAATATTTTCAACAACTAATTTACATATTTTATTACTAAAGTATATTATTTGCAGGACAGGGATGGGAGTTTTTCCACCCGCTAGCTTTCTACAGCGTATTGTGCAGAGCCTCAGCGTCTGCACGTCAGGAAGTGTTCAGTGTAGTGATTTCTTCATGCATAAAACATAACAATGTGTCAATGTTCATTTCTTCAACGCAAATGTCAAAGAGTTGTTCTTCAGGCCTGATAAGAGTTTAACACAGGGAGTAATAGTACAAGTACTATTTCCTTGTAGAAAAGATTAAATATAGATGTTAAAACCACCATTTCACTGAACTAGTGCAGTTTTGTGGTAAATTATTTAATTTCCGTAAAAATTCAAATAGAAACACACACACACGCACAATTATATCTAATATTTGTACATTGTATATGTATAGTGGCAATAAAGTTGAACCTAATCTAACCTAACACGCAGACACACAGGACTACACACCTTCATGCATCTTTCCTTCAACTTGAAGGAAAGATGCATTTAAGATGGACAGCCTTAATTTAGCTTACAGCTGTGTATCAGGACACACGACTTAAATGAGCTATTCCTGTTGCGTATTTAATTTTGCACATGATGGCTGTTCGAGCTCTTATGGCCTCACACCGAAGCAGAAAGTCAGACTTGTCCTCATTAAAAACCATCCCATCTCTTTAACCACCGTGCAATTAAAGGGGTAATTCAAATTGGAGCCAAGCACTTCATCTTTCATGGCGGTCGTTGATTCGGAGGCAAAAGCTGCGTCAGGTATATTGCCTGTGGAGCAGAACCACTCCAGTTGCGGTGCAGGAAATATTACCTCCGTGATCTGCAGCAAGAGGCATTTTAGCAGGAAATTAGTCCCTGTGCTGGGTTGTATATATGGCCAGGGCCGAGTGGAGCTCATAATTCAATGCAGCCGATGGCACTTTTCTTCCTCTATCTGCTGGGCGCCGGGCACTGGCTAAATGACAGTGAAAGCTGCAATGGTTCTTCCACTATTGCTTTACGACTGGCATAGACCCCGGGGCACCATGACTGGAGTACTAAGTGAGAACATAGCTGCCAATCAGCTGATATTAATCTGCCTGTGTTCAGGAGAGACAGCTGGCATGAGACGAGCACGCTGCAGCGGGGAGGAGCTGGGAAGTGGACCCAGGTGGTGCAGCGCTGACAGAAATTACCTGTGCGTCGGCTCAGACCATCAAAGCGTCTGACACGCAATAACATCCACACAGCCACCCCCGCACACAAAAAGTGAAAGTCAGCGATCCAGGGAGCCTTCTACCTTAACACTTCTTATGGGAAGACATGAATTTTCAGAGCACACCAAACTGTCGATGAATATTTTGTTACATTTCTTTATTAGTTCAACTGACTGATGAGATATTATGTATACATCCTCTCATATGACTGTTAAACTATGCTTTCTGGTCAATAAATAATAAAACTATCTAAAATTGCATAATTTTGAGAATGATCAGCTTATTCTTTAATAAAAACTGCCAATACTTTGTCTAAGTACCAGAATCTTTCTTAAAATCACACTGCATAGAGTGAATATAATGTCAAGTCTTTGATATTGATTAAAACCTCAATCTTCTGACAAAAAAGATGTTCAAACATGTTCAGAACTTCAGATCCCTAAATAAAAAAAAGGTAATCGTTATTCCACGTTTTTTTTAATCATTTCAGATCGATACGGTATATTATAGAAATGGGCTAAACCGAATTATTCAGCGTCTCAGAGTAAAACCTGTGACCAATGTGAAAGCGGAACCTTCGCTAAAGAAGTCTGATTTACTGATCTTTACTTTGATATTTATATCGTCCCTTTTACAGTCGCTTCCGCAATTGGGTCATGTGACCGCTCAACCACTGTGCCGGAAACAAACGTCACAGCTTTACGGATGCACTGCGAAGATAGCGCAAGCCTCTATATCAGTCAATGGGCATAGTCTACGTAAAGTTCGCAGAAGGCATTCGTAAATGAACAGACTGTCTCCGGCGTCGACGTAATCCAGACGGGGATTTTTTTTTTTTTTTGGTACCGAGCGGAGAGGGGATGCACACGGCACTCCAGTGAGGTAACTATATAAAACCCCATTTGTTACTATTCACTCCCACAACATGGAATCGCGTGGCGTTCGCACCGATCCGTGGATGTCTTCAACCACTGTCGTTCACAGTCGCGTTTGAATTTCACGCATTTTAGGCTATTCTTGTCCCCCCCCCCCCCCCCATTACAGACTGAACGCTGATTCATCTGAGTCCGCCCGGCTAGCTAGCGTTAGCTGATTGAATTGTTGCTTTCGTTTGCGCATTAGAATTAGCATTAGCCTCTGGTGAGGCGGCGACGGTCTCGTTAGCTTTGAAGCTGGTGTGTCAGGGTTTTTTTTTTTTTTTTCCGTGGATGGATTTGGAAACTGACGGCCATGCGTAAACATGCGGTTTAATCATTTGTACCGATTTAAACGCAGCTGTTGCGTTATCTCCTGTTAGCGCCCGCTCAGCGTGGCTTCGTGGGAGCATTAACTCCCACCACACACAGAGATCCACGCTGGGAGAGCTTCACCCTCCAGACAAGAATTGAGAGTAACTGTAAAGTGAACTGCGTTCAAAAGTATGACGCAAATATGAAATGGTTGGTTTCTCGATTGAACTAAAGGATGACATTATTGTGTCTCAGAGCACCTGTGCTAATTATTTGCCAGGTGAGTCCAATTAAAATAAATAAAATAAATGCCAAAGCAATATGGGAAAGAAAAATGATATCAGGAGGCTTTCTGCCAGACAAATACAGCAATGCCTCGACACGAGTGTAATTCATTCATGGATCGAGCTTGTAACTGAAATCGCTCGTATGTCAAATCTATTTTTACTATATAAAATAACAGAAAAAAAATAATCAGAATACTGTGAGAATCACCGAATGACTGAAGAACGCTCGGGTGTTTAGCGCCGGGATCTGGAAGCGTGCTCGCATCTCAAATTTATGCTCCCATGCTTGCTCGTATGTCGAGGTATTACTGTACATCAGATTAAGACGTTTCTGACTGAACACTTTCTGTAATGGTGCAAAAAAAAAAAAAAAAAAGGAACGGTGCTTTCCATAATAACATCATCTTCATGCATGAGAATACACCATCCCAGGCTGCAAGGAGAGACACTCATGGTGTGCCCCCCCCCCCCCATCCTCCCCTGACCTCAATCCAGCTGAGAGCCTTTGGAGCGTCCTCAAGCAAAAGATACATGAGGGTGGGAGGCAGTTCACATCCAAGCAGCAGCTCTAGGAGGCTATCTTGAAATAACAATAAAGAAATTCAAGCGAGTTCACAAGTTCAATGGATGCAAGAATTGTGAAGCTGCTATAAAATAATTGGTCCTATATTAAAATCCCAATGTGGTGAACGTGGAAGGACATTTCAATATAATTTTCACATTGGAAGCTGCTTATTTTTTCTTCTATTGAAAATACCCCCCCCCCCCCCCCCAAAAAAGAAAGATTACACCACGAGTAGCCGGTCAGGTGGTTGATCCCTGACACTGCTCAAACATAGTCCCTCCCTGCCTCACTCTGTAAATCACTTAAGTTACTGGAATCCGCCTCTATACATTCAACTTGTTGTGTTGCTGCCGGCGTGAACATTGTGTATTTGTGCGGACAGAGGGACTTGTGCGACTAGAGGTAAGCAACGCCCCTGTTTGTTTTTCCATCTGCAGAGTGCACGCTTTAGCTGATTGCCCGCATCTCGTCGAGCCCTGCAAGCGTTCGGGTCCTTCACACGATAGCGAACGCGCTTCCAGGGCGGGCATCTGCCCCGCACGCACCTGTGTGCTTTCACAGCGGCCTTCTTGATTCAGAGAATTCCACCTTCTGTCCGCAACGTTAGCATGACGTTCAAGGTACAATAGCGTGACCTTGTTGTGGTTTTTTTGTCCTCGTATGGCTTTAGCCTGTATGCATCATCATGTCATACCGCAGCATTTCTGATCAACAACAAAAGCAATAATATCTTCGAGTAGAGACTCACTCATTGTCTCAGAGCTCTTTTATAAAGTTCTGTTCAAATTACCTTTTTGTATGAATGTTGTGGAGAAGTTTTTGTTGGTATTAAGCAGCTCAACAAGCTGACAACTTGCGTACCACTTTGCTAGCCTCTCCTTGTGTGGTTTTTTGAGAGGACAGGAAAGAAACTACCACGCTTGTAAATTCTGGCAAAAACTGTGAGCGTTCCGCCATCGCTGAGCTGAAATAAAACAAGTGCACGTAAATCGAGTGTAACGAGGGGATTGCAGGTGAAGCCTTGGCATGTTGATTTGATAAGAGGTCAAGGATCAGCTCGGTCCAAATGGAAGGTGTGTTTTTCCCCTTGTGCTGAGTCGGCTGTAGTGAAGACGCCTATCAGGCTGGTGTTTAAAGGCTTTCCAGAGGTGCTTGAGTCAGGAGCGCTGCAGTAGACCCGACACACACTTTAGAACAAGTTCCATTGTGTAGCAGCTTGTAATTGGACTACCGGTCCGGTTTGATTTGTCCAAATGACCGCCGTAATTACTGTTTTAGATTTGTTTCAGTTAGTTGCCTCATGGCTTTTAACCTATACCTGCAGGTAGTGATTTCATAATCTGCCAGGTGAGTAACGTCTCGCTGCGTCGTGTCATCCCTGTTAAATGAAGGCATTGGCAGCCGGTTGTTATAGTAACAATGTGATGTGACTCTGGGCATCGCGTTGAACTCCCACTTAAAGTTGTGTGTTTGTTCTTCCGCTCCTTTAGACAAGCGTCAGTTTGTTTTCTCCCGACTTTGTTTGTCTGATTCTGAATGAGTAATGTCAGTGTCCTTAAGTCTCCTTTTACACTAGTTTACTGGCCTAAAAGGAAATGATATGAAAACTTTATAAGAAAGAAAATGTGCTAAATGTGAACTCCAGTGAAAACGGCCATCCAAAGGTTATTCAATTATGGTTTTCAAGCAACATTTCATTTTAGAGCCTTGAAAATTTCAGCACAAATCTTATTAAATTTCAGCACTAACGTAGCAAGTCAGACTTAGCTGGATGATTGTCTCTTACATTCGTTTAAAACCAATATTTTTTTATGCTAACTAGAAACGGCAAAAAGTAAAGTAACAAAATATGTACTTTTTCTGCAAAACGTTTGCCTTTTGATTGATGTCATGATTGTCAGGAAATGTTGCCCCCCTCCCTCCCCCCTCGGCAGCGGCTTCATACTGAGATGGGAATGGTGTGTATGATGATCGCGTGAGGATCATATGAAGGAGCTTAAGGCCCGTTCGCAGGGAAATAACAGCATTCCTGCTGTCACGGTTACAGAAAGCAAAGCTCTGATTGATGTGGTGAAATATTCTGTTGGTTTGAGATAAAAAATGTTTTGGGATGAGCCTGAACTTAACTCGCCTTTCTCTGTAAAATGTTTCCTAGAGCCCCTCATTTCAGAAGTGTTAGAAAAAGTCCCGCGTACCATAGCATCCGGACTGGAGGCCGCGGAGGAGGACGTTTATTACGGTGAGTTAAATTATTGTCTTAATGAGCGCAATGATGGGATTATTGATCTGAAACAAATTGTGATGACATCAAGGGTTCAAAAGCTGGAAGAGGGTGTGTGGGGGGGGGGGCGTTGACAATGTTACAGCAACCTTTACTTCACTCTAGCAAGAACATCTCTTGTCAGACACACACACCAGGCTTCGTGGCTCCTCAGAGGGTGTGTTCTTAAAAGTCGGTCTTGCTCATCCCCCAGCCTATCTGCAGCAAAGGTACATAGGTCACTTATAATCTCGTGTTTATAAAAAGTGTCTCGTCAACTGCGGCGAAACAGACTGGTAAACGCGCTGAAGGTCCGCCGCTCCGGTCAGAACGCCATCAGTCAGACCTGAGCCAGTCCGGTCATTGCAGGGCACAGCGGTGAGTAGCCTGAAGGAAGTTAGCCCGGACCGGACCGGTTGAACTGAAATGAGGGATTTGTCAACATTCTAAAATGTTTTTCTTTTTTTTTTTAAATCTGTAGTTTGTCATGATAAAAATAATCCTTTTCTATATTTTGTCACAACAATTCAAGTTCTATGGCATTGCATGAGGAACCGTCTGATTAATGCTGCTTTCACGCATGTTCTGTACCGCGTTACATTCATAGTTAAACTGCTGACGTCGTCTTTGTGACGAGAAAAGATTTGAAGTAAGCTATGAACACGTATGTTTAAAAAATCTATCGCAGGGCAACAACTATTGATCGTCAGTTCATCTGCGGGTTATTTGTGATTAAATTGAGTGATTAAACATGGATTTAATCTGAGATTGCTCCATTTTTACCAGCCGATGGGCGAAAACTTAACCCCCACATGACTGCCCATCACTACCCTTTCTGCATTTATTCGAGTCCACAGGCCGTGTGTGTGTGTGTGCACTTCAGCCCTGGCGTGTGTGTAAAAAGAATTTCCCACTGGCAGCAAAAACTGAGAATTTTGGATATTTGTAAAACATCTGAAATGATGATTTGATGATCAAAACAGTTTGCAGTGAATATCCTTTTAATTAACTCATCCATTAACAAACACATGTTTCGTGCGTGTCGGTCGGTTTCTATGGCATGATATGTGCTTCTCGTCCTCCTCCACCCCCACTCCGTATGCACCAACCCCCCCCCCCCCCCCAGAGGTGTAAAGGGAGCCCTCATGACAGTCATTTGACCGAAATGATACTGCTGCCTCAAGCTTTTGGTACCGGTGGGGGAAACAAGGAATTTGCTTCACAGTTCTCATTAGAGGTTTTATTGTCCTCAAGATGGCTGTCTACCTGATTCATTTATTACAGTTGTAATGCTAAGCTAACGGTGGCAGCTTAGGATCGGCTGAATGGCGTTTTCACATTACGCGTGATCTGTGGGCTTATTGCGTAATCAATTTAATTGTCTGTTTAGGGGGAAAAGTGTGATTGACACCTGGTGCTTTTATTTTCCTGTCTTTGCAGGGGACCAGAAGCGAGGGGGGGGGACAATGCGAGTCCAAGCGCACACCAAACTCTGTTTCCTGTGTGTGTTCACATTCCTCTTCCATCAATGCAACCACTGCCATGGACAAAGGCACGGAAATCAGCACCACGGGCACCGCAGCGCGAACCACAGCCACGCCCACAACGACCTGCAGATCTCGGAGGCTCCGTATGTGAAAGGAGCGTCTCTGTTTCCAGAGTCCAACAGTTCTCAAGGTCCCTCCCTGGAGGTGGAGCAGCGCTTCTACATCCAGCAGCTGTTCAGGCGCTACGGCCAGAAAGGCCGGCTGGACTTCCAAGGATTTCAGAGTCTGCTGTTCAGCTTGGGTCTGGGCGAAGTGAAGATGGTTGATGAGGATCATGAGGATCTGGGTCATGACCACGTCGCTCACCTTGACCTGCTCGACTTGAAGGAAGGCCTTCATTCCCATTCGCCAACGGACGAAGGCCATGGGCATGAACATGAGCATGATCATCCACACCACAAGACTGGCGCCCACCATCAACACACAGAACATCGTCCCACACCGTGCAGCCAACAGACGACTCCCAGTCCGGTTGCTGAAGCACCTGCAGGACACGAGCATGGACACGGACACGGACACGGACACGGACACGGACATGGACAGACCACTGCCAGTCCAGATTCTGATGCATCTGCAGGACATGATCACAGTCATGATCACCATCACGGACATGGACTTCATCATCATCATCGTCGCAGTCATTCTCCTAAAACAAGGAGAGAAGCGCCAGGAAGGCGAGCCGCCCCCACTCTGCCAGACCAAGCCTTGTCCGGTCACCCAGAAGGTCTGGCTCATCAGCATGAGGAGGTGGGACCTTTTTTTCATGTCACAAAGTGTAGAGCTGGCTTTGACATGCCAGGAAATCCACTTCATGCGCTTTGTATTTCAATTATGAAGCCATTTTAAACGTGAATTCAGCTATGGCCAGCATGGTGGCGCAGTGGGTAGCACCGCTAACCTCCCGTCAGCAAAAAACATGCAATATAATTGAATTAGAACCCCGACTTCCAGTCTGAAGTCAACAGGGATAGGCTCCAGGCTAAAGAAATGGTGTTTCGGGTTCTTTTTAAACACCTCCGTAAACGTATCAGATGTTCAAACCAAAACACGAGATCTTTGTCTTTACGTCAGCTGAGTTCAGTTGGCATCTGGCTGCATCACCTCTTGTGATTTTTATGGCAAAGTAGGGGGGGGGGGGGGTACAGCTAGCTTTGCTATTGCAGGTATAAAAAAAAAAAAGAAGAGTTAAAGAGTCTTGATGAGAAAATGTGAAACAGGAAGGGAGTCGTTCAGCAGAAGTATGTCAGCTAGAATGTTGACTGTTGTTTGAAATCGCCAGATTGTTTACTCTGGGATGTCGCTCTCTTATTGGTTGTTGTGGTCCCACCCAAAGTGGGAGGTTTAAGGCTTGATCTGTAAAAGTTTCACGGTGCCAGATAATTCGGGTTAAATATTGGTCAAGGCTCCGTGCCAGATGAACTAATTAGTCTGAGTCCAACTTTAACGATCAAAGTTAACCATTGTGAACAGCTATATATAAAAGAATACAGGAATAATGTGTTTTGTAAGTTCTTATATCATTTCAGCTGCTAACCCTCCTCGGACTGTTCCTTCTTCTTCTTCTTCTTCTTCTTCTTCTTCCAGTGTCTGAACCTCACTCAGCTCCTGTCCCACTACGGCCTGAATCCCGACTCGCTCATCTCCCCCGGACAGTTCAGCTTCCTGTGTCCCGCCCTGCTCTACCAGATAGATAGCCGCCTCTGCATCCGCCATTTCCACCAGATGGACGTGGAGCAGGAAGCCTTGCCGCCCGCCAGTTCTGGTAAGAGCCCCGTGATCTAGTTGGTCCAGTGTGCTCTGACTGAAAAGACACAGATCATTGTCAGGGTTGGCTTTGTGAGGTTAAATCAAACGCTCCACTGTCTCCTAATCAGAGACGTATTTTGCTCCTTGGTTGATAACTGCCCTTTTGTTCCTGATAACACTTTTAAAGTGTGCAAGCGCTCCCGTCACGTGGTCTTTAGCATTTATCCAGACTCTGTATTGCCTCTCAGAGACCCACAGTTGTTCTTTATTTCTTCAATAAATTATGTTTCTTATTCATAGACTAAGATTTATTATTCAGGGTTGATAGACATCCAATTATCAGGCGCATCTCTTCCCAGAAGACCGCATCATGTGACTTGATGCTCCAGATCTCGTTCAGTTCATGTTGCAAATCGGTCTAGTCGCAATAACAGAAGAGAAATACCCTGAAAGGGAGGAGAGACCGGCTCTATGAATGAAGGTCGGTGTTAAACCCCGTTCAGGGACCCCCCCAACACACACACGTTACTAGCTTATGAGCATGCAAATCACGAAGCCACTATTAAATACAAAGTTAATGAGTTACAGGTCAGGAGATATAAGCATAAAACGTAACTACAAAACACAACCAGTAATCGCAGCCTCTGCACACAAAGAACCAGCAGACGTGCTTTCTTTGTTATGACGCAGTGTGTGTGTGTGCGTGTGTGTGCGTGCGTACGGTAACTGCAAATCTCAAGGAATAGATAACACACCCCGGGATGATAATTGCATTGTGAACGCTCCACAACAATCAGTCTCTGCGCACCACGGTTGCACCTTGTTATTTCATCTTTGTGCTGTACCTGAAGTGTAATTAGGCTCGAGTGTTCGTTTAAAGTGGCCAAGTGGGAGCTGTCGCCCTAAAAGAATAGACAACGTGGCACGTGTGAGGTCATAAGATGTTCCTCATTAATTTTTAATTAAAGGGAGAAAGGCCCATTTTTTATGATGAGAAATGGTTGAACTACAAAAATGAATGTTGCTCTCGTTAACCTCGCCGTGGAATGGCACAATTGACGGCGACGCCTCTTTATCTGAGCTGCCCATCTGGTGGATGGATGGATGGATGGAGAGTCGGCTCGTTGGAACGCAACAAAGCCCGGCTGTTATGAGCTGTGAACCATGATTCTGGTCCTGTAGGTGTTGTAGCTTGGCGGAATGTGCTGTAGTGCCCAGTTTATCTGTGTGAATCTGCCTTATTGCTGCCTGTATTGTGAAAAATGCGATTTAGAAAACGCAAATTGAAACCTAGAATCGTTTCCAGGTCAAACCGGACGTGTTTCAAAATTAGCAAACCAAAAACCAAGCATGTCTCAGCTGGCCCCGCCCACCATCAGGGGCTTTTTTCTTTTTGGGTCCAACGCACTGCATTCTGGGAGTGGGAGTTTATTTAATTTTGATCTAGAGCACACAACTCAGGCCACTCTCTCTCTTTTCTGTGGTACCAGTTTAAGAAACGGGTTTATCTGTTCTCTACAACAGAGACCGCCCACTTTAATGACCAGATGTTCCTTCTTTAAGTTTGACTGACACATGCTTATCAAGCATTATAGAATTATTAACCCCCCCCGTGAGAGACAGCTGCATCACATGAGCCTCAAGCAGCACTGGGGGGAGAAACAAAATCATAAAAAAAGTCAAGTAGGTAAAGAAGAAAGCGAGAAAATGTTAAGACAAAGAGAAGCGCTCCTCATTAGTGGGAAACTCGCGGCTTTTGATTGTCTGTAATGGTGCTCCCAGACCCAACCATCGACATCATCACTCGCCACAGCGCTGCCTCTCATTTGCCTCCCACTGCCATCCATGGGGGCGCTCTGAAAGTACGCAGTTAGTTTCTTCCTGGCTCCCACTCCTCTCTTTTTGCACTGCGCCAATTAGGAGAGCCCAAGCGACAACCCCGGGCCATTTTTCTAAGCCGTAGCTCACGGGGGAAGCTTAATTGGAGAGAAGATGCAGACCAGTGGGTCATCTTCTCCCTTCTGCTCCAGTCTCCTCTTACTATCGTCCCGCAGCACCCCCCCCCCCCCCCCCCCCCCCGCGCACCTCCAATATCTGAACGCACACACACAAACAGCCAAGCCTGCGTCAAGATAATGAGATGTCGAAATAGATGCGCTGCATGGCGGCTGCACGCTGTTCAGCTTCATGCAGGGAAAAAAATTAAATAAGAAAGCAGCTAACGGGATCGCCTCTACAAGAATAAAGCACACATGAAAAGGAGACGTGAGGGTTGGATGGATTCCTCAGATGATTTTCAGTTCCGAACCTCAATGTATGTGTTGCATTCAAGTGCCAATTTAATTTGTGTTAAAGTGTTGCCCCTTGTTTCAGGTTGAGGTTCAGTGAATCATGAATGACGCCGATGATGGACTGACTGGCCTATACTCTGAATTCTGGAGCCTCATAAAAAGGAAGAGCCTCGATAAAGAAATGTTAAATATTTCTGCACAGGACATCCAGACCCAACGCATTGATAGAGGTGTATATAGCCAGACCCCCCCCCCCCCTTTCATTGAACACCTATAGGACATTTTTAATCGATGACCAGCATCATCAAAGCGGATGTCCTCGGATCTTTCAGGGACCGAATGTGGCAAGTCGCGGTTTAGAAAGCAGACCTCCATAAAATTAATGACAAGGAGTAATTTAATCGGCGCGCTCCTCTTTGGTTAAATACCCGGGGGGGGGGGGGGGTGTATTTAAAACCCCATCAGGCAAAAATACTTGCTTCCGTTCAAACCCTTTGGTCCGACCAAATAAATTTGACGGGAACACACACTCTGCCTCATTCCCAGAGATCCTCATCCATTTCATTGCCGCTAACTGTCGGATGCAGATTACATGCACGCCGCGTTTTTAGTCAGAAGTCCTCCAGACTTGTCTGCAGTGAAGGACCCGGCTTCGCTTTAGCAAGCACATCACCGCCTTTCGGAGTGATACCGTATTTCTTACATTAAAGACCTTGTCCTCTGTGATGAACGAGTCACAAAGCCCCCCCCCCCCTCCCCACTCGGGTCTTGGGCTCTTTTGAAATGAATCCTGGGCTGACAGGTGGACTGACGGTTTAAATGATAGTGTACCTTTCTGACTTCCCCCCCCCCCCCCCCCCTGTCTGCTTCACGCATCGTGTCTGCCGTCCTGGATGAAAAATGAGGCGAGTTTTCTGCTGAGATGTCACTTCGGGTCTTTCGCTTTAGGCGTCGTGTGTCATCACAAGGACGCTTCAGAAAATAGTTTCCTTTACATGGGAACAGGATGGGAATAAAAAAAGTCTGCAGCCGGTAACGGAACGGAAAGCTGAGTGTTCATGCAGCTGACAGCCACCATTTTTTTTTTTTTTTTATGGATTCACCCACGGTTTATCCCTAAAACGTTTGATGTGGTTGGAGTCCTTGACCTCTGTAAATATCATAGAAATGTCCGTTCCCGTCTTCTTCTGCCTGCTTCTCCAGCGTGGAGCTGGCTCTGGGGTTTCGTGTCCATCACCATCATCAGCCTGCTGTCTCTGCTGGGCGTGGTGCTCGTGCCCATCCTCAAACAATCCTGCTTCAAGTTCCTGCTCACCTTCCTGGTGGCGCTGGCGGTGGGCACGCTCAGTGGCGACGCCCTGCTTCACCTGCTGCCTCACGTGAGTACGACAGTTTGTCTACGCAGATGTTTATATTGGGCAGCCGCTGAGTCTTGTGTACTCTTTCGTACTAACTGTCCTTCCGGTGGTGACGTCTGACCTACTTTTAGATGTTTTATCTTCTCGGTCGTGCAAAACCTCAAACTAGTTGACAGTAAATAGCTTCTGGCACAAGGAGGGGGGGGGGGGGGGGGAAATAAAATCTATGTAATGATGAATTGGTGACCCCCCCC
Organism: Brachionichthys hirsutus; assembly: GCF_040956055.1. Taxonomy (NCBI): domain Eukaryota; kingdom Metazoa; phylum Chordata; class Actinopteri; order Lophiiformes; family Brachionichthyidae; genus Brachionichthys; species Brachionichthys hirsutus. The sequence goes on along the minus strand of NC_090908.1, from coordinate 10,253,787 downwards.
CCTCCTTCTCGCCCCCCTCTGTTCCTCTTTCTGGCTACAGTCTCAAGGGCATCACGACCACAGCGAGACGGGACAGATCCACGACACGGATCTGGCAACGGCCTTTGACGGAGTGTGGAAAGGCCTAGCGGCGCTGGCTGGCATCTACCTCCTCTTCATCATCGAACACTGTATGGGCATGTTTAAGCACTACAAAGACCACAGGGTAAGATAAGAGTGACCCAGCTGCAGACAATGGACTTGGCTGAGCTTCACTGCCATAAGACCGTTATTTGTAATTTGTACTTGGAATGATTTGCTGCGGGTGGAACATGAAACTCTGTCTTGGCTCACAGGGCAGGAAAAAAGTCATCGAGGAAGGCAAGATCGGCCGGAAGTTGTCAGATCACAAGTTGAATCGTCGCTCGGATGCAGAGTGGTTACACCTGAAGCCCCTCAACGAAGGTAAGACGCGTTTTGTCCCGGGCCACACTTTGTCTCCACGGCCCGTCACTGAATCATCTCTCTGCTCCAGACCCAAACGGCACCGGCAACTCCTGCGACAACGGCCACGACGACACGCAGCTAACGGAGCTCCAGCCTCCCGATTCTCCCACCAACGAGACGCCGCTGGCGCTCGCAAGCCCACAAGACCACCAGTCACCCACCAAGAAGGGGAAGGCCAAGCATCACGGCCACTCGCACGGCCACGGCCACTCGCACGGGGGGAACTGCCTCTCAGATCAGGAGATGAAGGACGCCGGGATAGCCAGCATCGCCTGGATGGTCATTATGGGCGACGGCATGCATAATTTCAGTGACGGCCTGGCTATAGGTGAGAGAGGATTCGTTTTCCATCTGCACTGTATTCAAATAACTCTTCACATATAAAGTTTAGGAAACGGTACCTATAGAGGTTTTTATAAGTTCTCGACTTAGTCTAACCAGAAAAAATATTATTTTGCAACTAGATCTCTCGTACCATAAAGTCCTGTTTTTATCCAGCATATAATGAGAGGAGATATTCATCTATTGGAACAGTGATTTTTTTCCTTTTCTTTTTCCTGAGAAGAATATTTTTATCCAAGCTTCCAGACGTTTTGCCTTCTGCTATTTAGAAATGTCCGACTTTTCATATTTCAGAGGTTTCCTGTTCACATGTGAATAAAGTGTCCAAAACAACGCCCACATTTTCACCATCTTTTAACACCTCGTTGGGAATGCGTGCTTTCAGCAAGCTGCTGCAGTCGAGCTGAAATGTGTTCACAGAGTTGGGAATTTTCTGGATAATTAAAGTGTAAAAGTGAGTCGCATCGCTGTTTTGTCGTCTCCGTAGGCGCGGCGTTTAGTGCGAACGTGACGGGAGGCATCAGCACATCGGTGGCTGTTTTCTGCCACGAATTACCTCATGAACTCGGTAAGTGGATCGCTCCAGGTGTGTAGAGCCAACAAAATAAACAGTTTGCTTCTTCGACCCTTAATTTAGTCAACAAGTACTTGCCTTTTATTTAGCTCACAGCAACACAGTCTAAATCACGGCTTCATGCAAAGCAGCTCCTCTGGAAACTTTCAGTCCGTGTTGCACTTGTGACCCCGTTAGAAGCCAGCGGTGTCGACAGTCATCGCCTCCGCCTTTCCTCCGGAAAAAAGCACTTTATTTTCATTACAGATAAATGACAGCGGCGGGACGGCGTCTCATGCCTGGCAGACGTCAGGCACCGAGACGGCACAGCTGCCGGCTCGTTCGTTTCCATTCGAATCTGTTCCCTCCGAGGACATTTTTGTTTCAGTCTGACTGTAAGCGTGAACGCTTTTGTTTTTTTTTTTGTTTTTACTGCAGAGCATTCTGCTCAGCCTGTTTGTTTTGTAGGGAGAGGAAGAGGTCGCGAGAGGAGAGGCGGAAAAGACCATCCACAGCAGATCGGCGCTAACGATGTGACTTTTTTGCGCTGCGGCTTCTTTGCCTCGTTTGTGTGCTTGATGAATAGACTAGTGTCAATTTCAGCGGCGTGTGAGCCTGTGAATAATGACCCCGCCTGCTCCTGCTAGTTTTCTGACTGTCGTAGTGCAGGAGAAAATGGGGGGGGGGGGGATAGCCTCTTTTTAAAGCACCCATGTGTGGAGAGAGGATGAAATCCATTTGACTTTAACTAATGCAGCCTAAAGGTCTGTGTTTAGCTGATAGATAACCCAGGGCTGCCCCTTAAATGTTATTTTAGCTCTCATTTCTTACACTTTCCAGATTACTAATTGCACCACCAAGTCCTGTCGAAGGCAGATTTGTGAGATCAGTCTCTCCCTGTCGATTCGGCGCCTGTTCTTCGGGGCCGGTCGATGTCATACCTCCAGTCCCCGCCGGGCCACTTGTCAGATGAACCCACCTGTTTGAAAAGTGAACATCTCAGCTTCTCTTGAAGTCAAAAAAGCCGTCCCACGACTGGCGGCCGGATGGCAAAGATGATTCTGAGCGTTCTTTAAGCACCCAGCGTGAAGCTAATTGGCAGTGATGGGTGTGCTAATTGCAGTAGACGAGGCGGCTGCAGGCGGGTCTGACGGATTTGATCTAGGGAGACAGGGAACGACGGAGTAAAGGTGTGTTGACTGTCGCTCTTTAACGTGTCTTCTGTTTTCTCTGGGTTTGATCGATGGAGGAGGGATAATATATTAATTAGCAAGGAAAAGAGGCCGCTTGTTGCACGGTCCAGGAAATGTAGGCCACTCTCCTCTCGGTATTCATCGCTCTCTAAATCCGGGGCGTTTCCGCTGAGACTCGGGCCTCGTCCCACATTTAGGCTGGCCGTGATCGAAGAGGGTGAAGACGCCGAGGCGAGCGTCTGTAATCATGAGGAGCGAGTTTAATAAATAGTTTCTCACCTACTTAGAGACAGGTAACGATAAAGGATGTGAGGTTGGTGGTCGATCCCCCATCACAGAAGCACGAACGGGGGGGGGGGGGGGCTTTAATGGCGTTTAAATGAGTTTTTGTGTCCGTCCTGGCCGACAGGTGACTTCGCCGTCCTGCTGAAAGCGGGGATGACGGTGAAGCAGGCCATTGCCTACAATGTGCTCTCCGCCCTCATGGCCTATGTTGGCATGGTGATCGGCACAGCTGTGGGCCAGTACACGCGCAACGTCACCAGCTGGATCTTCGCCATCACAGCTGGGATGTTCCTTTACGTGGCTCTGGTGGACATGGTGAGTTGGCTCGACACACTCGGCAGGACCGGCGTGACGATGTCCAAGGAAGGGTCCGTCTCTGACGCCATTTTGTTTCTGTCACAGCTGCCAGAAATGCTCCACGGCGACAGCGAGGACCACAAGCGCTGCCAGCTGGGACACTTCGTCCTGCAGAACGTGGGCATGCTGACCGGGTTTGCCATCATGCTGCTCATCGCCATCTTCGAAGACCAAATCGTTTTTGAATTTGGTTTTTAGTCATGGGGGGGGAATGAAGAAGGGAGGGGGGGGGGCTGCTGGATGAATCTGGTATTGTTCTTCTTGGCCTTAACATGTTTTTGTCTGTAATGTAACGTCCCAGCCTCGCATGCGACGTGATGCGTCTCCGTGACGCACGTGCCTCCATTCGAAACGTGCGCATCTCGTGACCCTTCCTGTGAGGTTTACGCTTTACGCCGCCATCGCCCCGCCGCGGTTCTGATCTCTCAGCTTTCCGTGAAGCGCCAGAAAACGCTGCTTCTGCTCGGAACAGATCGACGAGCCTCGGATCGGAAGGAATGGGCCGCAGAAAGCATGTTTCTGCAGATGCGCAGGTCACGGCCCGACGGCTCGCCGCCTGTGCGTCTCCCTCTGTTGTAGCGTATTGTCTTCGTGACCCCCCCCACCATGCGTCTTATGTGCTCTGTGCTGTTTCCCCGTCTTCCGTGCTTTATACATCTGTGGTGCGTGCTCCATCCGTCATCGACTGTTGATGTCGTCACACCGGGAAGCGGGCGTCTCACGTCTGTCTGTCTGCCCTGGCCGGCGGAGCGGCGCCACTGCACGCCGCTCTGCACGCCACCAGAGACCAGAGCGCATCTCTCGCTTGCTGCCACATCTGGAAACCGAGCCATCGGCTTGGGCCGCTTCGCCTGCAGATCGTCACGCCACGTTTTGAGCAGAGCCGTTAAAACAGGAAAGTGTTTACCTGACCGTTGAAATCGCTTTCTCCCTTTACTTCAGTTCTATTTTATTGTCTACTTTGCGTTTTTTCGGACATTTTAAGCCTTTGCGGCGCATAAATCGTAGCTACAGCGTTTCTGTTCAGAAGGTCGAATCGCAAAAAATCTCTGAGTTTGACAATCTCGAGTTAAAAGAAGACGCCTCTTTGTACGGGAGCATATTTCTTCGTAAGAATCAGTAGCTGCAGAACCTGAACTTGGAAAAGTTAGTTCTCCTTTTCCAAGAGAGTTATAGCGTAGATTTACTTCAGGTGCCTAAAAGGTACTTTGTGTAATTGGGACTGCCCTGAGGTGGACATTCAATTATAGCATGAGGCTGAGTTGTCAAACTTGTTTTATGTACTATAAAAACACGAGGTCATCATAATGTCAGTAATTGAGCCACTGAAAGCTAATTGTTTATGCTAAAGGAGTAATTTTTTTTTTTGTAGTTCTGTGAATGATCATCTGAAACATCGACAGAGCAATATTTCAGTATTGGCTGCTTTCAGGTGACGGCGTTCCACTTGAAATTCTGAAACTTTTATCTGTGATATTTTAACGGGCATCATGTGTCACTGCTGGCTGTGCCAAAACAGTCAAAAAAAAACCCAGTGTTCAGCGGCTGCTGCTTGATACCCCGCCGCCCCAACCCCACCCCAAACATTCCATTTGCTGTTCTGCAGTTGACAAGCTAAGCTAGCTAGCCCAGCGTCAGCCACTGTTGCATACAGATAATGTGTGTGGCTGCATTAAACCTGTCACTGTGTGACATCCATCATTTTTGCATTTAAAGCTGCTGCAGCTCAGCAGTCGGTCAGTGTCGCTGAGGGAAACGCTGCCAACATTGCATCAAGGGTACCTTTTATTTTCCTTTTGTTTGTTCTGACAGCCTCGGGTACTTCCTGAGCGAGCTGCGGGAAGACGACGGGGACCTCTTTGGGTGTCGTGAACCCGTGTCATGGTGATGCAGCATCCCTTCTCTTTTTACCGCCGTTCTGTTCATCGCTCCTATTTAATGTTTGCACACAGATGTTAAGCCCAGAGTGTATTTTCATATTTAGCACAATCTTGATTTGAAAACATGGTGCATTCATTTGTCTCCTACGATGTTAATTTTTTTTTTTAAGGGTATTTTTGACACAGTGTTTATCGTTTGGATTCCTGTATTACTTGTGTTATTTAAATCAAAACTCTACTGCCAAGTGTTCGGTGAGATCTCCTAACTAATGCCCCAAAGGATTTGTTTCTTCACTGCTTGTTGGGTATAAAAATGTCTGTTAAATGAAGGTCCATGATTGTTGTCATTTTTACGTTCTTGTTTTTTGTTTAATCAAACTGTAAAATGCAAAATGTGACATCCTCGCCATTTGCCTGTCTTTGCATTGTTCCCATCATGAAAATCAAATAAAATCCCAGTCTCCCGATCCCTGATGGTTGCAGAGATGTAACCGCCACCGCTCCTCTTTACTCGTCTCCTGCTGGAGTTGGTTGAACATGATCACTTGACAACGTGTGGCATTCGGAACCTAAGAATTATAAGGAGCGGCTGCTGCCTCTTACATCGGCTACGTGCAATTTGATGCGATTCCAAATAATCTGAGTGCAGCCAACTGGAATATATTCTGAGACAGCTGTAATGTTATCAAGATCAATTCACCGTGACTAATTAGACCACAGCATCCACTGCTGTCGCTATGGTGATACCAACCAACAAGAATAAAAAGCAAAAGATCTTGAAACAGTCTCCTGCCTATCTTCCTGCAAAGAAAAAACTTGTATATTAAATTCACCAATAAAAAAACTTTAGTTGCATCTATCTTTTGTTCTTTTAAAAAAAAAAACATTTCAACCACGGGTTGAATAATGTCATCAGAAACATTCACTCTCCTTCAGCGACTGTAGCCAGACGGCACTCTTATTTAGGTTTTCCTTTCAGTGCGAGTGGAGGAATTCAAATGAAGGGAATTCCATGCACACCAAATATGACAATTCAGGAAATGACGCCAAAATCACCGTGTTCTATACATCAAATAAACATTAACCTACAAATTAGAACTTGTACAGGAATAGCGATAACATGAAAGAGCCCCATTGGCCTATTCAAAAGAGATAAACTAGTCTGGAAAAACACAAACAGTTTGAGTGGGAGCCAGAAGAGTAATCATCTGGTCTGGATTTGCATTTCAAAGTCAAGAATGACACCCCCACGCACACACACACACACACACACGTGCAAAAGTAATGAATTTCCACTCTTGTCAAAACCGATTCTGTTCATAACTTTGCCTGAAATGTGTGAATATTTAAAAAGTAATTCTTGCATTATTCATGATGACGGAACAGAAAAAGAATGTAAACAAAAAACCCTGATGAGTTCTCCCTGACGTCCGTCCATCACTCTACATCACATCAAGCTCGGTTATAATGAGTGAAAGGCCGGCGCAGGATGCTGCTGCTCGGTATCAGGTCCACGCGGATTATGGTGTCACGCTTTTTCAATGCTGCTTTCTGATGGGGGGGGGGGGGGGGGGCAGCTGGGATCTCTCTGACACCCAGAGGGTATTCGCAGAAGCAGAATCAATAAACCTAACACCTTAAAACTTTGCAAGTTAGGAGTTAGGCAGCACTTACTTCTTGGTCTGCTTTATCTTCACGTCACCAAGCCTTCTGTAAAGGAGTCCAACCCTATAACGAAAGAAACGGTGCCACCATTGAAATGTGTGTGTGTGGAAGGGGGGTATTTCATTCTGCTGACGATTCTGATTCTGATGTTTATCAGAATTTCTTTCACAGTAGCCTACAGGATACTCATCAATATCTGTTGTCTTCCCGCATTAGACTCAATGGTTTTGCTGAACGGAGCCCAAAATTCCATCGAAAGCCGTCCCACTGTCCAGATGTTGCCGTTAAACAACCTCCTTTCTAAAGAGGCTCGAACCTTTCCGCCCTTCCTGTCTGAACTTTGGATGATTTGGAATTTGACAGCAGTTATTTCTTTATGAACAGTAATTCCACGTTTACTTGAGTTCATAGCATGCGGCGCTATGATGAGGGCCCCCAGCTGGGCAGCGGTTGGCTGAATCATGCAGCGGGAGGGCTTTAACTCTCTCTCTCTCTCTCTCTCTCTCTCTGCCTCTATTGCATTCATTCAGCCATGTCATTGTTGTTTCTCCGCTTTCACACCCCCTGCTCAGTTCACCTCTGTTTTCAAACCCGACGTTTCTCATCCCCATCAACCTCTTCTTAATCGCCCCCACCCCCCACCCCCCTTGCTCTCCATCTTACTGGTGTCTTTTCTCTACTTCATTAACCGAGGCGATTGTTTGCTGAATGGGGTAATTCTGTCCGATCAAAAGCCATCTTAAAAATCCCCATCTCCTCCATCTTCCCCTGGTAGTATAGTCTATCATCCTCTGGGGCCTGTTGGATTTTTTGTCACCCAGGACCTCAAAGTGAGAGGGAAACAAGGCAGTCTTGGGGGGGGGGGCTTCTTATGGCCACTTCTACAGAAGCTTTTTAAGGCGATGCTGTTGCACAATCTTTGTAAGAGGGGCTTTTTGAGAAAGGCCTCTAAAGATACAATAAAGCGAAACCCATCAAAATGTAAAGTAGGGGCGCCACTAAAACTATGATAGTCAATAGTCAGACTACATTTTCATCGACATTTTCATCAACATCTCTGCATTCAGGTGCGATTGTGAAGCCTAAATGCAACAAATTGTCTCTCTTGGCAGCCGCAAATGACTTTTTTGTAGAATGAGCTGTGCAGCCCTTGAACCGAGTAAACAAACAGGGCAAAGAGAGATTTATATTCATAGATGCCGGCAGTCAGTTAATCACGACTGTCCAGGAGACCACATCACAGCGGGATGATTAAAGCGCCCTCTTACAGCTTACAGTCATGTCAATTCGTTATTTTAGATGGTGGCAGAATTCCTCCGGGTTCCCTGAAGGCATCGTGGAGAAAAGGTTCGGCTGAATTGTAAACTTGTCGTTTATGAAGGGGCTCAAAAGATCAGAGTGCGATGATGTAATACCAAGCACATAAATAAATAAAGAAAAGGTTCCGCAGTAAATTAAAGTTTTTAATGCAGACTTCACTCACTGTAAAAATTCTAAATGACACCCGCCTATTTATCTTGTCTTTACATGAATAGATGGGCTATGCACACAATTGCATTTCACAAAGTGTCGCCCATGATGCATTTCTGCAATAGAAAAGTACAGTGGCGTAGTATTTAGCACCGCATGGCTTTTCTCCGGCTTCTCCGATTTCCTCCCACCTCCCAAAACATGCAATTTAGGTCGACTGATTACTCTAAATTGTCTGTGTAATACATGTAATTGGCTGTCATTACATCACATAAATAGCACCAGTGTGTTTACAACTCTAGCTCCAGGTTGCTATAGTAACACCTTAAATCCCCTGCATCTCAAGCAGTAATTGTCTCTACAGTTTTGCTACATGTTAAATATTCCCATATCTTTCCTGTCCATTGAATGCCACATTTTTTCCCCCATATTTTTAATGAAATTCTTTTTAAGCTGAAGGATCCTTCATGTGTTGGGAAAGCTGGAAGAAGCCTCAGGGGAGGTTTCTGTTTGCTGCATAAGGATACATGTGTTTAGTATTCTGTATTTTCACTGCACTGGCGCTCGAGTACCTCGCCAAGAATGAGATGGTTTAACCTCCAAGTAAATAAGGGTCAGCAAAGTGAGTCTCTGATGAGAAACCCGTGACTTCTCAGCTCACCCCATGGGAAGCGGACACAAGGAAATCTTTTCTGTCCAGGAAGTGAAGTTAAACAGGAGGAATGCAGCGCTTCTCGAAGAGAAACAGAAGGAACGATGTTTGCTTTGCACTCTCATGATGCAAAAGATCATGTGTCTGATTTCAGTTTCTTTTGCGTAAATGGCGCAGACAGCTGATAATATCCGTGTTAAACAGATCATTTAGAGTTTACGTGTAATTTGCTGACAGGAGAACGCACCAGATTGTGATGAAAGAATGAAAGAAAGCAGAGCAGAGTGTTCATTTTAGTTAGTAGCTATAATTTCTGAAACATTTTGCGTCAGATTTGTAACTTTTACATTTTAATTTGCTCAAGTTTCAGCTCCTGCATTAAGTCCAGTCACTCCAGGAAGTGACTGATGGAGCTCCCCACAGGTGTGAGGGTGGAGTTGGGCCGCAGCCACACGGTTTGGATAAGCTCTGCACGTCAACAAACTCAGGTGCCGCAAAAATCACCCAACAAACCAGTGCTTAGCATCTTCGCTACTTGAAAACCTGTTTAAAACCCGGCGGCAGAAGAGAATCAAATGCGAGAGATACTCAAGCACGTAGACTCTCTCGCTCTCTGGAGGTATGTGACAGAAACATAATGGGAACCTTTGTCGCTGTGTCGGGGGGGGGCTTTGATGTCGGCTTGACATGATGACATGTTCATTCCTCTTCCCGACTCTCTGCTCGCTCCACTTCACTATCATGTGACTGGAGCTTCACAGGAGGAGAGGAAACGAGCACCGGCTCTGTTAGATGGTGTAAAGAGGCTCGGCTGTTCACACGTTCCCTGAATGGGGTCTAATTAGGAGTTCAGTGTTACACATAGTCATACATATAATGAGGAGATGAGCCCTCATTGAATTAGATCCTTAGTCCGAGTCTCACGCAGCCTGGTTCTGAGTCGTTTGCTAGCTTTTGTGGAAGGTCAAAATGTTTAGATTATCTTTTTTATTTTTTACACCAACCATGAAAAGACGATGTGTATTTGTAGCAGATTTTTGTATCCATAAATGGAGTTTTCAATGTTGAAATGTAATATTTTTCTTGACCTCATTCTGGATCAGATCCAGAAGACGTGTTGCACGACAGTTCATATCGGACCCCTTTGTGACTGTGATTTTTGGTGAGTGAATTGGATGCATATTTTACAAGATTGAAAAGTAAATGGGAAAATCCAGCGGTATCCGGAGCGCTCTCAAAATTTAGTGGGACCCATCTTCAAAAAAAAATGTCCATGAAGCACCTTGCAGCAGTTTTTCCATAATCCTGCTAACAGACAGACACCATAAAAACCCTAACGCTAACCATAACCCTTAATTATAAGCATTATGAGCACTTTCCCTGGTTGAATATATCTTTTAGCTCAAAGCACTGATGTGCAGCTCTTATTAAATTTAGTCTCCAAGAGCCGTTAGCATGGCGGGAGATGAAATGGTACTAAAACGTGACGGCGCTGCAAAGTGGGCTCAGTTCTTCTTGAAGCTCCAGAAGAAAAGACTTGATAAGAGAAGGAGATAATGAGTTAAAGTTTTAGAAGACTTGCAGTGCATAATCTATCAACGGTACCAAACTGCGCACAGAGATTTAAGGAGGAAATGTATGGCGTTGTGTTTAATTGCCGTAACTTTATTCCTGTTAAAAGGGTTTCTGTTTGATGTTAGATGAGTGCATGAATATTACAGCGATGAAATCCTGTTACCCTTTAGTGGAGGAGTTCTTCCTGTGCTGAAATATTTCTGTCACTGTGAAGGAATGTAGAATTATTGATGATTCCTCACTTGGCCTTGATGATCAATATAAAACCCAGTTTTGAACACGTGCAGGTTATTCTCACGCAGACGATCTTCTACCAGGTAGGATTCGTCTTTTCCACACAAGCCCCTCCTCCTTTTCCTGTCATGGCCATCTGAATGCTGACAGAGGAGTTCACGCTCCGATTGCCTCCGCGTCAACGTCTCCGGGCAGCTCCGCAAGGGATGTCAGCCTCCACTTCAAAGACCATGTCGTCTGAGGATTTGGCATCTTCGCCTCAAGAGCGCCACCGATCAGAGACGCAGAGCGGCAGAAGGCAGATAAGAAGGGGAGGCAGGATGTGAAGCGCAGGCCGGTCTGACAGCTCGTCTGAAAATGATCTTTTTGCTGTCTTTGACTTGTCAAATTACGTATTCTCTTTTTTTAAGGACTCTTTTGCATCTGGTGCCCCCCCCCCCCCCCCCCGAGAGAGCCTGATGTTAGGACTTCAGACTTTACTGCTGGAACGACATCACTTTGAGGAGGATGCAAAATAAGTCGTACGATTCAGCGTCAGCTTCGCGTTTTCTTTTCTAATTTGACATTCCACGGACCGGCTGACGTCACCTTATGTGCATTCCCTTGCACATGAACGTATCAATAATTCTAATAATCATTCTCTCTAATCTCTGAATCCTCCAACAGGCACCGTTTACCTGCCTTGTGCTCAGTCCCTAGCCAGCGGTAATGGATAATTATTGGCTAATGGCATTGGGGGTTACAGTAGGGGAATGACAAATAGCTGCTTGGATCCATTTGAAGCCTCTTCCTGTTTATTAGTCATTGAGACTGATGAGAAGCGAATTTGAAGCTAATAAAGTCCACACATGACTGAAACCATTATTAATCATGTTGAAAGGAGTTTATACCAATAAATGCCAGACACCAGAAGTGTCGGAGTGAACAATATCTGGGATCCGGCCAGATCTGTATACTTTTTGTGACTGCATATATTCATTGGATATTTGTTTGAGAAAGCGATTCAAATGGAGGATTTAGAATCCAGAGTGTGCACATACTAAGAGTCTGGTGTCATTCCATATTTAGATCGCTAGTATTTGTGTAATGTAAAGTTTAACTCCCAGAAGAATATATAAAAAAAAAAAAGGTTTTGGTAGCATGAGAAATATTTGACAAGTGAGATTTATGTATGCAAAGATAAATAAATATCCCCATCCACTTTGCAGGAGATGCTGAAACTCCCGTTGTCTTCAAGGAGGACTTGATGTGAAACCGCTTCGATTTGATTCGCAGCCAACGTTAACCAGAAGCCAGGAAGTGATGATGCAGAATGCTCAAACTCTGCAAGCGCTGAGAGATAATGATGGAGGATCACACAGCGGCGCCAAAGTCACCGTGAGTCTCGCAGTCGCTGTCAAAGGAGGACAACTTAATAAGAAGGGCTTCTTTTTTTACTTCCGTCTGAAGCCTCTCAACAAACAACTGAAATATTCATCCGTGTTTTTCCTCGCTAATTAATGTCGCTGAGTGCATTTTAATGGAGGCCCATAAACTATTTAATGCTGGCACAGATGCTAAAAAAGTCAGAGGCAACTCTCAGCGCAAGTATTGTATTGCGAGCGCTTTTATACGAGTCTGTACTTCAGAGCCGAGGCGTGCGGATTAATGATTGTACTGCAGTTTATTTGCTTTGGGTCCATGTGACATGACATGCTTTTATCGGGTGAGAGTGTGTGACCCGTACCACCAGCAGACAGGAACGTACGGAATGCAATAAGACCAGTGGTGTTGCATTTATTGTTTGTTTGTTGTTGTAAACCTCTGAGCCATTATGGCGCAATAATAAATTGATTGATTGACTGAAATTATGTCCCTTTTGCTTTGAAAGTTAGCTTCGAGTTGTATAAAATTTGCATATATGTGCATGTATTAATTATTATGGGTCCCTGTCAGACCCGTAGCGACAGCTGCATTGGCGTTCATGGTAAAGATCTCCGTTGAGCTACCTGGAGCCTTCTCTATAACGACTGTGCTGCAAACAGCAAAGCAGAAAGAATGGAGGAAGAGGAGCGAAGTCATTTTCAACGCGACGTCAGGAAGTAGTAATCCAGAGTAATAAGACTCATTGAAAAACAAGTCGGCTCCTTAGATTGCTGACATTTATTATAATGACTATGTAAATGTGACTTAATGAATAAAAGATGTGGCAGTGGTTGGGTTGGGGGGGGCAGCAGCGGAGAACAAAATGCCAAATAACATGGAGTCCCGCCATAGATTGCACTTGTGTTAACACATATATCAACGCTCACTGATGGCTGCTGCCTGCTGGGCCTTGTTACACACATTTTTATCTCCTAATGACTTTTTAAAGGTAGCTCAACAACGGCGCCGAGGATCTGCAACTCCTCTAATATGTTTAGTTTAAAAACAAACACATTAGAGGGAGTTTAACTTTTTTGTTGAGTTTTTAAGGAAACCCCAGGTTTCTTTAGGGGTAACCGATATGGGGCAGGGTCGCGTGACTGTTTCAGCTCTGCTGTTCTAAACAGAGGGCTACAGAGGGTGTTTAAAAAAAGACGATATTTGTTTTAAAATAGCATTTTCATGACATTTTTATGCAGCTCCAAATCTCAAAATGATACAAAAACCTCATCCAAACCTCTTGTTCAGAATTCATCATGATTGCTGCATGATTCCAATGTTTGCAATGTGAACACAGACAATGTGTGACCTTTTTTATCTGCAGAGGAACACAATATTAATCAACATTCAACCATGCTGGGAGATTTGAATGAACAGTGAATTTAAGCTGTTGTGACTTGGGCATAAATGGCATAGACTGCAGAACACACGGCAGCTAGCTGAAGATTTGGAGCCATGCTTGCTTTTTTAAAAGGAAAATAAATTAATTTGCTTTATGTCTAAAACAGTTCTGTAGATAAGCAATACTAAATACAACGCCTTCTGCCTCAATTTGTGTCCATATTGTGCATCATTTAACAACAAATGGACGCTTTACACACTTGTTAACATTAGGCTTTTATTATGAATGCATTTTGATGCTTTTAGTCAAGTAAGAGAAAGATTAGATATTTCCAAACCTGCAGACAGGGTCCTCTGTAATATTTGAGGCATAAAAGGGAGAGAGAATTGTGTCCAGGGGCATGAAACAGCACTTCCTGGCTCATGCATTTTAAACCACAATAGAACAATCATGTGAAAGGAATTCATTCTTTGAGAGGAGGTGAGAAACTCTGGCTACAATTCACTTCAAGAGCCAGACTTGAAGCAGATGAGGATGAAAAAGCAGGTGAAAGGGTGGGGTTGAGACCACAGTGGCATTTTCTGGAGGGAAATTTCCCTTAGAAATTCAGCAAGTGACATGAGATTAAAATGTCACTCCATTAAAAAAAAAAAAAAAAAAGATACCATCAGTAGTTCCCTGCTGCCACTTTTTCTAAGATGTGGCAGATGAGCAGATTGTGGAGTGCCACTTGTTTGTGGGAAAATGTCAGGAGGGTTTTTGAATATAGATGATATATGTGGTTTTTGAGTGAAGAGGAAACTACTTGTAAAACCTCGCGATTCAGTCATGGCCGTAGATTTTATATATGTGTGTATGAAGGCGTTCGGAGAGTGTTCAGAGCTGGATTCTGATGCATGTACATAACCGTCTCATAATGTGATACTAACATTGTTTGAATTGCAGATGAAAAATCTTAAGAACACCTTCAAAAATGTAGAAATGATCTCTGGGGGGGTAACTGGGAGTGGTCTTAAGAAAATAACTAGATCATCAGCACACTTTGAAATGCACAGCGGGGTGATAAAAGACTCAAAGCAGCGCAGAACTCCCAATGTTGTAGGCATGAAAACACACACACACATGCTGACCGGGTTGCTGTAGCTATCAAATAACCGGGTCAGCGATGGGGTCCATCAAGGCGACCCTTCAGAACCTCTCTGGCCATCTTCACGCCATTCTGAAGCATCACCAAAAGCCCATCAGAATCTGGGTTCAAAGTTACAAAGGCATGTGTTAGAGGCTTTCCCATCTGGAATACAGAGAGCATACGTGTGTGTTCTGGCCTCATGGGTTCTGACCTCACACTGTGGCCAAGTGTCGGTTCTGCAGAACCTCCCAGGTGCCTTTTTTTAACACCTGTCTCTATCAGGCTTATGGCAAATGGTCTGCAGAGAGAGAATTCAGCTTGTTAACCGTAAAGCCCTGAGCAATAACAGTATGTGCACACACACTCACGCACACACACACACCTACACACACACACACACACACACACTCACGCAGCTGCCTTTGACTGAGAGGAATCCAAAATACTTTTTAAGATGTGTTTCGGAGCCTGGAGAATTGTAAGGATTCAATTTCTCCTTTTATTTTGTGTTTGCACACACAGCAGGCTTCAGAGATGCTGAGCGTTTCTCTGTATATTTTCATTCCCCCAACTCCAGCGAGGCAGCGGTGGGGTCTGAGGCAATGAAGATGAGGAAGATGAGGGCAGGGGCTATCAGCAAAAGGCCTTCCTCAGGTTGAAGATTGGTGGTTTGATGGCTTTGAAGCAGATTCCTGCACAGGAATAATCTCTGGTAGACTTTAGCGGTAAATAGAGCACACGGCACACAACTTGGGAGATGTGAAGAATTTTTTTTAAGGTTTAAAACTGAACACCAAAAACAAAACTGCACATGAACTGACCTTGTCGAGTCTCAGATAAAGAATCACCAGCAGCCGCTGAACATGGCTCAGCTTATTCCAGCTATTAATCAGGGTGAAACGAAGGCAGGAAGGCAGGAAGGAAGGAAGGAAGTTCACTTCAGACTGTACATAGAAGGGAGACGATCATGAGGTCATTTTGTGAGATCAACACACCCACATAAATAACTGACCTAAAAAGTCATTTGACAGGAACAAATTAAGTGATTTTTATGAATCGGAAAACTAAGACCCCCCCCCCATTCTGGGATACAAGGAACGTGCTGGAGTGAGGTTGCATTGAGTAGGGCCGTTGCGGGATGGGGCTATTGAATTAATTCTGAAGGGGGGGGGGGGGGGGCAATCTGTAATGTGAATGATGTGATAATGCATCGATAAATATTTGTGCACAATGTCAGAATGAGAGAGGTGGGAAACATGGAAGCCACCTTGTCGGACCAGTGTGTCTCATCAATTTGCGGAACAAGTGCACCGGAAGAAGAGCAAGGGTTTGTGGAGGAGAGACGCTTCTGGCCGTGTGTGTCGGCAGGTGCTTTGAGCAGGATACACCTATTCAGGATCTCTTGAGGATTCTCCATGTGTGCAGGATTTGTGTTAGTGTGAGTACTTGTGTGCTTGACTGAACAGCTGTTCCTGCATCAAGAGTGAGTAAATGTGAGTTTTACAACTAGAACAAACTAGGTTTAATTAGATAGAAGTGCTTTGGCCGAGTCCGCTGATTATAAATCAAAGACGGCGCGCGTGCATTCATGCACAACTTTGTGTGTGTGTATGTGTGTGTATGTGTGTGTATGTGTGCGCCTGACGGCTTGTGTGTGCCTCGCATTGATTGAGCAGCTGTTCGCGTGTCTAAATTGTGTGAATGTGACAAACACAATGGGAAGAAAAGCAATTTAATGAGATGAAACTCCACATTTAGATTTCTTCATCAGACAAAGATCTTTCTTTCGTCATCCATGTCTGTTCTGTTCGGTCATTGCTGTCCAACCAGTTTTGAAGGCTGGACTACTAAAGCGCCGCACGTTGCAGTAGTTTTTGATCATGATTGTTTCTGTATCTGCAAGTATCTCCAAATGCATTCATGCATTCAACCTGCATCGAAATACGCCGCCACTCTGGGAGGTAAGTGAGAAAAAAAATATGAAGCTTTTCTAAATCCTCCTCCTTCCAGCGGAGGGAAACATGCGTTCCCTCTTCTCCTAATAATGGCATTTTAATAACAGTCTTAGCTCGATGCTAGCTAGCCTGCATTAAAATTCAGAGGCCTTTATTTTATTTTATCCAGAGCATATGGCATTCAACACAACATAGGCAATTTTCTTCAGAATTCATGGAAAAGATTTGCAGGAAAATCTGAGTTCTGCTTCCAACTTTAGAACATGGGGAACATTGTCAGAGGAAAGGTTTTTATTTTTATTTTCAGGATCTGTATCTAAATTACTTTTTTCCACATTTGTGAAAACTGGCGGAAAAAGAAAACTTGGCTGGATGATTTGATTTAAATCATCCAAGCGCCACAAGGAAATATCATTAATTCTGTCTTCTTTCTCTGCTTTTTAAACACGAGAAAAAAATACGTCGAGATGTATTTTAATTGGCGCTAATCTGCCGTCAGTATTAGCAGGTTAATACATTTCCTGTTTCACAGGTGGAAAAAGAAGAAAAAAAAACCTAAGGAGCTTATTTAGATTAGCAAGACAAATCCTTTCTTCGCCTGCTCTCAAGTCATAAATGAATCAGAGAAAGCCACTTAGATCATACTTTGAGAAATAGATTGCCAGGGTTGCCGTGGAATTCAGTCTGCATTCGGTTCACACACTTAACGGATAAACCAGAGGCAGCATTGGAACTCCATTTTTGAGTGTTATATTTATGTGTCAAGTCCTTTATCTACGCTAATGCCCTTTGAGAATGCACATAAAATAATAAAAGTATGAATAAATTAAAACCTCTGTACTTTAGAGCAACCTCCAGTTACCAGATCTGTTTCATTCCACATCTGTCCCTCCTACAACAGCAGTAACAGCAGAGTGGGTGAAGCTATAAGGTTAAACCTCTAATACCAGTGAAAAACAGGTTTAACCTCTTCACCCTGCTCTTGTTCTCATCCCACCTCACGCCTCAGCAAGTCTGTTTTCCGATCTCCCTGCCTCCCACTCGGATATCTCCTCTAACGCGTCGCCCTGTCTTTGATTCTGAGGGTGAATTCGATCTTCTTTGCTGTCCCCCCATTTTTCTTTTTGGTAAGCAACAAGTATCTTTAAATTACATCTTAATGTAAGTCGCAATACGCTGAGAGCTGTGGGTCCCCAAACGCTGCAGTGCTCGTACAAACAGCTCGTCGTATAAGGCATTGCTGTATGTCAAAGAGAGCTAAATCTGTCAGTCTGTCTGACATTGGGAAGAGGTCAGCTCAATAGAAAGTTAGTTTGGGAATAATTTTCCTAGTAAATGAGAAAATAAAACACTGATAAAAGGTTTGGGCTCTTAAGAAGGTGTGCATAAACCCTTTATCTGCTTGCGATTGCTCTAAAGACTTTGCCGTCCTCAGGCTCCTAATATAATGAGGTTGAGAGGCAATAAACTGTAGTTACTCGCACTATTATATTTTTTTGATGCTAAATATGACCCAGTTTTTCAATGTTAACCTCCTCAAACATTTTGAGTCTAAAGGTCGGCATATTTACAGCGCCTACAAGCCATCCATATTAATGTGCTTATTGACTTTAGATTTTAGGAGGATTTACATCTCTAGTTCTCTTGGGTATGTGATTTAACGGTGCCTTGCCGTGCATGTTGTGCACTGGCCAAAGTTCCTGCTGTGAAACACAACAACCCCCCCCCAGCCAGTCTGATCTGCATTGCACATGCAGATTCAAAACACAGTCTGAAAAAGAACTACCGGCCTGATGATTGATTAGGTTGCCCCTAACTAAGTAACAAACAACATTAAATGTTTTCCAACCGTTTTGCATTAGGTGTAAATTTGCAACGTCTGCAGCGTGTGCATTTACATGCGTGACCAGATGGATGCTGCAGGTGGCGGTAGCATGGAGCTAAAGCAGTCTCTCAGGATCTGTAGTCTGATGGAGGCACATATGGTAGCAGCTTAATCATCTCAGAAGTCACAATTTACATAACATTTTTATTTCTATAGTTATTATCATAACAGAAAGTTATCTAAAGGCACTTTACAGGTGTAGCAGGGAAAGACAGAACCAAACTTGACCACACAAGAGCAAACACTTTGGTGATGGAAGCAAGGAAAAACCTCCCTTTAACAGGCAGAAACCTTGGGCAAGAACCTAAGACTCATAGTGGGCGGCCATCTGTCTTGAGCGGTTGAGTTGAGAAAGAAAAAGAGAGAGAGATGGCGGTAGAAAGACAGAGAGACAATGACAGAGAGGGAGAGACAGAGACTAGGACAGGTAGGAGGAGACTCTCCTCCTACCTCCTCAGGAGAGTCAAAAGCAAAGAGGGGGGGGGGGTGATAGAGAGACAGAGAGCAGGAGCAGGCAAAAACATAATAGATTTACACTGCAAATAATAGGAATAAGACGCTATATTTCAACCCACCAAGTCTGGAGCTGCCGTATCTTTTGTTCTCCTCTCCCTGAACGATGAGGCCCGGTTTCCATGATCCTCACAATGGCCGGCTGTATGATCATAAAGTTTAGAGGGGACTCCAAAAGCACAGAACAAGAAAAATATAGACATTCACTAAAAAGACAAGAATGTGAGTGGGTTTTTTTTTGGGGGGGGGGTTGTTCAAGTGATGTATTTTACGGAGTGGTGTTGACCATTTGCAGTGCCTCTTCACGGACATCCTCCATCCAATCAATTCCAATAACCGTCCAGTCCTGGCAAATTACAGGTGAGATGTACTTTGAGGCGTGTTGCAGCCTGCAGTGAGGGAGTGTGTCCTATTCCACAGCTTTAGCAATTCTGCTCTGCACTCACCCGGAGGTTAAAAGCCTATACCTGCTATTTACTCTCTGCCCTAATAAACGAGTGCACTTCTCCGGGGCCTGATTCCATTTCTATTGATGCTGTGGACCCACTCGGCTGGTGGTAAAGACTCAGCGACCATATAAATCTCCCCTTTGTCCTCTTCACACATGCACCCTCTTTTTATTTATTTTTTGGCTTCTCTCTGGACCCAAAGTTCCTCAAGGGCTGGTTTACTAGATGTCTTACCTTCTCGTATTTGAAAGTATTGCCTTTCTAATAGGCTTTAATGTTAATAATGGAGGCTCATAATGTGCCGTACCATTAGCAACAAGGATTTCAGCCAAAAGGAAAGAAGTGGGTTGGAGCCAGTAGTGGAAAATGCAAGTAGATGGCTGAAATGCGATCTTCAATAATGCTTTCCAACCCCTTACTTCTCTGTAATTCAATTTCCTTTAATGCACCTTTTCTTGGATTTCTTTGTGGAGGCCATATTCCATATGAGAAGTGATATCAGAGAGCCTGATTCACAGGGAGGCTTGAGTACCACGCAGCTATTTGAATGAAATTACAATAATAGGGGGCCGAGAAGGGAAAGTTGTCCACAGTTAAAAAGGAAAAGGAAGCAAAGGATCCTATATGGAGTTAAAATTTGACAACTACGTAGTAGCTCCGAGAGCATTTGAGCTGAATGCAAACATACACATGTTACCTATATTAGATCAGCATGCTAAGAGTAGCTAATTAGCTCTCAACACTAGATGTATGGGCTGAGGCTGGAGTTTTATGGTTACAATCAAATGCCACCGGATCAGAAGTTAAAAAGGATCTCCTAAGTTACTAGAAGTCCCTCTAAGATGGCATGAGTATCATCTCAGGGAGATCAGATGGTGATTAATCCAGCAACAAGGACAAAAAAATAAAGCGGTGGAAGACAATTCACATCTATAACGAGAAAAGCACTCAGAGAGCTCAGCTCATTCCCCTCCTAATTGGATTTACACCATCCACATGGTGATCTGGATCATCATCAAAAGGTTGTAAATTGTTCTTGGTGTCTCTATACACAAGCCATGTAAACTAAAAGGGAATCTGAGTTGATGAACACATTTTTAAATCTGTATTTTGGTGTTTTCAATGTTAAAATGTAAATAATGTTTCCTTAATTCATTTTGGATCCGATCCAAATGAAATTTGGTGGTAAGATAGAGGCCCTCGCCCGACATGACTGTGTCAAATTCCATAAACCGCCGGTCAATAATCAACAGAGACACACCTGTCGATCATTCCCCTTCGTTACAGCCCTCCTACTTAGGTCCGGCCCTGCTGGCGCTCCGTTCTTCGGCGTCTGCCCACCAACTAGTTTAGTCGGTCTTTGTGCATTTTGTTAGTTCTGTACGCCAGCTTTAGTTTTGCTTTGGATTTTGGCGGTGCGTTTTTAAATTCAGGCAGTAAACTGTTTAGACTTTTCCTGAGTCTCTCTCTCTCTCTCTCTCTGCTTCCTGGAGTCCTCATTCGGCTCGCGAGGATGATGACGATGATGATGGTGTCAATCATGATCCAATCAGCAAATCGAATTGCATGCTAACCTATATGAAGAAAAAAAAAGACCAGAGAAGATGGTTTAAGGAGACACCGAGCCGCGTCTCCTATCATTCTGTGAAACCTACATTTCTAATAGATTTTGCAGAGAAGCATTAGTTCATGCAAAAATAAAGACGTCTTGTCAAACAGACTGGATCACAGGCGGCAACACCAACAAAACCGCAAAAGTGTGAAGGAATAAAATGGACTGAGGCGAATAGGACTGCAGCGTCTGGAGACTAGTTAGCGCCTTACAAGGTCAAGCTACTCTGGAACTGTTTGCCCAGCAGTCTTGCCAATAAGCAAAAAAGCCAATGGCTGGCCGACCCGACTCATTATTCAGATATCTTTTTATTGGTGCTTCCTGTCTGCTCTTAACTCGGTCACATTTTGGTGCTCCCCTAGAAATCTTACATGAGTATATATACTCAAACTGGAAAAGACCGATTTTAAAAAAGCCCTCCGGCACAGGTCAGGAAACCTGCTGGTGCGGAAGACGCGACTGATTTGTTGTGGGACTTTGTGTGCTTTTAAAGCAGTTTGGCGCACTAATGGTGCAGCGGGCGCTCAGGTTCATTGGAGCATCTCGCTCACAGATACGACTCAAAGGAATTTCACCGGTGCAGAACAGAGAAACAAAGAAGCGCAAGCTGTACGTGGACCTTGTGGTGAAGAGAGACCCCAGCAGGCAGTAAGATGAGCTGCAGCAACGTGTGTGATCTCTCTCTCTCACACACACACACACACACACAGAGAGCAGCAACAGCAGAGGCGTCAACCAGCAGAACTACTTGTGCTTACCTGGCGTGCCCAAATGGATGGAATACAAAGTCAGCATCACTCAGTGTAATGATATGCAGGCTGTTGGCCTTCTCCGTGTTTTTCACCGACTGGTTGGCCTGACCCTGGGGATCAATCATCACAGGACACCGTCTGGCATTTCTGCAAACACACACACACACACACACACACACACACTGATCAAATGGTGCTGACTCGTCAGAGTGAGAGATTGTGCTCGCATTAACCACGAGACATCGCAGCAGAAGAGAGAGGTTTGTTGGAGGGCAAGGCTTGAGCGGTAGAAAGACGTTAGGGGATGAAATGAAACTGAATCGCCGGACTTCAAGGAGAGGCTATAAATGTTTGTTGTCTCTCTCTGATCCGTTAAATAACGGTTGTGCAGGTTTTGCCGGCCATCAGAAGAACACAGAGCTGCATTTTGATAAAGAGCTGGAAGCTTCAATGTTCATTCTCCGAGCTCTGGCTTGGCCTCAGGGTCACGTGATACTCTACACAGGTAAAAAAAAAAAAAAAGGAGTGCCTCGGAAACAATTCCTCAGCCCCAAATCTAGCATCTACGTCTGTCTAAGAATGGCCGCAAGCAATGCATCGTCCCTTTTTTAATACCGACGCTCTCGGCTTACCTCCCTGTAGCTGTAACTCTGTGGTCCCAATAGGCTATCATAAGTCTGTTATGTTTTGCCTGTCAATGGCATGATCTCCTCCTGTGGAACTGTTGCAAGATTCTTTTCCAGCTAGATATCTCCACGCGTCAAGTGATCCATTTGAAAAGTGGTTTCATTTTTGGTCATTTTTAATCATTTTTCTGCTTAAACGGATGAAACATGATACAGTGAGGGGGAAAAAAAGCCAAGAACTTACTGAATTATTGAGACCAACCTCTCAAACTTTACACAAAGCATCTGTTTGCTTAAAGGCTGACGAGAGATGCAAGATATGTACGAGGGACAGCGTGACAGCAGAGAGGGATTTATCAGGAGTGACGGAGTGAAAGCTGGAGGTGGGACCAGCTCTGAACTCCTAGTAACGGACATCTTGACAGATGAGATCAGACCGGGGTCTCCGTTGGACGATGATGTTTACCGGCGACGCTGCGATCTAGATGTAGAGGTGACGAAGAGGATGGAGAGGAGGGACAGGAGCGATGCCAGGCATGTTGTACGGCTTGGAGACAGCGGGGGGTGGGAATCACAGGAATGGGAAAGAATAGGAACGATCACGTCGGCGGGACGGCACAGGAGAGCGAGGTTCGGGGAGACGAAGCTGAGACGGGTCGGACACGTGCAGAGAAGAGATGAAGGTGATATCAGGAGAAGGATGATGAGGATTGAGCTGCCAGGAGAGAGGAGAGGAAGGCCAAACAGGAGGCTGAGGGATGTGATGAAGGACAAGCAGGTGGCTGGCGTGATGATCTGCTATGGCTCCCCCTAACGCTGAGAGAAAAGAACAAAGAAGACCCTAACCCTAAATTGTTCAGAGCCCATGTGACATCAGATGGGTCTTTGTGAAATCATGTGAGTAACGACCAGCGTAATGAAACGGGACGCTGTGCATCATCATCATCATCATCATCATCCTCACAAACAGCTGAGGCAGGTGATGGAGCGTCGTCTGCAGCTGTCTGGTGCCGGCCTCACGCCGGTCACATTCTTTTGGTTCTGAGTAGCGGGTGCTCCTTTATCGCTCCTGGCAGATTTTGGAATTCAGACACGGTCTGCTTCCTGGCTGGCGACCGAGAGGCTGCACCGCACAGACGGGCGGGAAACAGGCGGCGAGACGGGCTCCCCGGTGGGTTGATCTCTATTCACCCCGGAGCCTCAAGCTTGAGCACACTAATAGATGAACTAATGAAGCAAGGGGAGGGATGGAGGGGGGGGGGTGGATTAGTCCTTGATATAAATAGAAGAAAGTCTGCTAAGAAGCACTCAGTATTCCTCCAAGGTGGTTGTTTCACACCTGGTGTGTGTAGCCGTGATGCCTCCTAATGATTTGTGTGTACGCGGCGCTTATTTTAGCTTCCAGAGGCCAAAACTTCTCTGCATAGAAACATTAGTTTTTACCACATGTGATAATAATAATAATAATAATCCGCTTATAAAAGTTGCCTGAAGTCCATTCAAAAATTAAGACAAGCAGAATTTCAAATTGGGCAAATTGCTAAAAGCGGGATACATTTTGTAATTTATTTCTCTTAAAACCCTTTCAGGGAACACAGTTTCCTTATTTTCAACTGGCATCTTTTGAGAATAGTTTAGTACTTAACAGTTTAAAGTGTTTCTGTGGTAGAAAATTCTGCTTCTAACCCCGTCATCACAAACGGCCCTTCAGCTACAGCTTTAATGCTGGTAGCTTCTTCCCTCAGCAGGCAGGGTTACTGTCTTTTCAGCATCAAACTGGTACCAAACCATCACTGCTGAAACCCACTGACAAAGACACTGACTGGTCATTGTAGATTTTCTACTTCACACTGTTTATCAATTGCATTTATGAGCGTTTATTTAACACTCCTTAGAAAAAACTGTAAATAAGTAATTTCCCTCTGAAATGCACTCATTTGAATTCATAAAAGAGAAGATTATCATAAAACAAAAGCATCTCAGTAAGTTGCCAGTCTCTGAAATTATCAAAAGCTGGGCTAATCATGCCTTCTGTAGCTGCAGGAACATTTACTGCACAGTAAGCAGGATGCAAGAAATATAAAATCATGACTTTATTTTATTGTATCACTCAATTTGAAGCTACACTCTGTGTATTTACTGAAAAGAAAATGCACAAAGGCTTTAATTCAGAGGAATAAATGCGTTTAAGATGCTTTTTTTATTTTTTATTTTTGCTCCCAACATCCAGAGATGGGGCGACTCGGTGGTGCAGTGGTGAGCACTGTTGCCTCACAGCGAGATGGTCGCAGGTTCGTCTCCGGCTTGTGGCCATTCTGTGAGGAGTTTGCATGTTCTCCCCGTGTCTGCGTGGGTTCTCTCCGGGTTCTCCGGCTTCCTCCAAAGACATGCTGCCTAGGCTGATTGGTGACACTGAATTGCCCGTAGGTGTGAGTGTGTGTGGCTGGTTGTATGTCTCTGTGTTGCCCTGCGATGAACTGGCGGCTTGTCCAGGGTGTCCCCTGCCTCTCGCCCATTGACTGCTGGGATTGGCTCCAGCTTGGCCCGCGACCCGATAGCGGAATAAGCGGTTTGAAAATGAAATGAACATCCAGAGATGCAGTTTGCATTCATGTCTATTCCGCAGGCAAGATTTGCAGCTGTTGGAAAGCATAAAGATTATTTCCTCGAAAAATGACAAGCATATTGTTGAAGCCGAAAATTCCCACTGCGTCCTGAGTCATCGTGAGCTCCGCAGCCTCGTGACTGCGAGTTAGCGCCTGCTGTTAAAAGGCTGATTAATTCAACACTTTGATAATGACTGGCTGAGAAACTCGGGGGAGAGAGGGCTGAGAGGCGTTCATCAGTGCAGTGTGCCACAGGGGAATAATAGCAGCGCTTTCATAAGACAGGACAGTAATATGGATGCATGGGCAGAATAAGACACTCATCTGCTAAAATTGTTCCTTCTTTGTCGGCCTGTTTGGAGCCAGACTTTTGCATTAAAGAGAAGTTGGCTTTTGCTTTCAGCTCCCAACTTGAAATTAGATTTTTTTTTTTCTTCTTTTCATCATGCAATCAAAGTATAGCACAAAAGAACGTGTAAAATAATATCAGCGCATAAGACTTTTTTTATTCTTATTATTCTATGCTCACATAGATTCTCGCACAGATTTGAGTCTGAACTTCCCGGGTGTAATGGATTTGGAAATGTATTTATTGAAGGGAGACAAGGTTTCCATCATGTGCTAAGGGGAATGTGCCTGGCACTGCTCTGATTTCTGCCGATGCTGAAAAGGCATTCAATGGAACAATGACAACTTTATGTACAGAGGGAATTATTTTAAAGTGATAAATTCATTAGAAAATAATCTGAGAATAAGGCGAACAAGTGATTTTCTATTATGACACAATGTGAAAGAATTATTAAAAATCCAAATTTAACAAGACAGCAAAATGTTTATTTTGTTTACGCTGTCGCCGCAGCCTTTCTTTCAGGCAGCTTGAAATTAATTGGAATCTCATGTCCGTTGTGCGACAATCCATCCTCGACCGTTCGGCTGGGGCTGAGCAGGCGTTGTTGCATCAGTGCGATTCTAATGGGAAGCATTGGAGCCGAACTATAACTCGCAACACAGCGTTGCATCAAACGCAATTTCAGAAACTATCTACCTTTTAATAATTTACATTTGAAACCGATTAGTGTTTATGTCAGGCATAAAGATCTGCACAAAATTTTAACACACTGACAGACCATCTTTTTATGACGTCACCAACGTGGAACAAAAGTTTCACAAGAGCTTTGCCTTTAAGGCCGTTTCGGCTTGAAAACGTATTCTAAGGCCGAAATGCAATTGACAGGAGGATGTTAGGATCTGTGAAAGGTGACACTATTTATTCATTTGGGATGCTGTTTTTAGTCAAAATAAATATCCCTATTGTAATTTGAGAATATAAACACAAAGAGCTGTCGGAGCCTGTTCGAGGTGTTAAAGCTAATCCTCCAAATCTGGAACCGGACCCGTGCTGATTTGAGGATCGATAACTGTGATCCGTACGTGGTGCTCATCCATCATGGTTGTAAATGTAAAACAGCTTTTCAGACAAGACGACACTTTAAATATAAACCATGACAAAGGTGGGCTGTTTTAAAAACAACAACAAAATAAAAGTAGAGAACGTGATGAGCGGATGTTGCAGCAACAAGGATGACGGTGACAGATGAAGCGTCCCCGTCCTCTTCCATCAGCAGCCCTTGGTCTGTCTCCTTGGCGAGACGCCGTTCAGCCGCTCTGAGCCGTGTAAAATACAACGAGCCGCTTTTCTCCTCTCTGTGAGATCGATAGCTGCTAAACAAAGACTACATCTCTGACAAATTGAATGGATGTGTTTACTTGGGACAAACATGTAGCTCCGATAAGCCTCGGATATTGAGTGCAACACATAATGTCAAATAATGCATGGTTAATCACCTAAAAACGATGCTTCTAAAAGAGGAGCGATGAATTAGTCGGGCTTCAAGGAAACAAACTCGGACTTGATTGAGACTAAAGAAATCCTGAGAATAGCAAACACTAACAAACCTGCAACCCAATTTATCCATTTCATCAGAGGTAGCAAATAAAGCCACTATTTCTTACTCTTTTTTTCTTTTTTAACAACTTAAGGTTAAGGCCTTTTTGCCCGCGTCTTCACCACGCGATGGGAACATTCCTCTCATTATACTACGTTGCTGAACTTACAAAGGGCAGAACAGGTTTGCTGAAAATGTTTTCTCCATTCACACATTTATTTTATGACTGCAAACATTTCAAAGCGTTTTGGAATTATGGCTGACATTGATTTACCGATTTCTCTGAAATTACCAAAAGGTTATTGTGGTAAATTCCTTATTATTATTGCGTGTTGTGTACCGTAACTGTCCAGTGCTGAATTTAGTGTTTTTACATCAGGCACCTTGGGCAGCTAAGGGGTCCTTGGGGAAATTAATGTTCCGTTACTTCGACATTCACAACGTCCGAGTTCGTTCTGCGTTTGTGATGAAGGTAGGCCCGAACGATCCGTTAACGAAATGTTCCAAAACTGAAGAACCGGTTTATGGAAGTTGGACATCTTGACCGGGATATTTTATATTTATATCTATATTTTAACTGCGTGTGATGCATCTTTAATGCTGCACCGCGTCACCACAGCGTCGCTGCAGTAGCTAGCTTAACTGGATAGCTGCTCTGTTAGCATTCATATTTAATTTGACATTGAACTTAGCCGTTAGCTTCGCGCTAGCGCTATTTGCATGATAATGATAAAATGTAAAGACATTACTTGACAAAATGAGCAAAATGACCAAGATGTTTTATTGTGTGCTAAAAACGTCCCTCACGGTTACCATGGTAGCGCTGCTGCGCGCGTGCTCGCTATGAACGTACTTTTGCTTCCGGGTTTAGAGCATTTCTGGCAGCATCTGTTTGAGACAGAAATGAGGGACGCTGTCCCGCAGCATCTGTTTGAGACACAAATGAGGGACGCTGTCCTGCAGCATCTGTTTGAACCAGAAATGAGGGACGCTGTCCTGCAGCATCTGTTTGAGCCAGAAATGAGGGACACTGTCCTGCAGCATCTGTTTGAGATAGAAACGAGGGACGCTGTCCTGCAATATGTAAATTTACCATGACATAATGCAGCTTGTCAAAGTATGCGGTTGTGTACATTTATGACTCGAACAGACTTCTTTACGAGATAATATAACGTTTTTAAACAGTTGGCATACGACGCCATTCCGTGACGTCACCAGGAGAACGGCTCAGGCCCTTCTCATAGTACTGCTGTTACTACTACTACTACTACTACTACTACTATGCTTTTGGCTTGTCCCGTGAGGGTAGTCACAGCACGTGTAACTTTTAAATATTTCATTGGGGTCGGATTTCTCTATTATCTATTATGTTTAAAAATGTCAATTTTGTGTCATGAGCACTTTAAAGAACAAATTCTACTTTTAGGCTTTGAGATTATATTTAGACAAAAGACGATTACTTATAAAATAGGTTTAAAAGACAGTGATGATGTCAGTGGTTTATGTGATGTCATTAGTATTTCGTATTTTCCGGTTATATTGCATACATTTATGTATATTTCTCCTTTCCCATGACATTTATTTTTGCGTTGGTATTCCTGTTCTTGAACTGATAATTGAAGTTTCTAGAGGGATAAAGGGAGGCGATTCTCCATTTCTATTGATTTTAAATTAACGGTACAATCAGCTGTAGCAGAAGATAACAGGAAATCATTTGTTTCCTCTGCAGGTATTTCAGCTGAACGGGAGGCCTTTTTAAAAAGCCACCAAAGATTGCCTGTAAAGAAACGTGTGAACAAAACTGAGTGAAGATTGATCATCAGCGAAGACTGCGAGATGAGACCTGGAGACCCGAAATGAAATCACACAGAATAAGTATGTATGTTTGTCCTCGCATGCTTGCTTCATCACAGCAGCGTCCAATTCCTTCAATCTGTCCTCCAGATTGTCCACAGCAACATGTCTGTAAGGAGGAGGAGGAGGAGGTTCCTGCTGATCAGCAGCTCTGGAAGGAGGATATGAACTCCAGTATTGTCAAAGAGGAGCCAGAGCCTCCGCGTGTGAAGGAGGAGCAGGAAGAAATCCCCACCAGTCAGGAGAGAGAGCGGCTTGGACTGAAGCAGGAGACTGGAACCTTCATGTTGAGTCCTACTTGTGAAGAAAAAGACAACAGCAAAGATCAGACTCTGTTCCTGAAGTCTGATGACGCTGCAGCGTTGGAAGAGTCTGGAGTTCTCATGCCAGTCATTACCTCTGTGGTAGGAGCAGCAGACATTGACCAGCTTCTGTTCTCTAACAGCTGTCCTGCATCTGGAAGCCATGATAACAGAAGAGAAACAGCTGAAGAGGATGTTGAATGTGATCCCACACTTCAACCCCACAGCAGAAAGGATGGAAAAAGGAGACCATATGTTTGCACAGTATGTAGCAAAGCTTTCACAAGAAATGGTGAATGCCTAAAACACATGAGAATCCACACAGGTGAGAAGCCTTATAATTGTGAAACATGTGGGAAACATTTTAGACTGAGTAGTGATTTGGCATGCCACATGAGAATCCACACAGGTGAGAAGCCTTATAATTGTAAAACATGTGGGAAACATTTTAGACTGAGTAGTCACTTGGCATGCCACATGAGAATCCACACAGGTGAGAAGCCTTATAATTGTAAAACATGTGGGAATCATTTTAGACGGAGTAGTGACTCGACATGCCACATGAGAACCCACACAGGTGAGAAGCCTTATAATTGTAAAACATGTGGGAAACATTTTAGACAGAGTAGTGACTTGGCACGCCACATGAGAATCCACACAGGTGAGAAGCCTTATAATTGTAAAACATGTGGGAGACATTTTAGACAAAGTGGTAACTTGGCTGTTCACATGAGAACCCACACAGGTGAGAAGCCTTATAATTGTAAAACATGTGGGAAACATTTTAGACTAAGCGGTCACTTGGCACGCCACATGAGAACCCACACAGGTGAGAAGCCTTAAATTAGATCAACGTGGGAATCACTAAAGAAGATCTGCCAACGCTTTTTTCTTTTTACAAATTTCACAGTAAGAACTCTTCATTTTTATCTATTTTTTTCTTTAATATGGAAGCGAAAAAACCGTTGAAATTCTGCTGAATTTATATTCTTGAGCATGTGAGTTTGTATTTGTTGTAAATGTAAATAGTTTGTAATAAACACTGTTGAAAATTTGTGATTTTCGACTTCCAATAAAACGGGAATGCATCTGAACTTCTATAACGGACAGCGAGATGACGATGACGCCATTTTGGATCTAAATATGTACTTGCGCCATTTCCCCGCTCGTCTTCACCATGGCCATGGAAGTCATCATCCGTGCATCTCGATGGGTGGTGGGAGGAGAGCAGCTAAGACACAGGCCTGCGCCTCCCTCCCATTAGGGCATACATGGATGATATGACCACTCTAACTTCAACCATTCCATGCACAAGACGACTGCTGAGGAGGTTGCAGGAGAACATCGAATGGGCCCGGATGAGGTTTAAACCGAGCAAGTCCAGGAGCCTATCTGTGGTGAAAGGGAAGCTATCAGACCAGCGCTTTAACATCGGCGAGGAGGAGCCCATACCAACTGTGTTAGAGAAGCCAATCAAGAGCCTCGGTGAGGTACCGTGCTCGAAGGTTGAGAAGCTGGACAGGGTCGTCAGCTCTTTTGCCAGGAAATGGCTTGGGCTTTCCAGGTGCCTTACCAACATAGCACTGTAATTTGTTCTTCAATATTTCAATTGATTATTGACCGATATTTAGGGAATGTAACATAGTCATGTATGGCGGGGGCCTCTATCTCACCACTGAATATCACCTGGGTCGGATCCGGAATGGAGTCAGCAACAAATATTTAATTTTGACATTAAAACCCCGTTTACAGATTAATTAATCAGTTACAAATACACATCAACTCTGATTCACGTTTACTTTTCAGCATTTTACAAAAACAAATGTCTGCACAAAGCTCTTGCGGGCCACAAAAAATGACGTGGCGGGCCACGTTGGCTCCCGGGCCTTGAGTTTGACACATATGATTTAGAGGTTTAACAACCACACACACACATGTAATCCAGCGACCTGCTCTGGCTCAAGTGGACTTGAACTGCCCTTGTGCATCATGATTCAAAATGAACTGCCTGGGATTAACACAGGCTGACATCATCTGAAGTGTGCTGCTCCATTAATCAAG
Source organism: Brachionichthys hirsutus (assembly GCF_040956055.1). Lineage (NCBI taxonomy): Eukaryota > Metazoa > Chordata > Actinopteri > Lophiiformes > Brachionichthyidae > Brachionichthys > Brachionichthys hirsutus. The sequence continues at coordinate 10,222,659 of NC_090908.1, read as the reverse complement.
ACGGCAGTGCCACCAGACTATTGTGCCTCAAATAGCTTCAGATCCTGGTCCAGGGACTCGGGTGGATTGACATCAATAATGGATCTCGGCAGCGGTGGGGGTCTTCATTCTCTTCTGGGATTCTTCTCTGTGCTGCAATAAAACCACCCCCAAAGAGGAAGAGGAGAAAAACGTGACGGGTAATGAGAGAATAAAGAAAGGGAAAGGAGGGGCCGACGTGTGAGGAGAGGCAACTGAAGACAAGTGGAGTTAAGGTCAGACTGGCAAATCAGAGCAAATAAAAAAAAATGTCCCTTCTAGGTCCATGTAGATCAGCACTGACAGCTCTGTTCTTCCTCTGACGCATCGATTTTAAGATCCCTCACTGCGCCTTAAACATTATAAATGCATAGCATGCAACCCGACTCCACTCAAAATAGACTTGCTTGGTCTGCACGAAAAATCTAAGCACATCAAGACAAAGATTACACTCGGCTATGAGTGCATTTAAATTCAGAGCTAACTTCATCACGCTGAGCGTGCTGAGCCCCCAATCAGATATCCGCTATAATGATCAGAGCTTTCCCTGTTTCAGCAAAGTATATTTGGGAGTAAATCTTTGAAACCCGCAAAAACAGCAAGAGTTTGAGGCCTTTGAATAATAACAAATAAAAAAAGGACCATAAATCCTACTATGTATAAATAATCATTTTGTGAGGAAATATTTAAGGAAAGAAACAGAATTTTCTTTTTCTATCTAAGCCTTTTGAGGCCAAAATTTTCACAGCAGCCGTGAAGCGTCTAAAATGAAAGTGCAATTAGTTTAACCGAACCTGCAGTTAAATAACAAAAGCATTTCAGCATTTTTAAGTTTGGTATAAATAAAAATCTGTTTACCCCTCTTGCTCTTGCATCTTAGAGTAAAAGGCGCTCGGTGCTCACGGCACACAAAAACGCTCTGCTGTGCAGTCTTGGGGGGGGGGTAGGAAGTTTTGCTGGCCAGCAACAACAAATTAACTTCTGCGTCGCATATCTGTGTAATATAAAACCCCCTTTTTTTTTTGAGTGGTGAAAAAGCAGCAAACTTGCTTCTGGTGGAGAAATGCTAATATCAAAGGGAGGAAAACGTAAGAAGGAAAGAAGGGCATGAATTTAGCTGCCGAGCCGCCGCAGATGGCGCCGCAAAGTGAACGAGGTCAAAGCGGGCCTGAGCTCTGCAGGACAAAAAGATGCTCGTGAACACACACACACACACACACACACACATTTGTCAGTACAGCAAGAATGAAGATGTTTTAAGGGCGTGTAAAAAAAAACGGTTTTGTTTCTCGCAGTCATTACTTCAGACATTCAGAACACACAAACACACACAATGGCGTGGGGGGGGGGGGGGGGGGGTTGAAGGTCGGCTGAATGAGAGGCAGCCAGATGAACCGCTTTTGCTCTGTAGCATTTTACAGCTCTTACGCGTCTTGTATTTATCGTTCACATTTCATGTTGCATAATTGTCACGTCAGCCTGTCAGGGATTCGTCATCTGCATCAGGTGAAGTTGAGCGAGCGGCGGTTTTTCCAACAGCTCGCTGTCAAAACCGTTAGCGGAAGGCTTGAAGTGAGTGAGAACCTCGCTGTGGGGGAAACCCGATCTGTGGACGGAGGCAGATGGTCCGCGTGAGGCTCAATTTGAACATGTCCTTAACAGTTGAGATGGAATGAATTTAAACTTTTGCATGCTGCACGGAATCAGCTGCTTGGTCATTCTCCTTGCTCGCACCGAAGGTCTGGCACGAACGCTCAGCAATAACGAGCGACTCAATGTCGTCAATCTGTTTTGTGATTGTGCTCCGGGAAGGAACGCACGGATTCAGGGAGGTAGGCGATGCCGAAATAGAAAGCAAAGCACGTCGGAGTTCATCCATCGAGAGGGAGGACGCATCACACAAGGCATGTCTTCATTCAGACTGCCAATACAGTAGTAGCAATAACCTACAGAAAGGAATCAAACCCTGCACCGAGGCAACAGCACTAACCACTGTGCCACCATGCTGCCTTAATCTGTGCTAGTAGAAGAAAGAAGTATCGGTAAGTATGATACGTTTTTGCATAGAAAACAGTATTATATTACAGTAAAATCCCCCCCCCCCCACCAGTAAAACTCAAGGACGTTAAACTGAAATTGTTTTGGCAGCAGAACCGCGGCCTGCTGGCTACATCAGCTAAATGCGATGTGTCACTTTATAAGATATAGGTGTCTTCATTTGGAGTGACGGATTGAATAGTTTGTAAATCTCATTAAGGCCAGCTGCTCCCTTACCGGCGGTCGCTCTCAACGTTTAAGGCATTAGGCGACAGCTTGCAGGTACAGCGCCGCCGGCTACGTCATTACTGTGAGCACCGCATTCGTTCAAAAGGTAATTGCCTTTTGTCACGCGGGTTTATCCGAGAGCGATCACACCTTGTTGACCTCCTCTTCGACAGCCTCTCAGATCTTCCAAGCGTGCGCTCTGCCAGACGGGAGACATTTCACAATGCACGTCGCAGCTCTGACCGAGGCGGCGTGAAGCTTCACAGGATATCGGAGGGGGGGATGCGTTTCCCGTCTCGCGTTCTTACATCTCTGCAGAAATATGCAGCCTCGCCGCAAAGCCGGAAGACGATCAATTAAAATGTGTTTTGTGAGTTGTGCTCCAATAGGGGGTGGGGGGGGGGGGGGGGTGCCTATAGGGTTTGCCAAACAGGAGATGATGGCGATATCCTCAAACTTGTAATTTAACCGTGATTTGAATCAGCATTTTGAAGTGGAGGTGATTATTCTTCGATCCGTGTGGTCTCTATTTTGAGGTTTCTGTGCGGGTTTGTTGTGCTGATTTTTTTCGGGCGCTGATTTCTGCTCCTGCACAGCTGCAGAGGCGCTGATGGACCGAGCGAGGCGCACCTGTTAGACATTTCCACCTAATCAGCTCCTGCCTACTTAGGCCGGACTCTCTGGACAGTTCTCTGCAGGAAGAGCCTTTCAGCATAGATTCATTTAGCTGATCGGTTTCCATCTATTGTTTCTCTCATCTATGCAGCTTTACAGAACTATTCGGGGGCCTTTTGAAGTAGAGACGAGCTGAACATTCTGAGATAGCGGTAAAAATGAGAGAAAATTGCTGTGACACTTTCTCAATCTACCAGAGATTTAAAAAAAAAATACAAATAAAAACAAGCCCTTTTTTCAGTTCAGCAAACAATAACTCAAATTCCCTAAAGTCAAACTATCACCATTAATACGCCGCCGCCGCCACCAGCCAGTCCTCCACGCCAGCCATCCCAATACCGCAGGGATCCCGTTAGAGAAGCGCATTGATGTGATGACAATAAGCCCAATGTCAAAGAGAACAGAAGGATTTCAGAGTGGAAATAAAAAGAGAGAAGCACATGGCAGGGAGTAAGAGGCTAGAAAATATTAGGACATTATCAGCCAAACGCCTTGTGTGAGATGAGACAAGGGTTGCTTATCCGTGAGAAGATGAGTCATTATCAGACATGAAGCCGATGCTTGTTTCACACGCAGAATCATGGTTTGGTCCCTTTTTCTGTTGAACAGAATCTGGTTTAATGCATTTATTATTCTATATACACAGACTAGATAGGTGTTGAGAGACCACCGACATCTGATGGATGGATTCACGTATCAGCATTAACTTGTGGGTTCTCTGGTCTCAGAAAGGATTCCTCAGCAGACAGGAAGAGCAAAGGCACTTCCCGCAGAAGCTCGCTGGACTTTATTTACCTCTGCAGTGATTTCTCATTGGCTATTATTGCTCACACATTTATGTCCTCACACAGAAGCTAAAATTGTATTTAAAGGTAGGACTGTACAGTACTTTTTTTTTTTTTTACTTTTAAGGTTGAGCTTCACAGTATTTTCCTCGCATGAGATTGTGTTACTAAACAAGCTGCGCTTTCACTATAACTGTGCTATCTCTGTGTCGGCTTCCTGTTCCGCTCTGACCTCATTTTCTTACAGCCATGCCCCTTCCAGACAAAATCCACGATTTCTATTTGATGATGCAGTCAGGCTGGGGCTTTCCGGAGGACACTGCCTGAAATTGATGCGTCTCATTTCAGGTCCACTGAGGACGCCAATTACCCTTTAGTGGAAACTCTTTGAGGATGCTCCCAGTGCAACAGTGACTCTCTATCCTCATTCTACTCTTTCTTGCTCTCTATCCCTATAACGATTGCCCTCCTGCAGTGTCTTCACCGCCCATCCTCAGCCTAAACACTCTTTTCTTCTTCTACTCTGAAGAACTCGTGTGGTCGTCTCGGTCATCCAGGTTCACGGTGGATCTCTGCGTCGGCTACCGGTTTACTCACCTGGACTTGTAAAGGTGGGAGAAGTCCAGCCGACTATATTCAACAAAGAGTCGTCTATATAATAATAATATAGGTCAGAGGTGTGTCTTGGATTTGAGCAGGCTTGTAGTATATCAGATCAGAACTGTGCATAATGCTTTCTGTATTTCTGTGTCAGCCAATAGGAGCGAGAGGAGAGGACCTAGTGTCTGCCTCGTTCTTCAGTTTAAAAAAAACAAAAACAAACTTGTGCTGAAATATTTCCTGCGTTTTTAACCTTTTCAATGTTTTCAAGGTCAAAATGTTTCAACCGCACCAAAAATTTAAATCAGGACATATATGTCGCTGTTGATGTGCCGTTCAGCCCATTCTATTGTCATTTTACAGCCAATAGTGCCCTCTACAGGTTAAATATGCAATGGCATAGACTGTCAATTCAAATAAGGGAGGCATATCGGATCCACAGGTTCATCCTCTGCCTTAAATCATTAATTCATACAGCAAAGACGATTTTGTAAAACCAATGTATAACATAATAATAATGTACGTTTTTTTTTTATTATATATATGTATTTTAGTGGAAATTATTTATTTGGGTTTGTCTCTGTTTGAAAAACAACGGCATAGTATGTACAAATAATTATGATTTTAAGTAAATTATCATTCAAGAAATGTATTTTCACATAAGTTATCCTAATATTTTGAGACATTATTTCAAATTATTTGACATGATTATTTCACTGGAAGGATATTTCTTTTTGTTGAAAATAGGACTTAACCTTAATTTGATAATATAATGTTCATTCATCCATTGTCCCAACCGCTCATTCCGTTATCGGGTCGCGGGCCAAGCTGGAGCCAATCCCAGCAGTCAATGGGCGAGAGGCAGGGGACACCCTGGACAAGCCGCCAGTTCATCGCAGGGCGATAATGTTAGAAATGAATTGTCTTATTTCAAAATGTTTTTTTGAGAAGTGCATTCGTACGTGAAGTCTTTTTTGTGGATGACTGCAGTTCCTGATCGAACTTCAATCATCATGACATAAATGATCATCTTACATACAGCTGCTCGTATAGCTGTGACCATTTCTGTTACTTGTAAAGCAGTAAATGTCATTCATCCATCGCTTCCAACCTGCAAGCAGTAATTCTGGAGACGGCCTGCAGGTGGAGGCAGATGACAATTTAATGGAACCATAATAATAATCATACCTGCATGTACCTCCTCATAATCCAACTCCGCATTCAAATAACACACAAGAAAGGGATCCACAGAGTTTATGATAATAAGAGTGGTGACATATTTCTATAATTCACATTTCTATAATTTTTTTTCAACCAAAATACATATTCCTGAGTTTAAAATGTTATTTTTTTAGAATTTTGTAATAAAGTCAAACAAAAATATTTTATTGGATTGTGAATAAAGCTGAGATACTATGTGAATGTGTGCTGCCCTCACTAACAAAGGATTGGTACAGTAGAGGAAACACATAGCAATATAAAATATTTGCCATTAGTGTCACTTATTTATTGCTGTGGATATGTTTCAATTTCTTTTTTTAAACCCAAAAGTGAATTCTGACCTGATTTGAAGGCGATAACCATGGATTTCCACTTTTTTCTTATCTCACTTGAATGTAATCAGATATTCAGGATACGCCTGATTGTCGTGGAAGATAATGAACATGCTGGGATTGGCCTCGTTGTCCACAACGCTGTCGTACATCTCAACAGAGGCAGAGTCTCTTTGTGGCGGCGTGATCATGCTTTGTTGCCCAAGTGTGTATTGCCCCGTCAGCACTCGACAGAGGTACATGCACTTCTGCCCAACTGCATTTGGCCTGGAGTAGATGTCATGGGCAGAATAGCTTGCCTTGACAGCAAAGTATGTGCCCTTGCCATACTTGGCACCTGAAAATGGAAAGGCAGCAAAAACAAATTCATATTTCTTTATTTCTTCTCAAATAACTGCAGTGTTCTAAATGTCTATAAATAGTCAACTTATTTATCAACATGCGGGAATCAAACTTCTCACCGATCTTTCCTGCGTAGCTCCTGTTAAAGCCATATTGGTTGATGTAGGCCACTCTGTCGTGGCTGGTGCCATGGAAGAGTCGTTTCTCGTTGTCCCGGTGACCGTTCCTCTGTTCCATGTCGCACTTCTTGATCTGCAGGCTTTTCCATAATGTGGGGTTCTGGATTCTCTCGATCTTTGAGGAGGGGAATTACATTTATTTTTGCATTCTGCTCTGAATTCATGTCTCACACATGACTGATCTTAAATGATGGGTTACAAATGATTTACATGTAACCTGGTGAAGGACGCTTAATGGACCAGGGAAGAACTCCTTTACATTCTGGTGCAGATCCAGAATAATGAGTTGTTGGATCTGGGAATCTTTCTCCATTTTCTTTTTAATAGTACATTTTCTCTGATATGAGAGATCTAATCTCTCTTTCAGTTTAACCCGTCAATTTGAAAAAGACAATTGCAGACGGGAAAAAAAAGTACAACAATTGCTTTAAAGATACTTAAAAATACTTTTACAGAGAAAGGAAAGCCTTTTCTTTGGGATGGCTGAGGCCTGGTCCTAATATACGGTGCTTGGTAATGCAGTTTACCTTGGTAATGGCTTGATTACATGAGGCGCTGAACTGATTCTGGACCTCAGTGTGCTCTGCTGTCCCAGCCTCAACGGTCCTGACGGCACAGGGGAAGTGGGCTGACATGGAACCCCAGTTCCTCGGCATGTCTTCTAGTGCCATAAAAAGAACAGAACAATGCTCTCTTAATTGCTGAAGAAATGGTCAACATTTATTTTATTTTGACTCTTTAATAAACACAGTCACGTTCTGCTGCGTTGTCCTAAATGCAGGATACCTTTATATTTGTCAATGCGCTTTATCTCTAGGATGCGTCCCTCGACGTGAACGGCAGGTCCCCTTGGCATAATAACTGTACAGTTGCTACCCCGTAGGGCAACTTTCACAGTCAGTCGACTGTTTTTTAACCCTCGCTCAAGCTGGTAGTTGGACGTCGGATCAAAGCTTTGAAACTGAAGCCCCGGGTGCTTGTACTGCCAGTCCACCAATGTGCTTGTCAGTTTCACTTTCTTCTTCTTCTTCTTCAGTTTTTCCTCCACTTTCCTCACCATCTCGCGGATCTCCTTAGTGGCCTTGAGTACAAACTTTCTGAACCCCTCGATGGTGACTACGCTTTCCGCTTCCGTGGTCTCGGTCCTTATGCTCACATTCATGGTCTTCCGCATGGCGGCGATGCGTTGGCGGTCTGCGTCCGAGAAGCTGCGGATGGCGTCGTCTGAGACGGATTCGCTGTGCTGCTCTGCGGATATCAGGTCATCGATCAGCTTCTTGGCTGAGTCTACCTGAGCCCGCGACTCACCACAGATGTAGAAGCAAGCAGGATCCACTGTCACAGACTCATTGACAAAACCCGTTTCTTTTTGCAGCTTCTCGGAAGGTCCGGTCAAATATTCTGAAATTAAAGGAAACCTCTGCATTAGAACTTAAGATTTACCAGTAGGATTTGAATATGGGCAAGCATGTTTCTCTGTCGTACATACAGTACGTAACATTATAGTGTAACGGTTCATGTTTTAGGAGTGTTCATTATTCCTACGCTGCAGAGAGTCCGCAAAGGCATCCAGGGAGGAGGGGCGGTGTGTGTGTGGGGGTGCCGCGGAGAGGAGGAGGAAAACGGCAGAGCTGCGGGAGTTAGGGAGAGTTACCCGTCCTGTTGTTGTGGCGTGGTTACGGCCGACAGTGACCATTCATTAAAAGCTCTTTGTGAGATCCACCGTGTGCTTATTCCAGCGTCCGACGGACGCTACAATATGTTGCTACAAGAAAGTGAGGTGAAAAAAATATGCATTCCTTGTGCTTACCATTGATTTTGGAGCTGGGATTTCCAGAAATGCGCTCTACCCGATCTAGAAGCTCAGTAGTTTCTCTTTCTTTCATGCTGTCATAGAAATCTTTCAGCATTGGCAGCTGGAAAATAACAATCCGAACCATCTTCAGCAAACTGGAAGTATTCTGGCTGAGCACATCAATCACTGCATCCAACATGGCGTCTGCCACCTGCTTGGCTTTGAGATTACCTTGACCTAAAATCGTACAGCACATGTTACAGCTTCATGAGATCGTCAAAGGAGGGTAGAAAAGCATTATATGAAATAAAGATATAGTAAAATAACAGACTATCTTTGTTGTAGTTATGCATTCTGTGGCGAGCGTATTAACCCATACTATGCTGGCGAAGCTTACCTGTACCAATGGCAGGAAACGAGACAGACGTATATGAGTTGATCACATGCTTTTGGAGTGCATCTTTCATAACTTTGTTGATTGTGACTGGGTCTGACGGTCCAACTAAGTGGAGGATTTTCTTACACTTGAGCTTTCCTGGCTGGGTCAATATAATGCCCGAGTTGGGTTTGGAACCTAAAGGAGCAGACAGTAGGTTTTAATGGCTCTGGACCTTGGACACTTCCTATCTGAACAATATTGGATCATGATTACAGAATCTGAGTTAATAACTGATGAGCTCAGAAGCATGTTGCTCTGTTTGGTGTCAGCTCAGAGTTTAAATGTCTCCTCACCAAGGTTTCGGCATAGGTCTTCGACGGTCCCACCAGCAGCATCCAGAATAGCCTTTGATACTCCTGAAAAGAGGAAGATCAAAGTAAATAAATATAAACTGGAGGGCATGATTAGTGTTTGGTCAAATGTTATTGATATTGAACAGATTTTTAAGTTGAATATGCGGCTTTATATTTTAAAAGAACACTTCAATACATAGAAATATTGACGCTGGATGAAAAGGAATCTGGCGTTGTAATTATTTTCTCTTTACTGAAAGATTTCAATCATTTTTAAAATAACATTTTAAATCCGGTCCAGCTTTAGCGTCGTCATGGGGACGGTGAAATGTGGCATCATGGAACCAAGAAGTCAGGTGTGCAATTTACCTGATTTAAGGGAGAAACTTTCATTGGATGAGTTGACGATGACGTCGGTGGTTTCTTCGGTTATGTTTCCAGTAACTACCTGTATAACCGCACTTCCCAGTTTGGTCTCATGCATTCCTGGCTTTGACACAACTTTCGAGAAAGGACCTGAAGCAGCTCGAGAAAAAGACTTCCTTGTTAAAAGATCAAATCTATTTTGCAGAAAGGATAGCGTAATGCAATTCAATCATTCTTAAAGGGTTTAAGAAATACAGATATTATTTACAGTGCACAAACAGACAGTTTAAAATGTTTTGCATTCACATTTTTCTCATCTACCTAAACTTGTGGGCGCTGGAGCAACCGCGTCATTGAAGAACTTCTTTCTAAATTCCCGGGTAAATACCTGGAGACAGAATCCAAAACACAAATATAAGAACTAATTTGACTTTAACATCCCACCAAAGCATCCAGATCAAACATTTATTGTCCTTTTCTTCTTAGACGTTTTCTTACTTGGATGGTCTGTGCATCTTCAGGGTAAAGAATGATCACGACCTTCTCCAGGTGTTTGGGCAGATTCTTTCTGCTAAAGGAGGAGATTTCATCCAACATCAATGAAGCTGCCACGTCTTTCGGAAAGCCGAGGTTTCCGGTGCCGATGGCAGGGAAAGATATGGAGCTCATACCAACGCCCTCTGCTATGTGCAAGCAATCTTTGTAAATGCCACTCAGGGTCTGGAAGGAATAAACACAAATGATATTAATATTTGGAACAAATGTGTTTTGACCCTTTTCTCAGATTTCATCAGAGAGATGAGACACACGTTTAACAATAACATCTTACCTTTTCAGCGCTGCTTTGTCCGTTGTCCCATAGAGGTGGGACGGTATGAAAGACATATTGGCTCTTCAAATTGTAGCCCACAGTAACAATGACGTCGCCAATATTTCCACGTGCTTTCGTTGCATTTAACTCCAGCTGAAGTATTGGTCCAGCCTCTCGCAAGATGGCATTAGAAACTGCCCCTCTTGACAACATGAGATCTGCCGTCACTGCATTCACGACCACCACCGTCTAAGAATGTGTTCAAAGAATCCTTTTTACCTGATTTTCTTTTTATATATATATATAAAACGGTGAATTCCAGTTCCCATACTTAATTATAAAGATACTCGTGTTTTATTCTTAAATTAATTATTTGCACTAATTTAAAAAAAAAATCATAATTACCGAGGAATCCCCGATATTTCCTGTCATTAGCGTGATGTCCAAGCCCTCTTTGGTCTGCCAATGACCCAAGCAGTTTGGATCCGGTCCAGCAGGATTCAGCGGTGGACATCGAGTCTCTTCAGCTGAAAGAGAAACGCTGGCACCACCAGGTCCATCCTGCTTGACTGCTGCTTTAAAAGCTTGAACAGCGCTGCTGTTAGGTGTCTGAAGAGGCTTCCTCGCTGCTCTCTGGACCAAGTCACCCGGTGCGGCGCTGGTCTCTTCAACAAGCTGGACCACACACCCAGTTTGACTGCAGAGCGAGGAGAAGAACACAGCTTCTTTATCCCGGAAGAAAATCTTCACGCCGGGTTTGGAAACTACGAGATGTTCAAGGACGACGGCGGAAGCCAAGGCTTCAGCCAAGGTTTTGCACTTTGAGACGTCAACCCTCGAGCCACTGAGACGGATTGTCTCGGCTCCGTAAGACACCACGACTTCGTTTTCCACTCGCACAAACCAAGAATCTTCGCGCCTTTTAATGTATTCGAATTTTACGTTGGGCTCGACCACAATAGTTTCTTCAACGTGAGCGTTCTGCCTGAGAAAGTCGTCGAGTTCGCCGCTAACTTCCGCGACGTCGTCCTTGTGGCCAGACACCACAACCTGTTGATCCGTGGTGTGGATTTGAATTCTCCTGGAAGACTTGGCTTTGGCATTCTGTAACTTCTGAACCAGGTCTTTCCACTCTGGCTTCTTCAAGATGTTTATATCTTCAACATTTATGTATTGAGATATAAGCAACCTTCTCAGGTGGTCTTCTGCATGTTTCTGTATGCTTTGGGAAACAGCATCGAGCTGTGCCATGTGCGTGCCGATGTTAAACGCTGCATTTATTCCCTCAGATGTGAGGAGAGCATTTGTAAGCTCCTCTCCGTCTTCGCCTCGTAACAGTTCTGCGATAGCATCGGGAAATTTTAGGGGAGGTTGGTCTTCACAGCAACTTTGAAAGTCTTCAACTACAACTTGTTTGGTCTCTTCAAGATGCTGGACTGATATTCCACTCTGTATTGAACTGTTTTGGGGGCATCTTTCCACAAAATCGTTGGCTTCTGTGAGAGAGTGACAACAGGAAATATCACTTTCATGAACAATAATAAAGAAAAAAATTGTTCTGGGCATCGTTAGAAGGAATTTATATTTTATAAAAGCAGACTGAATATTTTGATGATAGCATTACGCTGTAGATGCAGGACCTTCCGGAGATACAGAGTAAAACTACTGACACAAATAAGCACACACTAAATTATACCTTCTCCAGTCTGGAAAGTTACCACAGCACAGTCAGGGTGAACTTTGGTCATTTCCTCTGTGATCGATTGTTTGTTGTTCACAACAACATCTGCTGCTATAGTGAGACAGGAAGGTCACGTGACTCAACACACATTCTCCATGAAAGAATATAAACAATAAACCATCAATACAGGATTTGACTGGGTTTTATTTAACGGAATTAATAAATATGTAGATTGGCCAAAATGCATGACCTAGCACGTTCACAACTACAGATTTAGCTGTGATACTATTTATGAACACAGAAAAATATTGTTTTGTTGACTTAATAAGTGTTTTCTTTCTTTTCACATGATGACATAAAAAGAAAACGCAAACAGGTAATCATGTCATCTCAGCACAAACACAACAGTTAAGACATAAATCTTACATTTCTCCTTGAGTGTATCCGATGGAGTTTCCTGTTTACCATGAAAAAAAAATCACACATTCAACAATCATTGTCTTTCTTCGCATGTTTCATAGCCCGTTTCACTTGGCATTAAAAATAAGCTGTTAATTATTAATTATTGTCTGAAGGAAATATCTCAGATTAATAAATGGGTAAAATGCATAAAAAGAAAACGCGCAACTTCTTGAATTAGAAGCATCTGATTAAAAAAAAAATCAGAGTACGCGTATTTAAATGACAGGAATACCCCATATATAATTAAATAGCCTCAAAAAGTCTCTCGGAACTTTTTGCGCACTTACCTGCGCTCCGGCTTCATCGGCCGGTGAGAGAACGATCGCGTTCAACACGCCGCTTCATTTTAAAGGTCTACTTTTTTATTATTATTTTTTAGCTCACCCTCCTTCCTGCGGAAGCGCAGCACCGCGGTCGTGCTGCCGTCCTCGCAGTCCGTGTCTCACTCTCCGCCGGCGGATTCGCTGCTCTGGAAATACTTCACTAAGTTATATTTTAAGTTTGGAAAGCTGTTTTCGTCTGAGGAGACGAGCAGGGGATGCGCGTATGTGTTTCCCATTTGCTGCTCGGTTTAATCGGCTTTACTTTCACTTTCGACTCTTTTGAAAAACGAGACAAGGAATTTGGTTTAGCCTGTTTGTGGAGTTCGATCGGTGACGCCGCTTTTATGGGCAATAACTTGATAGTTGGGGATTTTAAAGGTAATTTTTAAGAGGTTTGCTCTTCGTCGGTGCTTTCCACTGCGCTGGGTGAATTTAACTTCCATCCGCTCAACAAACACGCTCCGTTAAATACGTATTAACGCGGCGCTACGCTTTTAAACTTAGCATGAAGCTATTTGTTTACGTTGTCACGCGTGCGGGGTCGCGCGCTAAGTTTTTAAAAGTGCGAATTTTTATACATTTATTGGTGAATAACTGCTTTGATACGTGAAAAGAAGTCAATAATTTAGTTTATGTCCGCCATATATATGTGTGGCCCTTACCTACTTTAATAATACAATTTTGTGAAGACAGTTTTCAGTGTAACGAAGTGGCAGAGATGTACATGCCCGATCTCTGGCCTGAGGGCTCGGTGATTAGGCGCTACTATGAGCCACGTAAAGCGGGCGCGGTGGCGGCTAAACCAGCACCGTATCAGCCTGCTAGCGGTGTAAATGCGCGCGGCGAAACCACGGCTAACTAGCTATGCTAGTCGGCTCGTATAACTGTCGAGGGCTGCGTCTTGGGGGCAGCGACGGGGACAGAGCACGCCGAGTAACGGTGGATAAATTGTTGTTAGAATGCGACATTCTCTGCCTGCAAGAGACTCTCCTCTCTAAACAGGACCTGGGCCTTTTGAATGCTTTTAACGATGATATTCATGGTGTTGGAGAATCAACTGCTGACCTGTCTCTGTGCGTAATGAGGGGGAGAATAGCAGGAGGTGTTGCTATCCTCTGGCACAAGAGACTGGACTCAGTGCTCAGTGCCATTCGGCTAGATGTAGACTGGGCTATTGCTGTGAAGTATGAGTCTGGGGGCAAGGAGTGCATGGTTCTTAATGTGTACATGCCGTACGAGTGTAAGGAGAACGAGGATGACTATCTAAACAAACTCGCTTTCATTCACTCTTTTGTGCAGGTTAATCCCTGTACTTCTATCTATGTGGTCGGCGACTGGAACGCTGACCTGTCAGATAAGAGCTCCATGTTTGCCAAACACATGGTACACTTCTGTGAGGATAGTGAGCTCATCATCTCCAGCCGAGTGCTTCTGCCAGCTGACAGCTTCACTTATATTAGTGAAGCCTGGCACACAACGTCCTGGCTTGATCACTGTGTGACCACGGCTGATGCTCATGACAACATCCGCTCCATGGAGGTTAAGTATGACGCGTCCCTGAGTGACCATGTTCCTTATGTTTTTTATGTTGAGGCTGATAGTCTGCCTGAGTTGATCAGAGAGAACAAGGGCAGGGCTGGACGTAAGGTAGACTGGTCGAAGCTCTCTGATGACGATGATTTGTATTACTATGGGAGAACTGATGCACTGCTGAACAAGGTATTCTTGCCATGTGATGCTGTTGTATGTTCTGATCCAAACTGTGAAGATAGGATACACTACAGTAATCTTTGTGTCATGTATGATGCTATAGTAGATAGCTTATGTACGGCTGGCAGCACCTTAGCTAACTACAGGTCTCACGGTAAAACAGGCAAACCAGGCTGGCACAAACATGTAGCTCCTCACCTTGCTGCAGCCAGGGACGCTCACAGAGAGTGGGTTCAGGCAGGCAGGCCCAGGCAGGGGCCTGTTCTGGACCATAGAAAACTGACTCATGCCAGGTATAAATCGGCCATCCGTTATATCACCAGGCAGGAACGACTGATGAGGGCTGACTCTTTGGCTGAGAAGCTTCTCAGCTGTAATGTAACTGGGTTCTGGAAGGAGGTGAAGTCCTTGAATCGGGGAAGTGTGGCCCTGCCGTGTTCTGTTGAGGGAGTCACTGGATCGGATAATATAGCTGAGCTGTGGAGGCAGCACTACTCTGCTATCTTTAATTGTGTTGACAGTGTCCCCTTTCAGGTAGGGAGCGTCCCTGACAGCGAGGTGGTGGGGGTCACAGCTACTGAGGTGCGTGAAGCAATAGATAAACTGGCAGATAACAAAGCTGATGGTCCAGATAGAATCACTGCAGAGCACCTAAAGTATGCTAGCCCGAGGGTCTCTGTCCTGCTTGCCTTATGTTTTACAGGCTTATTGTCGCATGGGCTGCTGCCTGACTCCATGTTGCATGTTACACTGGTGCCAGTGATTAAGGATAAGACAGGCAAGGTGGGGAGCCTGGATAACTACCGGCCGATTGCTCTTGCTAGTGTAATTTCTAAGGTCTTAGAAAAAATCTTATTGATTCGCTTAAGTCCTTTTCTTAACACCACTGACAATCAATTTGGGTTTAAAACCAAGCATGGTACTGACATGTGTATTTATGGTCTGAAAGAAGTGATTGACATGTATAAGGCTAAAGACTCCTCTGTATTGGTGGGCTTCATCGATGCCTCTAAGGCATTTGACCGGGTGAACCATCGGAAGCTGTTCCTGAAGCTGAGGGAGAGAGGTGTGCCAAACGGTCTCCTTAGAATCCTGGCGTATTGGTATGCGAATCAGACTATGCAGGTTAGGTGGGGTAATGTGGTCTCACCTCCTTTTGCTGTGGGGAACGGTGTCCGCCAGGGTGGGCTCCTTTCGCCGGTGCTTTTTAACTTCTACATGCATGATCTCTCTGTGCAGCTCAACAGCTGTAATACTGGTTGTATGCTTGGTGACACCTTGATCAATCACTTTATGTATGCTGATGACCTGGCCATATTGTCACCGAGCAGTGCTGGCTTCCAGCAGCTCCTGGACATATGCACTGGCTATGGTATCAGGTTTGATGTAAAGTATAATGCCAAGAAGAGTGCCGTCATGGTTTGTAGAACGAGAGAGGATAAGGGTTTGGACTTCCCAAGATTTTATCTGTCAGGGCAAGTGCTGTCTGTCTGCAGCAGAACTAAATATCTGGGCCACATCATCAATGACCAGCTGGGAGATGATGATGACATGTATAGACAGCGGCGGATGCTGTATGCGCAGGCCAACATGCTGAAGAAGAAATTTAGTTTTTGCTCTGAAGCGGTCAAAGTCACCCTCTTCAGGGCCTTTTGTACGCCACTCTATACTGCCCCCTTGTGGATCAAGTACAAACAGGCCAGCATGCAGAAGTTGAGGGTGGCATACAATGACTGCATGCGGATACTTCTCAGGAAGCCAAGATGGTCCAGCGCCAGTGAGATGTTCTGTGGTGCCGGGGTTAACGCCCTTAATGCTCAGCTGAGGCACCTGTCATACAGGTTTATATGTCGGCTGCATGACTCAGGGAATGACATCATCAGAACACTGACTCAGCCAAGCCTAAGTGCTGTGAAATTTAACTCAGGTATTTGGTGTCATTGGTACCTGATGTTATTATAGGATTACTGTGTTTACTGTGTAAACGTTGTATATGTTGTAAATGTTATGTGTGCTTTTTAATTGGACCATTGTGTCTGCAAATAAAGATTTGATTTGATTTGATATACTGTATTAAAAAACAACAACAACAATACGTCACTTCATGCTAAGCCTAAAAATGTGCAGCATGCTATTGCTAATGCTTGACGGGAGCTATTCACACCAGAAAAGAAAGCTAAGTAATTCAACCACAGTAGGAATACAATGTTGAGTATAATTCTTTATTTTTCTTGTATTCCTTTTAATGTTTCCTCTGGTTACGCTGGAAAAAGTAAAACGACGTAACACAAAGACTGCTTAGTATGATACAGAAATGAAACTGTCTTCCACGTTGTTTCGTCGGCGTACACTTATCGAGTCGCGGACTCGCGGTCTCTGTCTCCCTCTACTGGAGGGAGTGTAAAACAGCACCCATATCTGCTGCGAAAATAACCTTCAATACAATTTAAATGCAACACTTTTAATTTTTGCTCCCATTCTTTACGAGTTCAGGTAGCACATCAAAATTATTTTTTTGTGATATTGAATTCCTCGTCTCATCCAGCGTGTCCGACGTTAGGCGACCGTTTGTCATCTTATGGCGGTTATATTGAGGGAAGACGTGGCGAGGTCAAAGAAAACCCTCAGCTGTTTGGCTCGTTCGGTTTCACACGCTCACTTTTCTTCAACTCGCGAAAAAAGGGAGATTGTTAAAATACATATTACCAGGTAGGCCAGTAGTTATTATAGTCTACAAAACTCTAATTTCGTGTCAAAGGATTCCTGGTGCTTAAAAAGTCCATTCAAAGTTCTCAGAGGAAGTTACACAACTGCTCCGTGATCTTTTCTTGTCTTTTTTCCGTAGCTCTGATTGGACACCATGTGCAGTACGTTGGATATTCCTCTACATGGGCCTTCGGTGAACATCGTGAGACGATGTGGAGCTGCTCTGGGTGACGTCCTGCAAAGCAAATTCGGATGTGTCGCCACCTTTGAAGGCGCCTCGGGCTTGGCGCAGCCGGGTGTCCCGGAGAGAAGGTTTGCCGTTTTGCTTCCTGCAGGTGTCCGGGTGTCCGTGTGGAAGGCGGACCTGACACATTTCCCAGTGCAGGCTGTTGTAAACGCTGCTAATCGCCGTCTTGAGCATTTCGGCGGCGTTGCTCTGGCGCTGTCTACGGCCGGCGGTCCACAAATCCAAAAAGAGAGCGACGAGTACATCAAAAAGTACTCCGAATTACAAGTAGGGGACGCGCTCGTCATGGACTCTGGATCATTGCCATGTAACAAGATGATTCACGCTGTGGGCCCACAGCTCCCAAAATGTCCGTCCAACAAAGAGCTTTCCAAAGCCGAAGTGCTTCTGAGGAAGACCATCGGGAGCGTTCTCGACAGAGTGCAGGAAACCCGACTGCAGACCGTTGCCATTCCCGCTGTAAGCTCCGGTCTGTACAACTACCCCGTCGCACAATGCGCGATCGCCATAGCGACCGCTGTGAAACGGTACTACGAGCGCCCTTTAGGGCATCGCCCGACAGAGGTCATGCTTGTGAACCACGACGAGCCGACGGTGAGGGAAATGGAGAAGGCCTGTCGTCAGATATTAGACCCGCACGCCGCAGCAGGTAAAGGCAAAGGCAGCGGCAAGACGTCGGCGCCTGCTGTCCGGATCAGAAACGTGCGTCTGTGGCTAAATCGCGGCCACATCGAGGATCAGCAGGTAAGAATCTGGGAAGTCTCTGGTTATTTACTTTGAAAGCTTTTATATAGATATCCTTGTTTTTGCGTCCTTTCAGACAGATGTCATCGTGAACACGACGTTCAATCGAGACTTGAACTCCGGTCAGATCTCCAAAGCTTTACTGCGGAAAGCTGGTCCGGAGCTGCAAAAAGAAATGCGTACGGCTCCGATGCAGGGAAACGTCATCGTCACAAACGCCTACGGGCTCCAGTGTAAAGAGGTTTATCACACCCTTTGTTACGAGAAGGAGAAGGAGAAAAAACAGGAGGTACAGTAGGAAAGGATAAGGAAATCATTCTTTCATTTTCTTTAATCCGAAATCCAGGTCACGGGATGAAGAAATCAATTCCTGTAAATATCTCCAAATAATATCACAGGGGGCGGGCTTAAGAAAATAAATACTTAAATCTGGTTATCCTGTAATCTGAGCTGGACTTTTTCCTGTTTTTTTTTCATTGCAGGTTATTTTCAGATCAGTTCGGGAGTGCTTAAATTTAGCGGTCTTAAGTCACCACAAGTCAATCGCCTTTCCGGCCATCGGCGCCGGAGGCCTCCACTTGGAGGGACAGGAAGTGGCCCGGATCATGTCGAGGGTGGTGCCCCAATTCGCTCGGACGTTCCCCGACAAGATGGACGTTTATTTCGTCATATTTCCCCGTGACCACAAGATATTTGAGGTTGGTTTAAACGATCAACAAAACCGTAAGCCATGAATGATTAGAGAGACAGAGAAAAAAAAGAATTACACTTCAGAGAAAAGTTCGTTAAAATTGCGCAATACAAATTTACAGCAAATGCATGTTAGTGATTTTCTCATTCTAGGCTTTTGAAGAACAACTGAGAGATCTCTCCCACCATTCCTCTGATCTCCGTGAAGGCGGAGCTTCCGCCCCGCAGATCAGCCTGAGCGGCCCGTCCGAGGAAGCGACGGCGGAGGCCGAGCGATGGCTCCGAGGCCGCCTCTTCGAATCCTCCGCCGTTTTTATCCGCAACAATTTCATCCTGCACTTCGGACAACGGGAACACCTGCGGCTGTCCCGCCTGATGAAGGGCGGCCTTTACGTCACGGAGGTTTTCGAGAGAGGCCGCGCGAGCGTCGTCGTGGACGGGGATTCAAACGAAGACGTGGCGGTCGCCGGGCTGCGGGTCGAGGCCGTGCTCTGCGACGTCCAGAGGGAGTTCGTCGGGGAGAGGGAGCGTGCGCTGAAGCTGACGTCGGGGAACGCCGTGCTCTTTGAAAGGAAACCCGTCGAGCAGCTCAGCCGGGAGTTTTCCGACAGAATTCCTGCCTTTGGACGCGCGGGGCTGCACGTAGTGAAGGTGCATCATCTGAAGCTAGAACATTCTCGATGTTAGAACGGCAAAGTTTTTTTGGATTTGGTTCCGTGACCCGTGGAGTCTTTGGTTCTCAGGTGGACAGAGTGGAGAACCCAACACTGAGGATGCTGTTTGAACTGAAGAAGCAGCAGCTACTCTCCTCCAATTCCCGAAAGATGTTTCAACGCATACCAGCACAGTTCTGTGACATGGTCGGCCATATTGGATTCCATGCGGAGTACGCGCCACCTGACGGTAGGACCGCTTTTTTTTTCAGTTATAAATATCAGTCCTCGAAAAACAACAAAAGGGTTCAGAATTCCTCGAGGAGGTTTTAAGTGGTAATTAATTTCCTTCCTCTGTGCGCAGACCCAGCATTCGGAGAAGGCATCTACTTCGCCGGCACGGTGAAAATGGCCATGAAGTTGTGGAAGGAGCCGCACTGGGATTATCTCCACTTCGTGGAGGCCGAGGTGCTGACGGGAATCTCCGCCCCCGGTGAACCGGGTCTCATTCTGCCGCCGGCTGTGGGGTCAGATCCACAGATTATGGTCGACAGCGTGAGCGGCGGACCTGAAATCGCTGTCATTTTCTGTGGCTATCAAGCCCTGCCCAGATACATCATCACCTGTAAAATACGGAAGGTCTGAAGAGGGATTTAAAGCGCTGCTACAAATCCAAGGTCTAACGTCATTTAAGATGGTCACAGATCAGTGACGGTCACATTGTGTTTGGTACTAAAATGTAGAAGGTTAAGAGTAAAACAAATTTCCATGGTTTGAATGATTAAAATGTCAGTTTTGCCATTTTGTCTTCCTGTGACTCCCAGTTGTTTATCGCACCAATACAGGAAGTAGGAATACATAGAATGCATATTTAGTAATAATTTATAGTTGAAGGTAATTTCATGGGTTGACATTTTACAAACATGAACACAAACTAAGTGTATTCTAAATCTTTTATGCAGGACACAGACTTTGAATGAAACAGTAACGCGTTCGGATGAAGCTTCATCCTTGACCTTGAACAGGTCGATAGAAATAGAAATTGAACTCGAGAATTTTCTGTCGCTATCAAATGTCTCTTTGGAAAATATAAAACATTTGAGTTTTGCCGGAGAAATGTTCAGCCGATGGTTAATATAAAAATATTTATCTTAACATTTGTCTAGCTGCAGCATTTACCTTTACAACAGGATTTCACACGTCTGTCTGAATATCGTTTACTTCAGCTGTGTATTATTACTGGCATCGAAGTCTCGTTTCAAAGATCGCTAAGGAAATATTACATTAAACTTTACACACGGAATATTTACACCTCTAATTCAGTCTGCTAAAAGCTTATCACACGTAATATGAACTGGATTGGAGTAAACAAACACACTTCCATAACTCAAAGGGCTTAAGGTGCCGATGCTGGTTCACCTCTCACGGGTATATCGCCATGGAAACGCGATTTAAACAAAAATGGGAGCAAATTAAAAAATAATTAGAATGCATTCATATCCTCTTCAGTGCTCCGATCACTCTTCATATCAGAGGATACAGTTTATCAATGAAGTGATTCGTCAATAGGGGGCGCTTTTACACATTCTACTCTACCATGGCAACATGCAAACAAAACCAGCATTGACCCTGAAGTTTCCGTGCTGCCAAAAACAACAACAACGACAACAGCTGCTTTGTTCTCAGCAGCTTCAAAAAACACATTCTTGTTCTCTCCACAGATCTCTGCCGCCATTTTGTCGAGGCGCGTTCGCGGCGGTCACTCCGCGCATTCGGCGACTTCCGTCCCGTCCACGATCAGCGTGTGAACGATGCCGTCTCGCTTCTTCCCGCTGCTCACGGCCTTCACGCAGCAGTTGTGGTCTCCGAGCGTGAAATGCGTCTCTGTGCCGTCCTCGACGAACTCCCCCTACGGGGAAACAAATCGTGCAGACGGCGTTGCGTCCTTGATTGGAAACAAAGTCGGCATCGCTTGGTCTGTTTATACTTACCGCGGTCTCGATATTTTGTCCGTTACACCAGACGTCCATGGTGTCTTTCTCTGAAAGAAAAAAAACAGTAAAAGGAAAGAAGAAAGTGGAACAGACCGTTAACTGCTGCGACGCAAGCCTCTGCTCGGTTTCTAATGCCGGTGGGGGGGGTCAGAATGAGAATGTTATTTCAGATGACTTTATTTTTACCTATTAAGACCATTTTTATTTGTTATTATGTGGTTTTCCTTTCTATGTGTGTGTGTATAATATCCTCTACCGCCTTGCTTTGTATTTAGATCTGTAACAGCTACTTCCTCGACACCGGAAATCCCACTCCCAGTCATTTGGAATCACATTTATTTATCGCCAGTCATTTATCGGCGAGCAGAAAATAGAGAATTAGGATCAATATTTTGATCTATCTACGCAAGCGGTGGATGATTTTGTCCATTCCTGGATTATGTGCTTGACTTGCTTTATGGAGCAGCCTTCTAGTTCCTGTTATCGGAGACAGTACCCTTAACATTTTTAATAATTTAAAATATATATATATATAGTTCCTGAGTGTTTCACATGCTTCAGGAAGGTTTGTACACCACAGTGTCATTTTTTAAAAGGATTAACTAGCGCAGGTGACGGGTCGGGTTTAAAGCTGCTAGATAGCTTAACGTCAGTTCCAATTTAATCTTTTTATTTTTTTTAAAGCATTCAATAACTAAATAACAAGGACAGCAGCATAAAACGAGGCTCACCCAGAACCACCCTGCAGTCCGCGCCGTCCACATTGAGAACCCAGGTGCTGGTGACCTTTGACCTGTTCTCCATGTATTTCTTCAGGCTCTTCCCGTTGATCTCCAGCGTGTACTCGTACGCGAAGCCGCTGACGGCGTCGATGTTGATGGTGGCCTTCGTGTCCGACTTGCCGACGCTGAACGTCTCCTTCCCCACAAGTTTGAACATCCAGTCCCGTCTCAGGATCTCCTGCAGTGCGACGCCATGTCGGAAAATAACAGCTGCGAATAGAGCCGAGACCCCGAAGCTGCCATTCCGCCAAAAAAAAACATTACCTTTCCGTCAACAGTGATGAGCCTCTTCCCGGTCGTCGTGCCGTGTTCAAACTCTATCCGGTGGACTCCGTCACTCAGCGCCACGTCCCACACCCCGGCGAGATCATTAGACATCCTAACCCTCAAGGAGAGGAACGCAAATCCAGCCAGAAGCTTCTTAAATGGCTACTTTACTGCACAAGCTAACTGCCGTGACGTCAATGCTAAAGCTAAAAACACGAGCAGTAACCACACACTTCCGGGTAGATGGAAGTATGCCTTCCGCTATAGGGACTACTGAACAAGTATTATATTAATAGCACATAATATTTCACCCTTAAATGTGAAATTAGTTACCTTAGAAAGGAAATAAAGCTAAATTCGTTAGCCGGAAAGTTAGGTAGCTAGCTGTTACCTTACAACTTCCGGTATCAGTGACTCCCTTTCAGAATAAAAGCATGCCGTGTTTTAACTTTTTAAGAGTCAAACCTTTTCGCGTCACCGTCTTGTGAACTTTGACGTTAAACCCCGGACCGCGCTTCTATTGGAATGACTGAGAAATTAGAAAATGTTTGTTTAAATCTCATTTATTTAACCACAACAAACAAATAGAGTAGCATCATTGCCTTGGATATGGATTCTATTGAAGGGGGGGGGGGGGTAGAGAGAGAGAAAGATGTGAAAGTTTGATATTTTTATATTTATGCCACAAAACATTATTCTACTATTACTTCTTATTCCTACAAAATCATAAAAGAGTTACATCCAGAGAATTTTACATAAACAATAGGTT
Source organism: Brachionichthys hirsutus (assembly GCF_040956055.1). Classification (NCBI taxonomy): domain Eukaryota; kingdom Metazoa; phylum Chordata; class Actinopteri; order Lophiiformes; family Brachionichthyidae; genus Brachionichthys; species Brachionichthys hirsutus. The sequence goes on along the minus strand of NC_090908.1, from coordinate 10,199,510 downwards.
TGCTCTCTTACAAGTTAGCAGATCTTTTTTTAATTGGGTCTCCTTCACCTCTTATCCCAGACATGAAATGATAGAGCAAGTAGAGGAAGAAAAGCCCAGTCAATGCCTGGAACTGCAGCTGAGAAGCAGCTAATAATTACTCAATTCATAGCAAAAGGGCAAAAAAAAAAAAAAGCCCACTTGCTGACATGGTAAAAATATTTGTGAGTCAGGCATCGCATATTAAGTGGCAGAGTTGTGTCTGAACGATCTGCTGCTCCCCGCACTGCTACCGGAGCCTGCCCGGAACGCCGCCCGGACTCTGCTGCTGATGAAGCCTTGCTTGTGAAGAACTGAGAGGAAGTGGTTACGAAACTTCTGCCCGATGAAGGCGTACAGCACCGGATTCACGGCGCAGTGCATGAAGGCCAGCGCCTGGGTCACGTTGAGCATGACCTCCGCTGCGTAGAGGGCGCCGCACGTCTCCACTGCCAGTACGCCTCCTCGTATTAAGGTGTCAATCAGCACAGCTACGTTATAAGGCAGCCAGCAGAGAATAAACGCCAGCACCACCGCCAGGATGACGCACATGGCCCGGTGTTTCTTCTGATTGCGCGTGTGAAGCAGCGTCGCCAGCGTCCGTCCGTAGCAGACAGACATCACCGCCAGCGGCAGGAAGAAGGCCAGCGTGTGATGCAGGAGGTGCATGCCGACACGCCAGCGGTCGCTGCTCTCACCACTTAGGTTTTCGTGGCAAATGGTCTGACCCAGGTCTTTGGCGGGCATGGCCTCCTTCTGAATCGCCACAGGTAAGGCCAGCAGCAGGGCTAGCGCCCACACCACCCCGCACATCGCCCCCACCGACAGGCGGCGGGAGGGCAGGGCCCGCGTGGCTCTCACGATGGCGAAATGGCGGTCGACGCTGATGCACGCCAGCAGGAAGACGCCGCCGTACATCGACGACTCCAGGAAGCCCGACAGGACTTTGCAGAGGACGTTGCCGAAGATCCAACCGGCGTGGGCGCCGACGGCCCAGAACGGGAGCGTGACGCTGAACAGGAGGTCGGCCAAGGCCAGGTGCATCAGGTAGACGTCCGCGCTGCTCCTTCCGTTCTTGATGGAGCAAATCACCCAGACAACGACGCCGTTGCCGGCCACACTGAAGACAAACACGACCACGTAGGCCAGCATCAGGCCGAGGCTGCTGAAGCCGGGCACCGTTACGCTGCATGGAGCCGAGGATTCGTCGTCGTACGCAAGGAGGGTAGAGTTGTAAAATGCACTGAAGTCGGCGTCGCTGAGGTTCAGTCCCATGGTCGACTCGTCGGGGGGGGGGGGCCTGAACGGAAGTAAAAACGGCTCCGGTTCGTCCACGTAGGAGCAGAAGAAGAATCAGACGATGGATCCCGGCTTCAGTTTCCCGACTGATGAGTCAATTTGCGCAGTACAACTGAAATAGATTTAGAATTAGTCACAAATGATGCATCGAGTTTTCAATAAACAATTAGAGTATTATTATTTTAGATGGAATTAAGGCAAATCAATGTGCCATGATTTCATTTCAATGTTTCATTATTCTGTGTGCTTGGCTTTTATCTTTCATCTTATCTCATCTTTTCTTATCATCCAACCAACTTACTTGACCATGTATTTTATAATTCCCTCACATTTACATTAAATGTGTTTTAAATAACTAAATAAATTCCTCAATCTGGCTACATCTTGAACACGTTTTTTTTTTATTAACGACAATATTTGTGTATATACATTATACATTAGCCTTTGTGTACTCACCTGTTTCCGTCCTCCTTGATCTGTTGGAGCCAGTTTTAAGAAGAAACTCTTTAGAACCCTCGTTATGAGAAGCTGCATCTTCATCCTTCCTTTCTTGAGCGCTCTTTCGGGGTGTTGTCTCTGCTCAGAGACGTGGGAGATGTCCTTGTGTAATATAGTAACGCAAGACCCAGTACACAGTTACACCCTTGGGTTCAACCAAAGAACAAAACAGTTCCTCAGGTCAGGGCTCAGATGAGCCTCTGCACAGAGAGAGGAGAGGTTCGATGGCGGGATGAAGCATCTCCAGGACTTTTTTTTTGTTTTGTCTGATTGTTAGCAGGATTACGGAAAAACTGCTGGATGGCTCTTGATGGAAAAGAAATCTGAAGATGTGTCTTGGTCTAAGTTAGATCGCATACAATTTTGAGAGCGCTCCGGATACCTGTCCAGATACAAATAAAAAAATAAACAAATCTGGATTTTCCTATTTACTTATAATAGAGGCTTTTTCAACAACAACAACAAAAATGTCTTGTGAAATATGCATTCAATTCACTCACTAAAAATCACAGTCATAAATGGGGTCCGATATTCACTATCATGCAAAATGTCGTCTGGATCTGATCCAGAATGAGGTCAGGAAATAAATATTATATTTTAACATTGAAAACTCATTTTGTGGATTCAAAAATCAGTTAAAAATACACATCAACTCTGATTCACTTTTTCTGTTCATGGTTGATACCAAGAACAATTTAGAACCTTTTGATGTTGATCTGGGTCCATTCATTTTTTTATTTAATGCCTTTGCGCTCTCCGAGTGTTTTTCCAGTTTGCTGTTTATTTGTGCATTAGCACTTGCTGGTTGTTTGTCTTATATTTGTTTAGAGCGTAACTTCCTTTATTTGTCATTGTTGCATTTTGTTGGCAGTGGGCGTGCTCCGTCACAACCAAAAACATGTAATCAAATCAATAAGTAACTATTACTGCTTGCATGACACAATAAACAAACTTATCTTTGCACTATATTGTTTAATATTGTGATTTTTCTGACTAGGTTCCCCGACATTCCAAAAACATCCAAGCAAGTGAACTTGAATGGTGGTTTCGCAACCCGCCATGACCCTGCAAAGCATGATCATCTAAAGAAAATAAGGAGAATAAAAATAGTTTTAAACTTTATAATATTTTTAATGGCTTCTTCTGAAACTGTAAAATAATTATTTGTCATTTCTTTAAATGCTGTTGTTTACTTTGTGTCCATCAGGGGGCAGCAGCGGTCTTAAACTGAGTTTAACGTCCTTCAGGACAAGAAATAAAAATAACTTCTAAAGGGTTTTATTTTCCCTGAAAAAAGGGAGGATATCTTTTATACAGCATGGATTTGTTATGTTTTCTGACATCCTGGAGGAGGTGCAGCTGAATAAATAACAGTAATGGGTTGAATGTGTGGAGTTCAAGAAATAGTGGAGGGGGGGGGGGGGGGGTAGACGAGTTTGTTTTTGCATCCTTTGAATTAACTTTCTTTTATAAAGAATTAGGAAGACGATTATGTTCATTTTGGTTTGGAAAATAGAAGAAACATGAAGTCAAAGTGTATAATTATGTTTTTTAATTAGGATTGAATAGAAGTTTGAATTTTACTTGGCATCTTGGGACCGTGTGTGTGTGTCAAACTAACCCGAACACAATACATAACAGAATATAAAACTGTTTTTTCTTTGCATTGAGTTTATAATATTAATTTTCTTGAATAAAATAAACTCCGAATTGGAATCCTAGACTGGAAATTGTAACTTTAAATATATGTATATCAACAAAACAAAACCTCAATCCCATCATGGTTCTGGTCATGAGAAAGTTGAAGTCAGATATGCTCCTCCCACCAGAGACGCTATTGGCTGACATTGTGGGTGGACTTGAGCAAAAGAAAAAACAACAACAAAACAAACAGCAAAATATTCCCTGTCAGAACAAAACATTTTCGTGTCTTAGAGACATTTATTCCTGCACTCTTGAGAATTAAATTTTCAAAAGCAAATAAAGGAGCGAGGCACGACATTGTCAAACTAAAAAGCTCCTGAAGTAGCCACCTCACCTGAGACTTTGAACACAACATATAAAACAATGCTGTTCGTGTAAAGGCTTGTTGGGAGCAGGTATCGGTGTTTTAAATCTAAATAGGTCATTGATCAGCTAAAATTTGCCTGACGGATGGATGGATTGTTCTCAGCCTAAAGAGTCATTGTTATTATAATGAGTGCGTTAGTATAACAATAAAACACAACACAATCAGTTAAATACTCAAATGAGTATATTTAATTTAATTATATATTAGAATTTGACTCATCCATCCATTTTAATATACTCTTTTACTTTCTGTCTGTTGAACCACAAGCTATTCTTATTAGCATTTGCTTTAAAAAAAAAGAGAAAAGAATAGAAAGAGGCTGGCCAGATTGTCGTTCCTTGTCTGTCAGCCGTTCCAGGTGCTCAAAAGGTTCATGTTGAGACGCAGTCAAGGATTACTGCGGTGTGGAGTTTGTGCATTCTCCACATGCCAACGTCGATTCATTCCAGCTGCTCCACAATAATCCCAATGTCCAAAGACTTTTAGGAGGACGGGCTTGGCGAATCGATGGCTCTGAGATAAAGGTTTCCTCTCCGTGTCCACCTGCAGCCAGTTTTCATTTCATTCGGTTTTGGGTTAGAAGAAACAGCAAAAGACAATTCTTCCCGGATGTAATGTTAATATCACAAAAATATCAAAATCAGAGATGAACAAAACATCTGTAATGCCAAGAGTCGTTTTCCCAGTGTGCATCTGGCATCTTAAAGGGGTTTGAGCTGGAACACTGATTCTGGTTCACTTAAAAATTGCTAATCAGGGAAAATAATTGAACTTCTTAACCGGCATTAAGAAGAGTTATGCTGAGTGAAGGTTTCTGTTGGAACTGGACGGAAGATTCAAATTAAATTCTTACTTGAAAGTGAAGTAAGTCAACAGCAACGCAACATGTTTTACATTTGTTCGTGGAGAATGAATATTGTCCATTATTAAATGACATCCCTTATTGAATTTGTGTTGGTTTGGAGAACTTTGCTTTTGCCTGTTTGTCTTATGAGCATCCAGTTTGAAGTGGAAACACCATCGACTCTGCTGCTCTGCGTAACTTTTCATTTTGTCTGCTCGTATTCCTTGTTCCTTGTGTATTACAGTATATATTTTCTAATACTGCTAAAGAGTTCCTGAACTATTCTTCACATTTTGTCAGACATTAACACTGAACTTATAGGAAGTTCAGTGTTAAAATCCTGACTTAGCACTTCTAGTGTCTCCTTGCTGTCACGTCCCGCTTTCTTTTGTCATTAACCTGCATTTGACACCATGATGACGAGCTTATAGTTGCGTCAAGTTTTTTTTCTTCCTCATATTATCAATTTCCACACCCTGTTACACAGAAATACACTGACTCATGCTAATGCTACATGCCTGCAGTCCCACCTCACATTACATTCCTGTTTCAAATGCTACACGTTGAGTGAAAACCATGTTTCAAAATGTAGCAATCTTCAACTAAAATACGTGTGTGTGATTTTTTACTGTAATTGTTAATTCCATAGTGAAACTAATAGTTTTATGCGCTTGCAGGGCTGATGATGAAATGAGGTGCAAATCTGTAAATAGGAGGGAGTGATGGACGAGGATGGAACATTTGAGAGCATGGACGGGAAGGAAAGAATAGAATAGAATAGAAGTTCCCTGTGGAATCAATAAAGTACTCTGACTTGTTTTGGACAAGTGGCATTGTGGCTGGAGGAAGGGGCAGAGCAAATCAGAATGTCCGATTCCAACCCCGCCTGCTGTGAATGACCACTTATACAGTATTTCTGGACTTCCACTGTTTACTGCAGTTTGGCTGTTCGTTTACACAAGCCTTTGAAAGCGGGTTTTACATTCGCCTTACTGTGTGAATTTGCTGAATTAAATATCTCTGAAAACGATGACACACAGCCCCACGTCCACGTCGTGTTGCTTGGTCCCTGATTTTTCAACATTTATATATATTATACTGCCACCTACTGGTCTGATATGCATCCTGCACTGTTTTCAGCTTTGTGGATCCGTTGTAACAACTTCACTGAATGAAGTTGTTACATGTCAAAATATCATTGGGCAAGCTACAGCGCTCCAATTTGATAAAAGACTGGTAGAGAGTTTAGATACTTCTACTCTTGTTGGAGCAGAAAACAAAGAGACAAAGAAGAGGCCAAAACCACCAAGGCAATCCGACTCCCCTCTATGAATGTTAATGCTCCCGGGCAGTCCTGAAGCCTTTACGAACGAATCCCTCAGAGTCATCGCTAAGGTGAAGGGTTGTTGCCTGTTGCTCATTTGTAGAGCCAGTTCCTGTATCACGATTAACAAATGATTAATACAAAGTGAATTTATGTCGCTAGTTGTCCTATTAAAATATGTTTTTTTTTCCTCCACAACGTGACTGGTCCAACTCATCTGTAACTTCTGTAACTCGACTGTACGGTTACATATGGCCAACAATCACATCAATCTAAGCAGTGAGTAGCATTCAAAAGCTAACTCAATTCACACTTGTTAAGGAAGAAGTGAATAGCAGAAGTATTTAAAAACAATATCCCTGTAACTTAATCAGTCAAGATTTTGAGGTTTGATTTATGCCTGAAAAGTTTTCGAACAATAAGAAATAAAAACATAAAAATATCAACTACAGTTACTTTAAGCATACAAGGTCTTGTGTAGGAAATGATAGGAAACATAGCTGCAAATGTTCGGTGTCTTTTCTTTTTTCACATGCGTGTCTAGAGCTGGAGATTTTCCGGACTGGCCCACCAATGGAAAATCACAGTTTGCCTCTTTTTGCAGACCTAACAACTCCATCTGAGCCTTGTAAACAGCTGAAATGATGTCATTATTCCCTCAGCTTTTTTTAAAAAAAAGTTGCTATGTACAGTGTGAGATGAGTTCCACTCCTTTGGCAGTTATTAAAATGGCATAACGGAAAGGTCAGGTGACAGACGTACTTCCCGCGCATAAAACAAGCAAGTCAGATTTACTGTGAAGGGAGGGGTGTCAGGATTTGAAAAATCTCCGGTGTACCAAACTACTGGATGAGTTATAAAATGCATGCAGGATTCGCCTGAGGTCCGAAATGTCATTGCTGCACAGCTGAATATTATCATACTGGGTGGGGCCTTTGTGTGGAAAGCAGTGAACCGAATACACAATCTGACAGATGAAAAGAAATGATCTCAGTCTGAAAAATATTCTGCATTTCACTGGTCAAGGACATTATGTTCACCGATGGCTCAATGTTGACAGAGAGCACCCAAGTCGACCCATTGGTCGGCTTTATTGTGTCGACCTACAAAAATATCCAGCGAATCCCGCGAGGCAACGGTAAGGGGATATAGGCCCATCCGACAAAGACCGACATCACTCAGGGGAGCTGGGCGCTTTAATCTTCTCTATCCAGTGGAACCAGTTCAGCTTCCTCTTCATAAAACCAAATATTGACCTCTTACAGGGGAACGGGCATCACATTACATGCAAGACATATTATATACCGGACCTACAATAACACAGCACAGGCTTTTTTTTTTTTTACAAGTTACTGGTTATCAAACACAGTCCCAACAGCATAAAACGATGAAGACAAGCGACCAAAATGCATTAAATATGTGGCCAATGAGAGCTCTGAACGAATGCATTCAGTGGGAAAATGTCCCATGTCAGTATTTGGTAACAGCTTTTGTTCACAAATGTCATGCGCCTCATGACTTGGCATGGAATACCTGTTTAACAGGGGCCGTTGATGAGACATGTCGCTTCTACTTTATTGGCCCCTCTTCATTGTGAGGAGAGTTGTTGCGTATAACACCGATTTCTTTGTCCCGCCCATATATAATAACTTTATATGAACAGCGAGTGCAACCTGTTAAAACGGGAGATAACACATATAGAAACTAGAAAAGGTGCATTCATGTGCACAAGGATGCTTGCCCCCCCCCCAGAAACAAAGCAGACCTGGTCAACTTTCCTCATTTATAGCAGACACTTTCTGCACCAAATGGGGGGGGAAGGGGGGGCAAAGCCCATCCCTGGAACCCATACAAGCAAGTTGAGGTGTCACCACTTATGTTGCATAATTGAAGACGCCTAGTCGTAAGAATTCAGCAATGTGTCTACGCATGTTCAGAGAATTAATTGCTAACCGCTAGATGACAACTCAGCTGTGAACATGTCAGGTGAAAGAAGAAAAACCGGAACGCTGACTTAAAGTGAGAAGTTGGTTTTTTTTTGTTTTTTGTTTTTTACTTGAACTGCATGAAAGGAAAAAGTAAAGGGTGGAATCATTTCAGTGTCCTGAGTGGGGGAAACTTCTGTAAGCGCAGAGACTAGATTTAACGATTTATTGTTTACCACAAAATATGCAATTTATCGACTGCAATGAACAAACAACATGAACATGGTATATATTTACATTTGTTTTTCCCAAAATAATAAATGCTACTTTCACCGACTCCTATAATCTCAAAAGGATTCAGACCCTTTATGACCTTTGTCGTCCTTTAGCTGCTGACAACGTGGCATAATATCCACCATCCGGAAGCGTCGCCGAGGAATCACAGCCCATTCCTCATGGAAGTTTAGGAATATTCCTGGATTTACATGCTTCTTCAAATCCCACCAGAGATTTTCCTATCGCATTCCCTGTCAGGCGACTATGAATGGCACCCTTTCACGATTCAAGGTTCTGAAAGCAGGCCTTTGAAGTCTGCTTGGAATCAATGGCCTTTTTGAAGTGTCCAATGACACGTGAGATTCATGTCCCTCAATGACGGTGAGATGCATTCTTTGAGGATTTCCTGATATTTCTTGGACTTTTTCTTGCATTTTACAGACTGCAGTTTTTCTATGAGGAAACTAAAGCACCAAATGCATCATTGCGATGCTATTTGCCACCGTGCGTAGGATTCATCATCCCAACAGGTCCGTATCCAGATACTTTCAGCCACAGGAACGGACATTTCTTTGCTTCTGAATGTCTTGGATTTTGAATAGTGGAGTCCTCGCCCTATAAATAATTGTGTTTATCTTGTGACGTGAGTGTTTACAGTCCCGCTTTCCCATGCACTCGAAGGCTCCTCCTGCATCCTGACGTCGCACATGATATTCATTAGTTTATCACATTTGGAGGATCACACTCGATCATTCCGAGCGAGGCCACAACACTCCAGAGCAGCTGATGGTGCTGCTAGCCCCTGAGGCTAACGTTATTTAGCACGCTGCTCCTGGCAGAAACTGAATCGCGCCTCCAGTTCTCACTGCCAAAAAAACAGTCTTAGTTTTGTTTACAGCAAAAGATCACATGAAAGAAGTCGGTGAGGTTGTAAATCATTGCATCTGCTAACAAATCTTGTCACGGTTGAGCGCAGAGAGAACGGTGCAACCCAATGTCAGAACCGGACCGGAGGAGGCGGACCTTTGCGGGGACAGTCATCAGAAGAGAAGGGCCCACTTCCTGTGTTGATTTAAAAGACAAACAGTTAGTAAATAAATGTCATTATAAACTAATCTTAAATATAAACATGGCTGCGATATTCAAGTCTACCCTAAATCCTACACGTTGGACTTTTACCTTGTGTAACAGGCATTTTATTCATGTGCAAAAGATGAATAACGGCAGCATGCAGAATGCGCCGATGACCCAGAGTAATTATCTAAAAGCGATAACATGCTGTTTTTCCTTCCTTATCTTTGCGATTGATCTGATTAGCTTCACCCATCTCTGTTTAGCCTTTGCCTTTCCTTTTTTCACACGGTCAGCTTGTTGAGTTTTTAATTTTCTGGTTTTTCATCTCTCTTCAGTGTTGTTATCTGCTTTCTTGCACTTTTTTTAAATAAAAATTTCAGTTTGAGCATTTTTAATCAAGAGGATTTTTTATTATTATTATTATTGTGCCAGCTGTGTGTTATAGCATTTAGCTTGTATTTCTACTCCTGAAACCTGACAGTAGCGGCATAAAAATATATTTATGTTAGGTAATCATAAAACAGAAAAGCTCTGTGTCTGAGTAACTATCCTACCACTACTTACTCACAGTTCACAACGGGGACTACTGGGTTTGTCCTAAATTTCTGACGTCTATCGACAGATGGGTGCATTTTTTGGGGCATATTTCTGAGAAAGTGGTCATGAAAAATATTTTGAGTTAAGATGTGGCTTGGATGCTGCTAGAATCTGAATCTGTATCTGTGAAACTCTGCATTTACCTGTAAGAAATCTTTTGTTTTTCAATCATCGGTAAGATTATATAGTGCTGTGATGACTGAGGGAAAGTAAAAGTGCTCTTAAACCTGGAAGTGAGGGTTTCGATGGGCCTCCATCGCCAAGCCAGAGGGTAACGGGTCAAACCGGTGCATGGAGGGCGGGGATGGGCGGAGTCTTTGAGAATGGATTGGTCTCTGGAAAATCAGCAGGAGCTGGAGTCGATTATCATTTTGGGCAGAGTTGATGACCCTCTGGTGGCTTGTTAAACCTGTTTCAATACAACACCTCACCCATATATGAATAAACACAGATTGGTTGGAATTCAAAAGATGGGATTCACAATGTCCTCTTTCCACATTCGAGCTTCAATACAGAAGCTGTTGTTGTGTAGAGTTTGAGTCGTTGCATTAAGTAGGTTGGAAAAAGAAAATGCATGAAAGAACATATGAGATGATGATCGCCACTAACAGTAGCTTCGTCTACAGGAAGCAATGAAAGGTCGCCATGGGCTCTTCCAAGGCTTATTGACCGAACAGGCCCGAGTGTTCCACTTTAAAAAAAATAAAAAAAACCCACAGCTGTTCGGTTGCACGACTGGAAGAAAGTGAAAAGTTCACAAATTCCTCTGGAGGAGCTCACAGCTGTTGGGGGAAAAAAAAAGTAAAAAATCCAACCCTTGTGTTCCAAGAACCACCCAGTTTTGCCTTTTCTCAGATTCCAGCTTCTTCCTATACGAATGCAGGGATGAATAATTGTGGATGGAAAAACACAAATATTGTTCCCGCTGTGTTAATGAGCTGGTGACAGAGGGATTGCTGACGCAGCCACGCAGACAAGCCTGAGCCGTTGTGTAACTGGCTCAACCGCAGGGACGACTCCGTGTTCTTTTCTCAATGCAGAAACAGGTGGGACTGTGAGACGCCTTTAACGGTCTCTAACAATTGGGTAGCAAGTATTGGTGTTGCTTGTTCTTTCATAAGCGTAATAAAAAAGACTTAACAATCAGAGTATGAATCATGACCGACAGGCTGCTGCACGGGACATTTACTCCGGATTAAAGGATACACTTGTACATCTGAACTGGGTGCCAGATGAGAGGGTGCGGCTGCGGTCCAGACCAGAGCCGACCATTCTGAGTCCGTCTCGTGTCTTTGGAAGGCGCTCACTGGGGAAAATGTGAATCCCAACTACTGGTGAAAACTCTACACTAGTGCATTGTGTGTGTAGGGTTCACACAGGAAATGTGTGAAGGATGAGACATTAATAGAAATGTCAGATAAAGGTCATTATTGTGAGGTTGAGCGGCATTAAACACGTTATATTCTAACATAATGACAGCAATTATAAGTTCGAAAGATTTAGAATACGTTAAATGCATTTGCTACAGACTTGTGTTGGTCAAATAAGCAAATCAGCAAGTTGACCATTTGCGATTGACAAAGGGAGATGCATTTTGACATTTTTCTTTTTACATATTGTGTGTGTGTGTGTGGGGGGGGGGGCATTTTGGACTTTAATGGACATGACAGCTGGAGATATGACGTTGTGATGTCCGGCCGACCGGATGTGTTGAAGTTCACAGTGCAGTCTGAAAGGAGCAGGCAAGAGTTTTTTCCGCAACAATTTGGACTTTTTTTTCAGATTTTTCTGGCCGTTTCTGCAGCGTCTGAGTTTGGTTTAAAAGACCAAAGGCGGATTCTTTCTGTTAAAGCGATGCCAGGTCCATAACAACCATATGAAGACGCCCATATGAAACAGACGAGTCAGCGTTTGTCCCAGACTGTATGTTCGCAGTGTTTTCATCAACACCTTTTAACCATTTGACAACTATAACATAATACATGCATCCATCTGTTATTTTGAAGAACAACAAAGGAGCTTGGCTTCCCCGCTCCTGTCGGGGCTTGCATTTTTCATTTGAGATGCTTTAAATTTGTCACCACGGTCACCGAAACCGATGACCACTCACATTTCAATGTCCTTATCTACGTTTTCCCCTTCAGCATTTCATTCTGACTGAAATCAGCACATTTACATACAGGACTCCCGTCTGCCTTTCTGCCCCGTTAATTCAAATGCATGAGGGAGCAATGGCGTGACACTGGGGGCGATTTGAAGCTTTCGTTGCCTGTTGATTAAGGAACCCCCCCATCTTTTAGCATTTGCAAAGACTGTCAGCAGTTGGGTGATGAACTTTGCTAGAGTCATTTCCACTTTGAGGCCTCATTGCTCAGTGAGACTCAACTGCAGACATGGTCTTCTGAGTAATCGCCACCGTAAGGAGAATATGTGTGTAACGTGTCCCGCTCAGTTTTGGTCCAAAAAGAAGCTGCGAGACTTAAAAAAAAAAAAAAAAAAGAACCTCTGATTTCATGACATCACCACTCAGACATGAGAGGGCAGCGCCAGATGGAAGCAGCAAATGTCCATGTTGAGAATCCTACAACAAAGACACCATTTAATGTGAAACTTCTCACCCAGACTTTCAAGCACTGTCAAATAAAAAAAATCAGCTATGTGGACATGGATTTAAAACAAGAATCGCATGCTAACATGGCGACAAGATGATTGGTTGGCCAAAGCATTTCCTCCCTCACACACAAGACAATACAGATTTTGTCAAATGAACTCGAGTCCAAATCATTCTCGTCACTTTCACAGGCGTCCTCAAGTTGCCGCACTGCCATGAATCCAAATCCTCTTTCGCTCTGCAGTCTCTGTGATAGATAATCTCATTTTCCTGCCACCCAGAGAAGAGGGGCTGTTAGCACTGAATCGATGGTGATCCCGGCCGGTATACGCAACCAATAATTCCTGTCTGTCCAACTCAATGCCAAGAGCTGGCAGCAGGACTGCCAAGTCTTCTAAGCCTTTTACGGCTCCTCGGTGCTGACATCACAAAAAAAAAAAAAATGCTGTTTATGACAAAAAGTTGAGGCTTTAATAGTCAAAATGACAATTACTTTTATAGCTGTCATTTGTTTTATGCTTCTTGCCTTTGACAAGTGCAAGTGAGGTGGAAACCTGAAGGAGAAAGAAAGTTTCTCCACCTGGAGATAAAATACGGACCGACTTCGGTTTTGATGTAAGGCTGGCTGTCATTGGAAGAAGAAAGACGGAAAACAGCTTGGGTGTGTGCAGAGTTACAAAACCTCCGAGCCAGATGTGAGCAGATTGAGAGTCGAGATACACATGGAGTCTGTTAAGGCAGAGTATCCACAGGCAGACACAGAAATAACTGTGTGTGTGGGAGTTAACACTATAGGCCTACAGTTTTATTTTTTACAGCGTGCATTAAAACACATTTTTCAATTACGTAAGAAATATATATATATATATATATATATAAATTTGTTTAATTTAAGCCATTAATAATACCTTTTAAAAACTGCACAGGGCCTATTTTCTGGAGTTGTCAGTCAAACTTTACAAAACAGCGCAAAGAACAAATAAAGAGTCTCGCTGTATCACCTTTGAAAAGTGAAAACCTTTCACAAAGAGGTTTTATGGACCCTAACAGCACAAAGAGTCTGCCAGCCATGTGATGTGTTCTAAGCAGGGGGGGGCAGTGGGACACAGAGGTCATCCTGAAAACCCACATTTCCTGTGCCTTGAAGTGTTACTTTCTACCCCTCATAGAGGGGCCTCGGGTTTCTTTGCCCCGAGGCACCGCTCCTTTTTTGCTTGGGTCAATCTCTGTTGTCATTTCAATCGATATAACGATCCACACCTGAAGACGCATTGCATAAAACAATGAACTTTTGCTTTACATGTTTACAGCATTTCACGAAAATGTCAACTTATCAACGTGAGTTCCAGTTTGCAATCTTTTAAAATGGATTTAAAATAAATGTATGAATGCGGAACATTTTAAAACGCGAACAAAAGAGGCCTCAATGGGGTCAGGTCAGAACTTTAAGCAAATGTTGAGGTCGATAAACAATCAACTTCAGTGAAATTTGAGGCCTGACTATGAACTTTTGTCCAAACATTGCTGATTTTGGATACGCTGAGGAAAAGGAAGACTATGGATAGACTTGAAAGCTCAAATGAAGACGACTCGGGGGAAGTCCAGCGAGTTGCGATGGTTTTAGTCCTTTTACGGCACTGGACAATTGTCCTGTCAGGATATTTCAGTTTTAATAACCAGGACTGCATAATTTGTAGAAGCGAAACCACCAATTTGCTTAGATTTGAGATGTGTTTCCATTGTGCTGTTTCAAAAACAACAATTGAATCATCTTCTGAAAATCCACCTGTTTTGTGCACGTTTCCATGCAAGTTCGGGAAAAAAAAAGAAGAGATTTTACTCAGAGTACAACTCAAACAAGTACCGGTAGTTGTATGAATGGCTGCAAGTCTACACATTCCTGGGTGTCACCTGTCGTACGACTTTCCTTATTGTGATCCGCTTAGCGAAACGCGTCTCTTCCTCCGAGAAACCGTCGTTTGTGGAGACACACGGGAGCTGTTGTTTCAGGTTTGGAAACTTGAAGCAACCCCGGCAGAGATAATCATCTGTGGATCCCGCCATCGGCCGCACCCAGCCCCCCCCCCCCCCCCCGATACCCTCACCGCCACCATCTGCTACGGGGGTAGGGCTGTCTGTTTCCATAGTAACCGTATACCCCTCCTCCGTATAGGAACTGAGGTTTCTTTTGTGTGTCCCACGTGCTATCTCAGTGCATGCTCTTTGGAGATGCTGCTGCTGACGTCGTATCAGGTTCTGCGCTGATGGATTTCATTCACGATCACACAAACAAGATGACGTCCCGGATGAGGAGCTTTTTGGAATTATGGTACTGGGGGGGACTGGGGGGGGGGGGGGGGGGCAACAGCTGTAAACACCATCAGTCCCCCACCCACCCCACGCAAAAGAAGGTGACATTGCAAGATCACCCACCCCCTTTAAAACGCCTTGCACAATCAGCCCGTCCCCCCCAACCCCTTCAAACTGTCCCAAAAGTGGATGATAAACAGGAGTAAAAGTCTCAGGAAAGAGAAGAAGCATTCTGAGTGCACAGAAGCCCCCCCCCCCCCCACCACCACCACCCCCAACACACAGAGAGTTATTTGCCGAATGACTTCACACAAACACAGCAGCATAACTGTGATGACCCATGAGGTTGACTTTTACGAAGGCAATCATTTAAAGCGTTTTCGTCTCACCATGAAATCATGGTCAAGAACGAAAGTTTCGATTTACGGCATTCTCTGTGTTTGGAACAAGCGTCACGACAAGGAAGAGAACTCAGCTATAACGCTGGTAGATTTAAAAATACAGTTTTTTACTCTTGAGCAGTTTGCGGTCGTAGTAATTACAGTGACTTTCTTCGGTACGCACGGCACCGACAGCTCTGGATATTGCTCGCATATGAACGTAAAATGTGCCTACAGGCCTGTGTTGCATATTTAGTTTTATTCTGATGTGATTATGGGGGGCCTTTGTGAGATCACAACATTTCTCTATCCAGTCCAGCGTGTCTGAATCGGCTTATGTTTTGAGGTAAAGTTATTTTTGATCAGAGGCAGAACCTTATTAGGCAATATTTAGGATGCACAGACTTAAGCAACACAGATGGAAAGCATTAGTCTTTCTGGCTGGAAAATCGACTTCCCTGTTGTGCTTTGAATTTAAATGCGGGCTTAAGTTCACCGCTGCACTCCGATGACTTGTTTCTTATAGGTGTAGGTAGATTCTCTAGCTTTTTTCTTTGTTTTGATTGTGGATAGATATTTACATAAATATGAAAGTGTGACAACTGGCAGCCAGCCTGCAAATGAAAGGGATTCCTTTCTGACCTCCATAGTCGGCGTGGATTTTTTTTGCAACATCAGCTCGAACGGATGCTAAATTAATCTCGCACTAAAATGATTCGCTGAGCAGCAGCCCTTGCTTATTCTCTTTGGCGTGTTGGCAAGGAAACGACCCGAAGAATGCAAGCTAAAAGATTAAAAACAACAAGAGCTCGCAGCGAGCCTTAAAGAGATTACTATGACTGGAGCCGTGCGTTTATGCACCTTTGTCCTTCTGCAAAGATGGTGTTAATTTTGGAAGGAGGGTGATCCCTGCTGATTAATGCTCACATTGTGTGCTGCAAGGGAGCGTTGCATATAGGAGCACACCTTATATTAATGCAGCAGAAGCCATATTTTATCCATCCTCGTGGTCCACTCGTGATTTTCGGCTTCTTCTGCTGACAAAGGAGCGGAATGCGACTGCCTGAATGGGAACAACACGACTTTGGAACTGGAACTTGCACGAGCATTTAGGCTCCAAACCAGTTGTGGGATGACTCTTTCAACGTGTGTGTGTGTAACTAGAAAGCAAACATCACAAGGGGATGATTCACAGTGGGTCCGGTTCTGGAACAAACAAGAGCGTAGCCCTTTCTACCTCTTTGGAGATGTTGCGACATCGTAACTATGGGGCTGGTCGCTGCGAACGAAAACACGTCTGTTCGCAATAAGTCATGACGAGCAGCCAGTTCTGCATGACAGAAAGAGATCCGACTATGGGCGATAGAATAAAGCCGGCGACTCGATTCCCTCACCTTCATGGTCAAATCAGAAAACCTTAAACAGGCTCACTGAAATGCCACAACAAGAAATTCATGCTTCTGTGTCAACACGAGTAAGCAGATTGGAAGGGAACTGACAAATAGCCTCGGGTTTAAGCGTAAATCATCAACGTGTGTGTGTGTGTGTGGTGGGGGGGGGGTCCTAAAGATGAAATGTTCACCTTTTAAACTTCACCCAGCATCATCCGACATCAGGAATAACTGCTCAGAAAGCAAAAAAGCGACTTTGGCCAACGGTCTGAAGGGAACCAGGAGGCTCCTCCAGCTCCAGATTATCTCTGGACTGTGGTTCACCAGGGCACCCCCACAATGCACCCTTTAGAATAAAAGAATGCCTGTGGTTCACAATGGAGCTTCGCTGCTCCCTGAGAAGTGGGGGGGGGGGTCAGCATTCCTCCCCTGACCGCCTGTTTGCACCAGATATTAAAGAATAACTGCTGCTTGTAAAGATGTGCTTTCTCCTGCTACTGGGCTAGATGTATATATGTATATATATATATGTATATAAACGGGGGCTTGATCTGCGGCAGCCCATTCATAACAAGCAATGAGTGAGCGAGATATACGAGATATACGAGATCTGCTTTGTCTGCGTTTTTTTCTGAGGCGCGCAATGGAATCCTGCATTCGGGGAGATGAGGGGAGAGCACAGTGTGATCATTCAATGTGAGCAGCCACCCCAGGAGACTCATGCTGACTGGATGCCTGCAGTACTTAATCTGGGTAACCAGACGTCTCCCACGTGAGTCATTCCTCTGGAGAAAGTGCAGCGTAAGGCTGGAACTCCAACAGGCAACTCATTTTGATGGAGTGCGAGCCTCACGCCGTACTGCAGCTTGTAGCTTCTTCATTGCAGGTTTCAGAAAAAAAAACTGCACTGATGGGATTCGGCGACGCAAAGCCTTTAGCGCATGCAGGGACATGCGTCTTTTAAACTCTGACCCTGCTAATGAGAATACTACTGATGAGTGTGTGTGTGTGTGTGTGGGGGGGGTGCAGCTTCAAAGGGATGCTGTGATGAAAGGCACGTGCAACCGCTGCAAAAAAATAAATAAAGCAGCGGCGTGACGTGGAGGAAAGGCCCCCCCCGCCGATGGGCACCAGTCTGCAGCAGCAGGAAGACGTGTTCTGTGTTCTCTATCAGACACAAGGCTTCTGCTGCCTTGTTATCTCCACCGTCTGATCAAAGCAATGTGGGCAGACGCATCTGCAGGCTGCAGCACGAAGCATTTAGCGCTTGCAGCCCCCCCCCCCCATGGTGCATGGTGGTATTATGAGCAGCCTGTTTGTTGAGGCAGGGCTCACATCACAATCCAGATTGTTGGATTGCAATCATTTCCCCCCAGCGATCGATGTCCTAATATATCAGGTCACCAGTATTTCAGTAGTGCACATGTACAGTAAAAGCAACCCCCCCCCCCCCCAAAAAAAAACAACAACAACATAAAATACCCCTGATGCTTGTGAAACTTTATTACAGCACCGTTCTGTCTCTAGAACCAGACTTCTGTGTCAGCAGGTAAAAGTTCCTATTTGCACGTGCGGATGGATACAAAGACAGCGCCGATATAAAATGAGTTTATTCCAGTTCCTCACGTGTCGCTTCTTTTTTTTTTTTTGCTGTTCCCATTCTGCATTTTTAATACACTCAATATATATATTGAATTAATATTAATGAAACAGCTCCTGGCATTCAAACTGAAACAAGAGTTAGCAAAGTTATGCTAACTCTTCCTAGCTGCTCAGACTGATTATATTATTGTTATTATTTTTCTTTCTTTTTTTTTAAGCACGACACTTCCGGCCCAGGTTGGAGATTAAAAAAAAAAATATTTATTAAATATTATTTAACTGTAGTATTCAGACTCTAGGCGAAGTTATCTGAATGGCGAAGCGGGAGATTGCGTCAGGGAGCGGGGGGGGGGGGGCGTCGGTCGGTCGGCCGCCTCCCTCTCCTCCGCGCAGACAGGGGGGAGGAGAAACGGGAGGGGGGGGGAGAGACTAGTCTTTTGTCCTCACGCAGCGGTTCAGCTCAGAACCACCGACGACTCCTCGCAGGGAAGAGACGCCGGGACGGCTTGATGTTGGAGCGGGGGGGGGGCTTTCTGTTAAACGAGAGGAGACGAAGGAGAAGGCTCCCATTCTCAGAGACAGCTTTCCGGGAGCCGACGTGCGGAAGCGGAGGAATCCGAAATCACGACGTGGAAGGTAAGAATCGAGCCGCAGCATCACCGCGCACAGAGTTGGGAGGGGGGGCGCTTTAATGGCGCTTTAATGGCTCAACTTTAGACGTTTTGCTGTAACTTTTGAGCTCGCAGGGAGCGGGGGCCGTTTTCGGAAGAATAAGAAATGCCTCGCCGTGTTCGGGAAGGCAGGCTCGGAGGTGCTCAAGTTTACGCGCGGCGGCTGGCTGCGTTAATTAGACGATGGCGTTGCGCGGCTTTATTTTTCATGCTGCTATGCGGACTGTTCCGTTAATTTAATCCGCGTTTCTAGATTTTCTCGCCTGGATTTGGTGATGGAGGAACGCGGGGATTGGTTTCTCTTTTTTTTTTTTTATTCCCGTTTTTTTTTCTGCAGCTCTAAATCGCCGCCCCCCCCCCCCCGTCTGCAAAAGCAACACATTATGATGGATGGTTAACACGAAGTTGGACCACGGCTCACTTCTTTTATACGGGCTGTTTGTCTGCCATTGATTAATGCGCGTGGAGCCACGCGTAACGGCTCCGTGACGTCGTTCCACGAGGGTTTTTTTCTTCTTCCGACTTTTTTCTATGTGTTTTTTTTTATGTATTTCGTATTTATGTACTGCTTTGACGACATCCGGGGCCTAACCTACACTAGTTTGACTCTGAATAGTTCTGTTCTGGTTCTGTTAAGGCTGGGGGGGGGGGGGGGTTCTCTCTCTCTCTCTCTCTCTCTCATGGAGGACCTTAAGTAGCATCCCAGATGTGGGAACCACAAAAGGCCTCTCTGTTCTGCAGCCAGTGTCGAAACGCATGGAAGCAGTTTCCACGTGATAGAATTAGGTGAGAAGTACAGATCAACACGGGACCGTCACAAGGGCTGAAGCCCCCCCCCCCCCCCCCCCTCTTAAATAAAGTAATTTGTTATTTAGACACCCTGATTGGCTCCAGGAATAGACCTGGAGTTGTTTACCTCTGTTATTCTCATAAAAGCATTTTTTTTATTTTTTATTGGGACACACGGATTAGAATAAACGCTGAAATTTGCAGACAAATGTTTTTCACATTTTTTTTTTTTTTTTGACAATTAAATGGAATTTTCTACCCGTGCAGCTTGTTAAAAACGTTCCTGCTGGGAATACCGCCAACGCTCACGCCTCGCCGCTCGGTGCCGCTGGGTTAGCTCGCTGGAGACCCGGTTGCATGCCCCCCCCCCCCCCCATCATCATCATCATCATCCCCATGTCATCTCGCCTGCTGAAACAAAGCTTTATCTCAGGAATTCAGGGTATGCTCTTGTATTATCAGCCGAGCAGTAAGCCCAGCCGGGCCCGCTGGGTTCTGAGATGTTTCACCTCATAGCCGGACCGCGGGTTCCAAACGTAGCGGGGGGGGGGGGGGGGTTCAAATCAAACATTCTGACTGCTGGGATTGTAAATGCACCGTTGTGATGCCCCCCCGGGGCTAATCCCAACCGTCGAGCTACTTCACAAGCAGCGATGTGTTCTCTTGACTTTTCGTCCTTAACGTTCATTCATCCGGAGGAATGTCTGAATGCAAAGGTTCCATATTTCACGTCATTTTAAATACTTTGCGCGTTTTTTTTAAATCACTTTTTGTCGCCTTGAACACAACGGCAGCGTTTTGCTGCCTCAACAGTTTAAAATGTTTTGCTGCTTATTCTTCCAACGTTTTATTTGTTTTGAGTCTAGTTTCCACAAAGTCTAAATATGAACATGGAAGTCTTTTTTATTTTTTTTTACACACGCAAGAAAAAACACTTTTCCATTCCATCTTGAGCGAAACCGTTTTCACGCCAGCTGCCTTTTTAAACTTGGAACACTTCAAGTCCTTCCTCCTGTTGTTTGAGTGCGACTGCAGACGAAGAGTCAATGTTGATGGTAGTCGGTGCTCTTAATGATTCCCTTTAAAGAGTGATCAAGCGGCCGGTAATGACCGTAACCCCCCCCCCCCCCCCCCCCCCATCACTTTGAGTTGCACAATAGAAACTAGTGTTCCCTGCTCTGTTGATGTAATCCGGGCAGGTTTATCAAAACAACGCTCCCCAGTCACACCTTGGGAGTAACTGTCAAATATTCCTTCCCAGTAAATAAAAAAACTTCATCCTACCTGGATTCCAGAGCGGGGCTTTGGATTTGTCTCGTGCCGTATTGCTCGACATGCTCGTAAACAAAGATGTTAATTTGTGAGCTCTGCAGAGGTTTCAAACACTGCACGGGTAGACGAGGCGACTCGTGTTGAAGTTTTCCCGCTATGATTGCACCCCCCCCCCCCCCCCCCACAAATCTCAAAGCCAGTACCTGTTAGGTTCCTCGCATGTGCCGCACGGCAGAGAAAGCAAGGTGGCACACTCTTTAGCTACTCCCTTTCCCGGCTCATGGGGGGGGAAAACAAGACGTGATTTCGGTGTGAAAAATCATCAAAGAATTGGTTTTAAGAGCAGCCGAAAGTTGAATTCTGTGCAGCCCTGAAAGGAAATAGTTCTGTGGTCTCTGATAGTGTCTACTTAGTGCGTAGTTTACAGCAGAAGATAATTACTCAGAAGTTCGGTGGGTCACAGCGGGTGTGAAACCACAGCTTGTTGCCTCTTAAAGCTTTTTTCCTAGCCACCTTTTTCTGTTGCATGTAGTAGTAATCCTGTCGGATTGAACCACAACCACCAGCAAGTACATGTATTCAACCCAATGCATATGAAGATTGGTTTCTGGGCTGTTATGTATTTAATCTTGTATTTTTTTCATTAGAACTGACGCCCTGAACACGAACCTGCATCACGTTTTCAGTGTTTCAAACATGTTTTAACTTAAGACGATGACCTGGATGTGGTGAAATTCTATGAAATCAAATGTGTCAAGGGGTAGTTTGGGCTGTTTGCACATGTGAATCAAGAGCACCATCTTGTGGCTGATTTGCAGTAACGCATGAAATGTTCCATTTTATTCTTCTATAATCACAATTGATATATTTTCAGGTTTTGTTGCCTTTCATGCGGAGCGTTTGTGGTTTTAAGGTTCACCCCTAAATGAAATGTTTCTTTCCTTGCAGGTTGAGCGGTTTCCTGCGATTCCAGATTCAAAATGAGTTGGAGCTTCCTCACGCGTCTTTTGGACGAGATTTCCAATCACTCCACGTTTGTCGGCAAGATCTGGCTGACCCTCCTCATCGTCTTTCGCATCGTGCTGACGGCGGTCGGGGGCGAGTCGATATACTACGACGAACAGAGTAAATTCGTGTGCAACACGCAGCAGCCCGGCTGTGAAAACGTGTGCTACGACCGGTTCGCGCCGCTATCGCACATCCGCTTTTGGGTTTTCCAGGTGATTATGATCACCACCCCGACCATCATGTACCTCGGCTTCGCCATGCATAAGATAGCCCGCATGGAGGATGACGACTACCGGCCGCGGGGAAGAAAGAAGATGCCCATCGTGAGCCGCGGTGCCAACCGGGACTATGAGGAAGCGGAGGATAACGGGGAGGAAGACCCCATGATCCTGGAAGAGATAGAACCCGAGAAGGAAAAGGAGACCGTGGAGAAGCCGAGCAACAAGCACGATGGTCGCCGCCGCATCAAGCGCGACGGCTTGATGAAGGTCTACGTGTTTCAGCTGCTGTCTCGTGCCGTCTTCGAGGTCGGCTTCCTGTTTGGGCAGTACATTCTGTACGGGCTGGAAGTGAAACCGAGGTACGTGTGCGGACAGAATCCTTGCCCCCACACTGTGGACTGTTTTGTCTCGCGTCCCACGGAGAAGACCATCTTCCTGCTGATTATGTATGGAGTCAGCGCCCTGTGTCTGCTCTTCACCATGCTGGAAATCCTCCACCTCGGCATCAGTGGCGTCCGGGACTGTTTTTGCAGGCCGAGGCCTCGTCCTCCCACCCCCCGCCACTCGGCCATGGCCAGCCAGAGGTCTTCGATTTGCCGCCAGCCCTCTGCGCCGCCCGGGTACCACACGGCGCTGAAGAAAGACCCGTCGGGGAAAATGGCTTTCAGAGACAACCTGGGGGACTCTGGTCGCGAGTCGTTTGGGGACGAGGCGTCGTCCCGGGAGCTGGAGAGGCTCCGCCGCCACCTGAAACTGGCCCAGCAGCATCTGGATTTGGCTTATCAGAATGGGGAGAGCAGCCCGTCACGCAGCAGCAGCCCAGAGTCCAACGGAACCGCAGTCGAGCAGAACAGGCTGAACTTTGCCCAAGAGAAGAAGAGCAGCACATGCGATAAGGGTGAGACTTTCAACCTTTCGTAGATTCTGATCTGATTGAAGGCGGTAACGTCAAGCGTTGTGTGACAGTCGTCTTCGTCTCTGTTCACAGGTCTGCGTGCATGAGTGCGTAAACGGCCCGGGTGACGCGCGGTTTAGTCCCGCATCAGGAACTGAGAGAGGGAGTAAGGGAACAAAGTGCGAGTGTGTGTGTGTGTGTGTGCGCGCGGTATGAATTTTGCTTGAGGTGCATGAAGTCAGCCCCAAGCCCACCAGTGTTGTGGTCGAGCATCGAGTCGAACAAGGAAGACGGTGGTCGTCTCAACCCAGCAATAATGAAGACGGCGGCCAGTCAAAGGATCCAAAGTGCTAACAAGCTACCATCAGACAGCAAGAACGTTGTAACGTGTGCATCTCCCTCAGGGCAGCTATTCTCCGTGTTTCTGTTTATATTATAAGACTTAGAGCTAGTAGTCATTTTTTTATTTTTTATTTTTACGTTTGTTCTCTGTTGGAAGTTCAGTCAGTGCATCTCAAGTTTACCTTCGACCTTAACTGGAACTGTTTTATGGTGTTGTGTTGAGGTAAGGCCAATTGTGCAAAAAAAAAAATGTGTTTAAACTGTAAGAATGTTGAAACTTGGTGAGAGTGCGAGAGTCTTTGTGGATGCAAACAAAAGGTTGGCAAGGCACCGCTTGCAACAGAAAGGTACTGGACTTGCTGTCGTGCTGATGAAGTTGTGTTCTTTTTTTCATGCAAAGTTGTTTCATCGATTGATGTCGATGTTGGACCAGTCAACAGTCCCAAGCCCGGTTCCTTGATAAATGGAACACACTTGGGGTGCCTTTTGTCCAAAGGAATAAACAAACCTTGGGTAATGCTTGAAAACCATGTAACTCTTTATTGTTTTTTAATGTTCAAAAGTGTATTTGATACTGTTCTTTATTTTTTTTGAGTGGACTTGAGAGAAGTTCTGTCACCGTGGCTCGTTTTTTTGATTTTAAAGAATGCCTTTCACTGCTGTCTTAGCTCCCCGAAGCCCAAATCAATCCGGAATGGACCGTGCATTCTGAGAATATGTGGGTACAATTTGAGTTGGCGCTACAGTTTCTCTTTAATATTGTTTGAAATGCATCCCCTGCATCTGAGCTTATTATTTCAACCTGAAAGCGTAAGTTTAGTTTTCCCGTTGCTTCTGGATGTGGAGATATTTTTAACGCATTTTTGGATCACTGTTTTTTTACTGCTCCTGGGTCCTTTGAAGGGTTGCAGGCTGACGTAATTTCAAATGTGAATTCAATGCCTTGAATGCGCTCTAAGATGCCATATTTTGTATTCTGAATCACATCCGCAGTGCCGTCAAATATTGTCATCTCAAGTTATTTTTTGAGCAATGTTTTTCTACTTTTTCTACTTTTTTTGTATTGATAGATCTCTGTCGTTAGTTTAAAACAAATAAATTTGTTAAACAAATGCAAGGTCTCGAGTGATTAATCCGGTTTACATTCCTTGAAGTTGTGAGTTGAGTCCAGTTTATACTGGTTAAAGTGTGTAACTGTATGAGCAACATTTCATCCAGCGGGACCAAATCTGTTTAATTTATGGTAGATAATTTACTTACTGACCCCTAAAATGTAAACCAAAACTGCTGGACTCTCATCTGAAACTATTTTGTTGATCTTGAGTTTCATTCGTTGAGATGCAAAAGGACTTTGATGATTGAGCAGTGGTAAAAATAAGTTTAAAAAAGAAGCTTGCTCGAGCCATAGATCAACGTTGTCAGGTATTTACTGAGGCAACTGAATCCCGTTACAACCATTTACTGTTAGAACGTCCTCTGGAGGTTTATAACGTCGTCGTACTGCATTTTTCTGCCTTTGTGCGCCTTGAAGAAGCAGACAGTCGAACAAATGGCTCCAAGCACTGCGACAACCAGTAGAGCGAATGTGCTGTACAGTCCGGCCTCTGCGTCCTCAGTCGAGAGCGTCAATCCCAGGAAGCTGACCGAGTTTTGGGGTGTGGTCACTGTGGTGGGCTCAATTGTGGCTGTGGAAAAAGTTTGGTTATTGAAAATGTAACCCGTCGTTTTCACATCTAAAAAGTTAAAGGACAGGGTGAACTGGAGAACATTGATAATGCAGATTTTGGAGATCAGTGTCCTCACATCGATCAGTTGGCAGGTTTAAGAGTAACTCTGCATCAACTTACCTTCGGGATCTGGGTTCAAGCACTCGTGCAGTCCGGAGGAAGGGTCCGGGAATCCATTGCATTTGATGATGGTGGAATAGCGGGCAGCAGAAGTCTTGGCCACTCGAGGCAGGCTAGTGTCTGACTGGTTTACGTAGAAGAGGCCGAATCTCTCTGAAAAGCCGGTGGCCCACTCAAGGTTGTCCATCAGAGACCAAGCTGTGTAGCCACGGATATCCACGTCATCCAGCAGGTAAGCTGGGTGCGCAAAAAGAGCACCTTCAGGACTGAACATACTCGAGAACTAGAAGTATATTGGTTTGAAAATCACTTTTACTCACTGAATGCAGAATTAGTATGATTTGTTTTACTGCAGATACTTTATGAGTTACTGTGAAATTGCTTGTATCAAACAAAATGTATTAAAAATTAATTTTATATATACAGTATATATATATATATACTGAAAGTTGTGGTCGGATACCTTTCAGCGCCTGGTTGATGTATTGCTCATAGTAGTAGCTCCTGTGAATATCGTTTAGTTCGGTAGGTCCTCGCTCTGATATGCCATTTTCTGTGATGATCACAGGTGGATTTCCGTACTCTTCTTTAATGAAGTTTAATATCCTCCGGAATCCAAAAGGTGAGACCTTCAGCCAAGATGAGCCTGAATCCAGCCAGGTGCGATCAGCAATAATTCCAGCACCCCTGAATAGATCGAATGTGTGATATTATTTAGTTTCACAAAAGTTATGGTTCAGATGATGGACGCAGTCAATGTCAGGTAGAAACATAATCTTTAGTTAATGTTATACATACTGCAATGCACGCTTGCCTTTACTGCTTGATATTAGCGTCTTGTTCCAAGCTTACCTATCGGCGTCATAGTGCTGAAGGTTTTTATAATCCACAGGGAATGCGAGGACAGTGGTGTAATGGTTGAACCCAAAATAATCATGGGTACCCTTAATCCTCTTAATCTCATCTGGGGTGAACTCTGGTAACCTGAAGAGATTGCATTTACACATTAAAAGTTTCCTGATAAAACATAATTTCATTCCTTACTTATGACTTCACTTTTTATAGTACCGAGATTTTGGCAGGCCGGCAGCTAAGCTTCGCTTTCGAACGATCGTCTTCATCACATCGCTGTAGTCTCCATTAAACACGGGATGAGCAAACCAGCCAATGTAAAACTGCAAAAGGAGACATGCAACAGCTGTTAAGGACCTCACCTCATGTTGAAATGTGAGAGGAAGATCCCGACAGAAAAACATTCTGCAAAGTACAAGAGACGTGAAAGTACTTCCTGTTTCGCCAGTACCTGCACCACACGTTTAGCTGCATCAATGTCCTCTTGCT
The DNA here is from genome assembly GCF_040956055.1 of Brachionichthys hirsutus. Classification (NCBI taxonomy): domain Eukaryota; kingdom Metazoa; phylum Chordata; class Actinopteri; order Lophiiformes; family Brachionichthyidae; genus Brachionichthys; species Brachionichthys hirsutus. The sequence goes on along the minus strand of NC_090908.1, from coordinate 10,172,904 downwards.
TATGGGGATTTCTAGGTTCTGACCAGTCAGAATTGATGGTGATTGAAATCATTCCTTTTTGTGATGCCCGGTACGTGTCATTGTAGAGATGCCAGGCCTCAGCATGAGCCTTGAGCAGGTTGTGACCCACGATGTACGGCAGAGTACCCGGTCTAAAACTGATGCCTATAAGAATAAAAGGAGTATTATAGTCACACCTGTTAGCTTCTTTCTCTTTTTACCTGGCGTAGTACAGGAAACCCCCTTCAAGGACCCACAAGGGTCTCTGGACCGCCCTTGGTGTGAGGTAGTTCATTATAAGTTCATACCTGGGGCAGCTGCTCCGTAGCCATGGCCTACATTGGCTATATTGTATGGCTCATTAATGGTGATCCAAAATTTCACTTTGGGGCCAAGATGTTTAAAAATAATATCAGCATATTCCCTGAAATTTTCAACAATGGTATCATTTTCCCAGCCCCCGTTATCCTGTAGAGCTTGTGGAAGATCCCAGTGGTAGAGAGTGATCTGACAGGAAAGGGAGAATCAGAGATAAAACTTTCAGAATTTACACATTTACAAGTTTCCATTGTAATTGTAATTCTTAAATGTAAAAGAGAACATACATGAGGTTGGATGTTTGCAGCAAGAAGTGCATCCACAAGTCTTTGGTAGTAGTTGAGTCCCGCCTCATTGATATGTCTTGTGGTGCCATCAGGAAGTACCCTTGGCCAGGATATGGAGAACCGATAATGGGTCACTTTAAGTTGCTGCAAGATAGCGACATCTTCTTCTACTTTGTGGTAACTGTCACAAGCTATGTCCCCGTTGTCATCATTGAAAACACGTAGAGGAGTGTGGGCGAACTTGTCCCAGATGCTGAGACCTTTTCCATCTGATCGCCATCCTCCTTCAATCTAGAGACAAAAACAGAGTGTGGGTTATTTGTGCATTTCAAGGATTCTGCCACGATGACACGGTCTCTTCTCAAGAGTTACCTGATAGGATGCTGTTGCAGTACTCCAAATGAAATCTTTACCAAAATGTCCATAAATTTGCTTTTCGTCTTCTGTTTTCGGGAAGCCATTGTTTTTTATGACCTGGGAATAGAAATGAGCCGAGTACTTGGGAGTCCTTGGTCGATTTCGGTTCGTGAAATCCACATGGTGTAATCCAAATCCAAGAGTGTACCCATTGAGCCACTCAAACGAATCCATGAGAGATGCCGCAATGAATCCTTTCACCTTGACCCCATCGAGATCAGAGGCTGTGTATTAAACGTCACACATTAACAAAAGTGTCAAATGAACATGGAAATCAATGATTCAGCAATCTAGTTATGCCTGTTTACCTTTTAAAGCCTCATTAATGTAAGTCTTGTAATAAAATACTCTGGCGGTATCATCCCAAGTTGTCTTAGCTTCTGTAGCCACTCCATTCTCAGTAATGTAAACATCTGGGTCGCCATACTCCTCTTTGATCCAGTTCAGGAGTCTTCTCAGACCCCAGGCGACCGCTCTCTGGTTGCTGATGGCAGTGGTCGGGGAATCTTTTTCCTCGGATTCAGACACATCTTGGTCATTCTCATAGGACGCAGGCTTTAGCCTCAATGTGGCATGCCGTGCAATCTTTGTGGTGTAGTGATTAACACAGAACATGTCAGCGGTCCCCTTGACGAAGCTCTTTTCTTCTTCGGTGAAGGAAGGCAGTCTTGTACTTGGAAGACGCTGAAGCTCACTTTTGTTTCCAACTTGCCACTTCATCGCATCGGGATAGTCACCATTCCTGAAAATAGGGTGTGCAAACCAGCCCAGCTGAAACTGCAGAGCACGGTCTGCAGCCACAACTTCGCGGGAAACATGGACATCTTTGGGCTCAATCCAGTCAGCATTGAGAGCAATAGACACCAGACCACCCTGTGACTTGCGGTACTTGTCATCATATGTGTGGTAAGCCGTGGCGTGTGCTTTTATGAGGTTGTGTGCAACTCTGTAGGGTGCAGTTCCTGGATCACGAACATTTGGTGGGATATGTCCGAGTCCATATCCTGACCATGCAATTGTGTGAGGCTGGTTGAAAGTCATCCAAAATTTCACTCTGTCTCCGAAGGTGTCAAAGCAGAAGTCACAAAATTCGTTGAAAATGTCTATCATGTCCACATTTTCCCAGCCAAGTTTTTGCAAAGCTTCCGGGAGGTCCCAATGGTAGAGCGTCACCATGGGAGTTATGTTATATGCTCTGAGGCCATCAATGAGTCGATTGTAGTAGTTAACGGCTACCTGGTTCAGAGAGGAGCGTCGGCCGTCTGGAAAAATCCTGGACCAGGACAGAGAGAATCTGTACGACTTCACCCTTAGTGCTCGAAGCATGTATAAGTCTTCTTCAATTCTGTGATAGCTATCACATGCCACATCTCCATTTGCACCAGCAGGAATACTGCCAGGTTTTTGTGTGAATGTGTCCCAAATGCTGGGTCCTTTCCCATCAACATTCCAACCACCTTCAATCTGGTAAGCCGAGGACGATACTCCCCAGCCGAATCCTTGTGGGAAAGTGCCGTAGTGGTAGAGTTTTCTCTGGAATTGTGACTGTGGTGAGAATTTCTCCCAGACCACCTTGGATTTAGAGGGAACCTCTGAGGGTTTTAAAGCTGCTCTACGGTGGGTTTGTTGCCTTTCTGGCCTTTCAAAGATATTCTGTTTGCGTGCAACTAATCCATTTCTTTTGATAACCAGAGAGTAGAAATACGCAGATTGCTTCGGGGTTCTTGGTCTATTTGCATCTTCAAAGTTGACATGGTGAAGACCGAATCTTTGGCTGTAGCCTTGCTTTCCCTCAAAGCCGTCCATCAGTGATGACGCCGTGAATCGCTGCACATCCAATCCATCCAACAATATTGCTACAAAACAGACATACACAAGAACAGATTCATGTTGACATTCTATCAGGATTGTGTACAGGATAGGTTGCAATGAGCAAAATGTAACCCTCAAAAAACGAACCTTTCAGAGCCTCATTTATGTAACTCCTCATGTAGTTGATTCTAGAGGTGTCATTAAGACTGTCGCCGCTGTATTCAGTGGGCATACCATTCCCAGTTATAAGGATCGGCACTTTGGTGGCATTCAAGTATTCTATGGAAATGTAGTTTAGAAGTCTCCTAAGACCCCAAGGTGTAGAATGGATCCAATCAGAAGCTGTGGAGGGCCACAAAGGGTCCGCCTGTGCCTTAAAGTCACCCACTCCCTGAGGGCCAGCAGCGCAGCCACCATCAAGGCTGTTCACCAACCGGGAGGTGTAGTGGTTTAATCCCAAAAAGTCAGCTGTTCCACGTATTCTTTGTCTCTCTTCCTTAGTGAAAACTGGAAGTCTTGCTGGCGGCTCAGAGATGGGGCACGCAATTATTTTCTCTTCTACCTTTGTCTTGAGTGTTACTGGATAATCTCCATCCACAAATATGGGATGAGCAAACCAGCCCAGCATGAACTGCAGGTAGCGATCCGCTGCTGCGATGTCTTCGGGTTTGGAAGGGTCAAATGGTTCAGCCCAGTCAGAGTTCAGTGCAATGCCGACCTTCCCTCCTTGTGTCTTCCTGTGCTTGTCATTGTAGACATGCCAGGCCTCTGCATGGGACTTCAGTATATTATGAGTGACCTGCAATACAGATTTAGATTAGTGTTTACATTGTAGATTGACTGTATTAGAAAGACAAGGATACTGTATGTTTATTATAGTATAACCATTGCCCTCACCTGATAGGAAGAAACCACATAGTCTTTTTCTCCAGGGGGATGCTCACCAGTACCATAGCCTGCATGGCTCACCACCCAGGGGCTACTGAATGTGTTCCAGGTCTTGACCCTGTCTCCAAACCTGGCGAAGCAGAAGTCTGCATAGTCCTTGAAGGCCTCAATAATGGAGGCATTGGTCCAGCCACCATTGTCCTGAAGTTCCTGGGGCAGATCCCAGTGGTAGAGAGTTGCAACAGGGTCTATGCCAGACTCAACAAGGGCATCGATCAGCTTGTCATAGTAGCGAGCACCTTTCTCTGATTGGCTGTCCAGGCGGCCAGAGGGGAAAATACGAGCCCATGAGATGGAAAACTGGTAGGTCTTGATGTGAAGGCCTCGCAGGAGGTAGGCATCATATTCCACCTTGTGGTAACTGTCACAAGCTAGATCAGCTGTCTGATTGGCGAAAGCTAGGCCATCATGTCCAAAACGGTCCCAGATGGTCTCCCCCTTCCCGTCTTCTGACCAGCCTCCTTCAACTTTGAAGGACTCACTGGAGGTGGCCCATTGGAAGTCATCAGGAAAGGAATCATTCAGGAAGGCATCTCGATCTGCTATTGTCTGGGCCCCAAACTTATCCCACACAATGTGGTAAGAGTTTTTTAATGCCGTCATCGTGTTAGACTCCGAAATGCCATGACTGTTGAAAAAGACAAATAGAGTTATGTAAATATACGTGAAGCAAACTTGAAAATATGAATGAAAATTAATTTCATTGAGGCTAACTCTTACAGCCTTGGGACATCCTGCATGTTCATCTTAGCCAACATTTCCATCATATCACTTCCCACAATATTCAGGTCTTTGTTGTTCAAAACTGTCATGAGCACAAACAAAGTTCCTCGGATCAGTTTATGATCAACGTTAATCAACATTTCTCACGTTACATTTCCTCGTTTAATGGCTGATTTCTTTACACAATAGGCATCAGCTGTAAAACACAATAATTAGCATTGTATGTATTAAAACTTCAGCAGCTGTGCGCTCCCCACACATGCTATTTCTTGCTAAACTTCACAGGACTGCATCAAAGATAATGTAGCGTCCGTCAGACGTAATTTATTGTCACATGTTAACACTCGCGATTATTGTCCTGTAAAGATTAAAGATACTGTGATTTACAGCTGAACAGCCTTGGCGCCTAGTCATAATCTCTTTGATGTGTCAAAACAAGTACTCATTTTGAAGTATGAGTTTGTCATAAGCGGGCGATTACAATTGCAAAACTAATTTCTTTGTGCCTTGTGCCCAGACTTTAGACAGTGACTGTAAGATGTCTATAATGATATTTACCCTGTAGGAAATCACCAAGGAGTTGGAATTCACTTTCAGGACAACTGTCACAAGTCAGCTTGTACAAAAGGAAAGGCAAATCCCCACAGAACACCTACAAGTACAGCATATAATGCTTGTGAGTCTGATGGTAAATACATATAGTGAAGTGCAAAGTAAACATCAACACCTTTTCACTCACCTGTAAGTTGTGCAGCTCCTTTGCAAAGTTTGATATATGAAGACAATCGTATTCGATCGTGACTGACAAGAAATCCATCTGTTCAAAAATGGTGAATATAGGAGAATATTTGATCACGCTTGTGCCATATTTTGCATTAAAGGACGAGGATAAGGAAGTCCATAAAACATTTTACTGGGCTGGAGATATACTTTGGAGCATGCTGAAATAGATATAGAAAATAAGTAACCACCACAATGGGGCATCTCGATAATCTTGGACAGTCATAAAATCATGGATAAAGAAACATTATTAATAAAACAACTGTGTGTGGGGGGTGCAGTCTGACATATCCGTGCTTTCTGTAGCCAGAATAAGGAAACATTCGGCACAGGCGGAAGCTTTTTATGAACAAACTGCATAATTCGGATTTATTATAATTTTGTTAAATCCAATCCAGCACAATGTAGATTTTTTAATAAAGATTATTTTAGTATTACGTTGCATGGCTTTATATGGCTGAGACAGCTGTAGTTACTTGGCTTTGAGGAATCTCCTTTAGCTAATGTGAATATTGTTTTTGTCTGCTTTTGCTGAAATGCTCAGATGACGATGCTCAAACTAGAGCTAGACCACTGAAAAAAACACTTTTATAAATATTTTCCAAAAATTGTCTCGAACGAAATTGCTATGCTTTGGATCAAAATTCACATTTTAACCACCAAACTCCGGTTTTATAGCTAAAGCATTTTCTTTTCTTTTTCGTTTTAAAATCCAGAAGAGAAACAGCCTGTGGTATAATGCAGCCTCAACGTACCAAATGTGCTTAAATGCATGTAGAATTCTAGACTGCCACAACAACAACAAGATAGTACAATGCTGAAAATGACAGAGCATTGCTTTTTACAAAGACGTAATCATTTCAGATGGTCTTCAGTTGAGAATCAAAGACCAACAACACCTGAATCTAACGCATCATCTGACAAAAGAGGAGGAAATATTCCGCTTACTGAAGTTGAGCTTTTGATTTGGGGAAGAAACGCAGCATCACTCGCTCTCAGGCCAATCGACAGACGTCTGCCTGTCAATACGAAAGTATAAATCCACTGTAAATGCACCTGTATAAGCCTGATTTAAACACAATGCTAACACATGGAACAGCTGATGAATATGTGTCAGATATGCTGCAGGGTCCTGGTATTTTACAAGCTACCGTTTACTCCAAAAAAAGAGAGAGGCATTTTAAATTGTTGATACATGTTTTAAAGTCTGAAGGTTTGTCTGAAAACGATATATATTCATACAGAAACGTACTTTCACTGATCTCACAATGACTGATATAATCTGTGTTATAAATCAGAAGGTGAAGGGCTTCACCTTTGAAAGTAGTCGCTATGAGCTCCTCCTAGAGTACCGTAATTTGTTTTTTGGTACGGAAATACGCTAAAAAATATTACATACTACTTCAAACATTCATTTACACGAGTTCATTCTTACCTTTGCCAGGAAACCGTTGATGGTAGAGCTGGTAAATGTGCTCATTGAGGTGGAGGATATTCTGCAAAGGCAGCCCGTCGTGAAGGACGTCGTCCAGGTCACTCAGTGTCAGCCACAACTGGGCCAGGGCTCCGAACTCCTGGAAGGCAAACTCGGCATACTCCTGAAACTTCTCCCCCACCTCCCGGCTTTCCCAGCCTCCATATTTTAATCTCAGAGCGTCTGGCACTGTGGATCCATGGAGGATGACCAGTGGTTGAAGGCCGACCTCCTGCAGTTGTTCCAGCAGCATCTGGTAACAGGCAACCACATCCTGCCGGGGCTGGCTGGAGAGGCCCGTCGGAAGGAGTCCAGACCAGGACAGTGGCAGTTTGAAATGCGTCACTCCTCTGCTCTGGAGGTACTGAAAGTGCTGTCTGGAGCCTGGAGGAACGGGTTGACTGCAGTCAAAGTCGTCACCCGCTGCCCCGCCTGGGCTTCCCCTCAGCTGCTTTGTCAGAGGGCCGGCAACAAGCATGAAGTCCTCCTGTCCCTTCGCCTCACTGCGAAGACAACCAAGAGACAGACACACGACCCACAGTAGATGCTTCATTGTGGCCCGAGAAGGATGGACTGATACCATCTATTGATAGCCAAGCTTTTTATTCTGGTGTTTGCTGATTGCGTTGTTACACAATTGTGATTGACGTTTCAACGTTTTATTGCAGCCATGCCATCGTGTCAGTAAGACTCTGGACTCACGAATGATAACTGCGCCCCTCTCACAAATGCTTTTTTTAAAACGTGCTTCCTTCTGAGGGTGCAGGTTTAGTACGAAAGGGGGAAAGACAGAGAATATACCGGTAGTCAAATGTTGTTTGATTTGAAGCCGTAGTTGTATTAGCAGCCAAAAACACTCAAAAAGTTAACGTGCCATATACTACTTTGCTTTTGACCCTTCATGCACAAAAGTTATTTGTCCTTTTTTGCGCGATTTAATATTCCACCTGCTCATTTGATTGGTTATGATCGACCTCTCTCCTTAGCACATTATATGTTTTAACATATATCATTCTGACCCTGTCTTGCACAGGATGTTGATGTAACTTTAGCCCAAATTCAAACCATCAAATCATCCTCTTTTGTTCCTTTATTTGAATCTGCACTGAAAAAAATGAAAATCAGGGATGTTCAAATGTGTCATTTTGTGGTCTTTGCTGCGTCAGCGTATTATTTTGAGAAACAAAGACCAGTTTTGCCTGGAAAGTTTGTTTCAGTCAGATTTCCGTGTCACTGTCAATGTGCAGCCTCTAGATGGCGCCAGTGAATAGCTTTTTATGTGGAATTTTGAGAAACAAATGAATATCAAGTCAGCGTAATCATTGATGCCATGAAGAGGGACTTTACCAAAAGTAAAGCTAATGCTGTAGAAGAATATGAATTCAATTTAAATGAGGAAATCAATTACAAATGAGGCTTTTTATTGGGTGTGCTTTGGGCAGTATTTTGTATTTCCCCAAATTATTTAGATTTGCATCAAAGAGTCTGATAATGAAAATATTTGACTTCAAAATTAACATTCTCAGTTTCAGAACCACGCCAATGCCACAAAGAACCTTTGTTATCTCTGCCTCTTTACCTGAAGAGACCTCAAAAGACTTCTTAAAACAGTTCACTCAAAAATGCCTAAAGTACACAGTATTCCTGTAAGCAGCTGGATAAGATGAGGACTTATATAAATACATCAGCTTGAATGTGTTTATGTGTGCCACTAAACTGCAGAAGAAGAAAGCGCCTATTCCTGTCCTTAAATGTTCATACTGAAGTATACAGAGATCGAGATCGGGTTCTTGTCGGTCTTGTCGGAGGTTGTTCACTCACCTCCGATGGATGCAGGCGGCCGCTTGTGGCTTTAAGGCTAAAGTGAACATATCCACTTAAAGAGAACTTTAAAAAAAAAAGGAATGTCTTTTCAAATTAGTTTTAGCATCATGCCTTATAATATGAGCTATAAGGAGTCATTTTACATTTTTTATTTTATTATTATGTTTTAAGACAAATGCCTCATTTTCTGCTCTGCTGTGAGTAGATAATGACTGAATTGTCTGTGTGTGTGTGTGGGGGGGGGGGGGGGGGGGGGGATCTCTTCAGTAGGAGGAAGATGTTTGCTGCTATCTTAAGTGTTGGAAGGACTTAGCTCTACAAACATATTCCACACCTGTTTACCTGTTAGTTTGTTATCACTGTTCCATCGGCGAGCTTGAGAAGCCAGTCAGACTCCTCTAGATGTCATTCAAATGTCATTTTATGAAACAATAAATGCCACATTGTGCTTTTTGTCTCCTCCAGACGCCTGATCCACATCTGTGTCCGTGACAACAGACAAGTGAACACACTACTACACCCATGTTGCTCTGCACAAGCTCTTCATGCCACATGTGGCATCGGCACAATGATGAGATTTGATGTTCTGCTTTTAATCAAAGGCTTGCTGGGTGGAGGTCTCCCCTTTGTGTCGTGGAGGCAGAGTGATGGTTATTGCAAACTGCTGCGTGCCGCCTTCGCTCCCTCGGTCCCCGCGATTTTATGGGCGCACGATGGAACAGTTACTCTCACCAGGAGTTTTTAAAAGCAAAGAAAATAGGTAGAGCTTTCAAATGCGTTGGTTTAATTTTCACCGCTGTACAGTTTGACTTTTCTGTTATTTTCTAATCAAGTCTGGCATAAAATTACATCTTACACCAAAGAGAAAGCTGCATTTTCCACTCTTTGTCTCCTTCCAGGAAAGAGGATTAGATCTTCCGAGTTGAAATCATAGACCAGGAAAAAATGATTGTTCAAGAGTCACGTGGGATTGGACGCTGGAATCGGTGCCTCCCAAAACTGAGGGGAAATATTTTCATTCCAATAATAGCATTGTGATACTTTAAGAATGTCTCTGTCTTAGCCAAAGCTGTCGGAGCAGGGCCTTTAGCATCTTAAAGTTATACTGGGTGTCATCCTTTTGATAACTGGTGCAATTTGAGTTGCATGCAGTTATAAAAGGATCACATAAAACGCTCTTCATCCCCTTGTGAGTCCCATCAGCACCGTTTCCAGGTTTCACCTTTAGCGTGACTCAGTCATTGAATTGTTTTGGAAAAATCTAAGTTGTAATGTCGGATCAGGCAAACGTTTCCCAAAAGCACCATCTGTAAAGAACGAGACTAATAAATGGATGTTGAGTTCTGTTGTGACTGTAACCCATGGCAACCTGTGATGTTGAAACCCAGGTTGGTGAACATGCTCCTGTGTGTTCATTTTATGAGAAGGACACGAGCTCTCTCGCTCCGTCACACACGCATTCATGCGGTCACGAGTTGCTGCCTTGTGTCTTTTTTTCAAAGCTAACCCCTGAAGAATCCGCTGATAAAGATGATTTGTTTTGCTTCAGGTCAACAGTTGATGGCTGAGACAAACAGGAAATGTGACGTCATGAATCAAACATTCCTGGCAGGATACAGACTGTGATCAAATAAAGACACCCTAACATTCATCCATCCATCCATCCATCCGTGTCTTGGGATACACCCCGGGCGGATCACCAGTTACTCACAGGGCCACATAGAAGCACAACCAATCACAATTTGCTACAGCCAATTTGGAGGAGGAAGCTGGAGAACCTGGGGGGGGGGGGGGGGGGGAGCTCTCACAAACATGGAGAGCATGTCCAAATTCCACACAGAAAAGGTTTTTGCCTGTTTCAGGGCAGTGGGAACGAGTTGTAAACCCTAAACTGACATCCAATCGCCATTTATCATTCATTCACTCGTCTTCCGAACCGCTTTGTCCGGCACCGGGTTGCGGGCCAAGCTGGAGCCTCTCTCAGCAGGCAATGGGCGAGAGGCGAGGTACACCCTGGACAAGCCGCCAGTTCATCGCAGTGCCACACACACACACACTTATGGGCAATTTAGTGTAACAAATTGGCCTAATTTGCATGTTTTTGGCTGGAGAACCCACACAGACACGGGGAGAACAGCGCTTACCACTGCGCCACCATGCGGCCCATCACCGTTTATGTAAGTTTAAATTTTATACTTATTACCAAGTCCAATATTCGGTGTTCTTGACTCTTAAATGTGTCTGTATGCTCTCTGCCGCTGGACGGGTGGTGTCAAAGAAGGTTTTCCTCTGAAAAGAGCGGACTGCTCCAGCCGGAACCCGAAGCGCTGAGAGTGAATCAAAAGAGCTGAAAATCTCTACAGAGCTGTGGAAAAACGAGTTGTAGATTAAGGTAATAACTCGCCGCAGCGAGCAGCGATTCCACGCTGTTAATACAGTGTCGTTTGATATACTGTCATCATAAAATAATGATCATAACCCCCCCCCAAGGGTTCACAACTAAAAATGTTTACTGTGTCATGGGTAAAATATTGATATTGGACAAAGTCACTCCTTGAAGTCTAGTTACATGTAATTGTTTGTTAGACTGAATTTACTCAGTGGATCACATGAATGAGACATTTTGGGTCTCTGATACTTCATTAGGTACAGCCAAGGGAACTGTTTCTCTGTCAATCTCCTGGAGAGAACTTTTGTTGAGATAAAGTAATAAAACACGCATCAGATAACGGGCTGGCATCACGGCTTAACTCTAACAGCGCCTGTTTTAAAGCTAGTTAGGGACCACTGCTGCGTTAGAAGCAAAGCCTCCTGAGGGAAGCCCTGTTTGAAATCAACAGATGTCTTTATTGAGATCATTATCACAGATATTGCCTTTGACAGAATCAATTTCCTTGTTTTTGCCTCTGCGGTGCTAGATTGGCTAAATGCTGCCTTCTGGGTTCCCGATTCCCACTTTGGAGGTCTCGGCACGAAATAAAGCAGGAATGGAAACTGGAGCAGGAAATTGAAAAGAGGGGTCCTGTTGTGTTGTGGGGGCTGCAGAGTCTACTTGCATTTCCTCTGAACATGCCAGGCTGGCGGTCTCTCCAGATGTATGTGTGATAATTCTCCCAGTCGTCAAAGTTCTGGTCAGACATGTGATTCAATATTAACCCTGTCTTTAAATGGTAACGACAGTTTCATCATTACTGCAGAAGTCCTTGCAGCTTCTGACACTTCTCATTGGTGTATTATCAGGTACCACACTTCTTTTTTTTCCTCATTATACTTTTGGATTATTATTATTATGTTTTTGATGGAATTTGTTAGTTTAGCAGGATTACGGAAAAACCTGCTGGATGGATCTCGATGGTAAAAAAAAATAATCTGAATATGGATCTTGGTCTAGTTTAGATTCCGTCAAATTTTGAGAGGGATCCGGATACCCGTCTGAATACAAAAAAATATATATTCAGGATTTTTCCATCTATTTATAATGGAGGCTTTTTCAAAAAATCATATCTTGTAAAATATGCGCCATAAAGGGGTTTATACAAAATGTTTTCTGGATCTGATGCAGAACGAGGTCAGGATTTGTTTTCTAGAATCTGGTAAAAAAAAATACTCCGATTCACTTTGACTTTTCATGGTTGGTGTATATTAATACCAAGAACTATTTAGAACCTTTTCGTGATGATCCAGATCACCATGTGGACGGTGTAAATCTAATTACGAGTGTTTTTCTAGTTTTATTTTAGAACGAGGGGGGACAATGATGGCAGGAGAGACAAAAATAAAATACTGCAAATACTCTAACTTTGTTATAGAGCTCGTTAGAGCTCATCTAATGCTAAAAGCTTCCTCAGTTATTACCAGCGTTGAAGACAAACTTCATGAACTCAGCTGTCAGGCCATAAAGGTGCACACATAAACAAATGCAATGCCTAGGAGAATAACAAAGTCACTGTGTGCCTCCTCTCACAGAACGGGTCTGAACAATCTGGCCGGGTTGGGTTTGTTTGAAAATCCTAATTAGGTCCAGCTGTCTGTGTGCCACTGGTCTCCAGGAAACAATTAGTGACTGCCCCACCATGACAGGATGCAGGCAGCCTCTCTAGCGCTGAACTCTCTCCCCCCTACTGAGCCGAACCTCCCGCTGAAAAGCAAACGAAACAGCGAGGGACTTCCAGGGTCATCAGGTAGGCAAGGGACAGCAACGTGCTGTAGCAAATCCTTTGTGTTTATTTACTATCATTTGATGCACTGTGGACGAAACCTTTTGGAATCGATGCAAATTGATGGCAGAGTTTGATGAATTTACAGTGAGACATCCAGAGACATCAGTTTAAAGGACACGAGTATGGAAGAGATGGTTGGAGAAAACTGTTGGATCTAATAATGAAGCAGTTTTCGTCTTTAGTTTTGGTTTAAAAAAATATACAACTGTACATATATACACATAGTATGTAATTTCTGCTGATGGGAGTCTCTGATTCAAAAGAAAGTGGGGGGGAAAAGGTCTTTTAATAACATCGTGATGTAAACTGGGATCATGGGAGTTTACAGCAACAGGGAACAAGTGGAAGAAATGTTAATACATGCTGAGTTCACTCCCTGGCCCTGCTGGAAATGACATCATCAGGCGAAGAAGTGGAGCACACCAGCTTGGATGAAGATTTTTCCTCATTTTGAACATTATGCATTTACACAACTAAAATGGCTTTTAAAAAAACGAAAAGGTCTAGTTGGTTGAGATAATTTAATCATGTGAAGTTGATGTTTATATACACAATTCAATATACTATGATGTTCTTTGCTCTGAAAGGCTAAAGGAGGAGGAGGAGGTTGGGATGGTGGCGGAAAACTGCTGTTGCGAGTTCTGTTGCTAGTCAACGTATGAATGAAGCATCAGATGATGTAAGAATGACCTCAAGCTTTCCCTGAAGCACACAGCTCAAGTTGCAATAATTCTGCGTAGTAAACCCAATATCAACATTTCCTCAGCAGCACTGCGTTCAGATTTTCTTTTTCTGCACGGGTTGCGCTCTCATACCGCAAAACCAGCCAAGCTGCTGATCACTATCGCGTGCCGTCTCTCCATCCCTCTCTGCCTGTTTCCCTCACTGTGCAAAACATGGAAAGTGGAAAAGAAAATTAAACTGGAGTGTTTTTACTTTTTTTTTTTACTGCAGGGCGGCCAATTGCCTCCAAATGAGTCACAGCTTGACTCATGTGTCATTTCGCTTGGTCTGCTGCGGCACACGAGCGCTAGTCAAATGCAGTTAAATGGAGTTAATGTTGGATTCGAGCACAAAACGTGACGTATTTCGAACTCTGGACCCTAACCTTAACCCTAAGCAAACATTGGACAGTACGTACTCTCCAGTGTCATCTCCCAGTTCCGTACCGGGCGTCACGCTTCCTAAAGGTCTGCCAGTGATCATAATCCTGCTGGTCAAGAAGATCTGGTCTTGTTTTTTTCTTTTTCATTTCTCCATGTTGAGCACAGGGGTGCACAATAAAATAAAAGTTTACAGCTTCATTCGTGCTGTACGTGTAGAATATATACAGAGCATGCATGCGTATTGAAGTTCAATTGAACAGAATAAGAAAGGACGTATTCAAGTATGCATGTACATGTACACCCAGGAAATACAAATTCTGTGATTCTTCAAAACATCTCGGTGATGATAGTAAAAGTTTAAAAATGCAGGAAACATTTCTCATCAACCCTGAAAGCGTCAGTGGCGTAAGAACAGTTTTAATCCCGCTGGGGTTACGTGCTCGGAATAGGCTTCCACTTATCAAGAGCAGACGATTGATTCACGATATTGTGGTGGAGACTTGTTTCTGGAGAGACGCGAACACAACAGCCTCTGATTTCCTGCCACCCTTTCATTGCATCCGTTTCTTTTCCCTGAGAAATCTAGTAGCAGGAATGTAAGGAATCGGTATCTTTAATTTTCTCGCCAACAAACACATTCGAAATGTGGAAGGAAGACTGAAGCGTCTCCGTGGAATACATGAGATCCTTTTTGTTCTTGAAAAGGCTACATACATAAAAGAATTGTTACGATCAAAGCTCCAGTGTGGATTTCACTCCGGTATTTTCTTTCTTTATTGTAACATTTGAATTCCAAACATTCATAAAAGACACAACACGTGCGTGTTTAGCCACAAATCCACACTAATTGTTATCTTCAAGTTGTGCATCTGTGAACCGAAGCACAATCTGTACAGCCCAGACTTCAACAAAAGCCCCACAATAAGACTCTTTATCCAGTGGGTTTAAGTGCACACTCTCAATTATGTAATAGATGATCATCCCCTGTTTCCATGGTAATGCTGCTTAAAACTGGCGGGGAGCGTGCACGATTTTGAACGCTGTCATTCTTTGAACTCTTTCTCTCTTGTTGGCGTTCTTAGAGGATTAGAGCTGCATTCTGTTCATCACCTTCACCCGATCATTTCGGAACGGTGTCCCCCCCCCCCCCCCTCCCCGCACCCCTTTGTCCCCTATTGGAAGCTCCTGAGCGTCTTCATTGTGTGCGATTGGGAATAAGCATGCAGTCTGGGAGTAAAGAAAAATGAAACCGCATTGCTTGACTTCTGGTTCTGCGTAGGCATCCTGAAATTCGCGGTAAGGTTTTTGTTTGACTCCAGATTCAAGGACGCATTCAACCCTCTGAAAGCCAAATCTAATGAAAGCGTAAAAGAAAAACAACTGAGTGAAAAATCAAGAACCAAAATGTAATGTAATGTGTGCTGTAAATCTACAAGGATTATTTTGGGCTTCGCTGCTGCGCTATAAATCGAGCATCTTTATGTGGAGGAATACAGAAGGTCACGCTGACAGTCTCACAAACTGCACTGAAAAGAAAAGAATAAAACCGAGCGAGAGAAACCCTATTGACACACAAGCAGGCATGATCGGAGTCATCCGGGGATCCACTGTGTCAGGAGACCCTTGAGGGATCACCGATGCCATGTCGGCTTGGTGTAACAGGATTGGCTGCTGCGCCATGTCTTAGATACCATTAATCCCTCTTATCCACTTACTGCACCTTAAACTGTGGAGGAAGATTTGCTGCTATCTCCTGTCAGTGATCCCTTCTTTAAATCCGAAGCCGAGGAAAAGCTTCACGTTACATCCCAATCCACTGGTGTGTATTCTTAGAGTCTGGGTTAGACAGGTGAAGTCATTTGTGGCGGTTGATATTTCTGCAATGTGTTGTTTTCTATTGATATGGAAAAACAACTCCCCCCCCCCCCACCCCACACTCCAGAAATCCCAAAATCTCTCAGTCCACCTGTTCTATTTAGGATTTTTTTTCTCCACACATCATCCTTTAATTCCTTTCCTGTTTTCAGATCAGGTGATTTAATGTCATCTTGGATTTACAGTAGCCAATGAGAGCCATCCACCTGTCTATGGAGTTGCAGGACATATAATACACATCCACTAGGAGACATTGCTTGGACCTAAAATATTCATAGCAAATGGATAAAAGAGCAACAAGTACAACTCATCTTTCATAAAAACGGTGACAAAGGAAAATGAACTGAACTTGTGGACTGATCAACACAAGGTACAAACACAAAGGCCGACATGAGGATTTAGATATATTACAACAATATATTACAGCGAAACTCTGTTTGCACAACAACTTTGTCACAGTACCAGCCCCCCCCCCCCTCCCCCCCCACCCGTTTGCCACTTTTTCATGTCCTGGCATCTAAACTCGGCTGCAACTACAGCCTGCAAATGTGTCAACGCTAGCTTATCTCCTAAAAGATAATGCTGTGCTCTCCGGAGAATGCTCAGCTATGTTGAGTTTGGAAAAATTGATCTTCCCGTTGGAGAGTGCAGGAAATCCATTCACTGCTGTCAAAGCAATATTACAATGAAAGCATACAGCGTAGATTTCCTGCAGATCTCAGGCGACCTGGGAGCTCAAATGGAATTAGGACTTGCGTTTTGGTAGGAAAGAGGATATATTTGATGAATCAGGTGTTTTTCCAAGCCTGCACTGGCATTGGAGGAGCGCTTGGGCCTACAAGCAACTTCTGTCAGCAGAGAGGATTTTATGAATCACTCGTATTTTGGTGAAATGAGGACAGTGTGCATCGTTAAAACTACGACTGGACTTTATTGTTGTGTCTTGATGTTCCCTTTCTCAGTAAGTAGATTAAATCTTTTGAGATCATACCCCTAAAAGAGTTTTTAAAACTGTTGCAGCATGAGCTAATACACAAGAGAAGTATGACCGTATTCTAAACCCACACGTTGTCCGAGCGGAGCCTTTCCTCTCCTACGACACATTTATATGACAGCTGTGACCCGTTTACACTCGTATTTCATGACATACTGCATATTAATGTATGCATTATGGCAAGCAAGGCTCATGCCTGGGACTTATTATGCACTTATTAAGCGATATGTTTCACACATTTGGAGGGAACAAGTCTTAAATGTTAACCATCCAGCCAGCTGCGTGTCTAAACATTTCCATAAGGAGGGAAAAACTGAGCTTCACCACAGTCGGCATGGAGACGACCTCTGAGGACCGAGACTGGACAAGAAATCATGGCAATTGATTACCCGAGTGCCTCTTGATGTGTTGAGTCGGTGTCATCACACGCCATAAAGAGCACAGCTTTTCTAGGAGGGGGGGGGGGGGGGCTGAGTGCATTTATAATCAGCACGCGCTTAGATTCACATCACACATCAGTCAGCTGTTTGACACACACACACACACACACTGATCCACTAAGCTATAGCGGAGAACACAGTCTGAAACTAGCCCTGACTGTATCTGTCAGGTAGATTGAGAGGCTACAGAGCCAGCAAGTACATGAAATAGAATAGAAAATGCTCCAGCACAGTCTTAAGCCCGGATCTGTTCCTGTTACATAAAGTCCAGATGCATTCCTCTCCTCGCTGCAGCGGGGAGACGTTCAGAGGATGCTTATTACGCTGTCAGCGGTGTCCTTTTGGAGGCGAGTGGTGCCTGGGTTGATTTGTCCCATCTATGTTCAAATCAGCTGGTTTGAGCGCATAGTTATTATGCTGTCAGCGTTTTCTTTAGTCAACGGTTCCACTGGGCTGAGCCCAGTCCTGACGCGTGGTCTCAATGTGGTCTATTGTTGCGCCGGCCTGCTTTAGATCGCAGACTAAGAGTGCACGTAGCACACTGCTATAGCATTATTGCACTCATCCAATCTTTTTATTCTAGACTTTCTCAATCCAATTATTCGCTTTCAGTCTCTAGGAGCGCTCTATAACCTACAGAGGACAGCTTCACTCGTTTTTTTTCTTTAATTATCATGAAAATTCCATCTTCATCACGTCCTGTCTGGCCTCTATAATCAGCTGTAGACAGCATGTTTGGATTCAAAACAATGACAAGAATAACAACTCAGTTTTCTCTTTCTTCCACCTAATTAAAGCTGAATTCCCATAGAGCATGCGATTTTTTTATTTTTATATTGCTGATATTGTGTCATTGTTGTTTTCAGCGCCTGTCAGTGATGTCTTTGCTATTGTTTAAGAAGGAAGATATGAGCTGCAACCCCTACGGTGACAACTGTTTATTAAAAGTTGGGGGGGGGGGGGATAGGATTCAATAATTAAAGGCTTTCTGCGGGGACAGTTTAAAAATGATACTTTACAAAAAAATATCAAAGAAACAAGGGAGATTTCTTATAATAATAAATGCTAACTTAATGATATCACATGAGATTTGATTTTTTAGCCCTGCTTCATACATATTGTGTGAAAGTTTTAATGCTAAAAATATTTAGAGGCCACATATCATTTATGCGCTACTCAGACTTATATTTGGATCGTAGATATTCAACATATAGCGTCACCTTCACATTTCTTTTCCTGGTATGAAAGAGGTTGAGGAGGATTGTGTCCTTGCAGATGGTGAATGTAATTTTTTTTTACAATTGAAGATAGTTAAAGCTGATTACGAGCACCCACATTTGCCTGTATTTAACGTTTCCCTGTATTTCACTGGGGTTTGGACTTTCTAATCATGCCAGGTTTTAAAATAAAGAAGGAGGCAGATGATCGCCGTCTCTCCGACACCGATTTTAACCCGTCATTCGTAAAATAAGTCTCACTTTTCTCAAATGGAAAGTCTACCGTTGGTAACGGCCTCTTTACTCCGTTCAGCACGAACCAATGCGACAAGTTGTGACATGTTCTCATGCAGTTGAGGAAAAGTGATTCTTAAGAAAACGAAGCAGACTTCCCTGCTGCACGAGGAAGCAAAAAACAAATATTCACTCATTCACTCAACAGGTTTTAATGAAATACATGCTGAGTTGGTGTCCATCATCACATTCCTCATCATCAGAATAGTTTGGGTTTTTTCTGCATTTTCTGACTTGTATATGTTCTTAATGACTTTACTCTAAATCAGAACACAATGATGTCGTGAAATGTTGGACATTACATGCGGCGCTTGGTTGTTAATGATTCATCCATGACAGAAGAACAACAAGCGTAAGAAAACCTCCTACTCCTTTGACACACAGGAAGCTGCTTGCTGGCTCAACCCCCGTTTCTAGCCATGTAAGCACATTATTTAAAAGCTCAAAAAACCTACTGTCGTATTTCAGCATCTAAGTACTTCCTGTTTATTATTACGTTTTCAAATTGACATATCATGTTTCTCTAGCCTCTGTACACAGGAAAATAATTTCCCTTCCAAGGACTCAAATCCTCCAAATAGTAATGAACCACTTCCTATGACAATTTGTCATCATATGAAACTGGATATATACAAGCAAACAGTAAAAGCTTCCTTCATCTGAATTAGCTCTTTGCATTAATATTGATTTCATTGTCAGCATTGGAGGTTTTGCAGCAATATTATTTCTACTGTTCTGTTTACCAGGAGGAAACTATGGCATGCCGTCAGAAGCGCCTGGATTCTTGGGTGTGTATGTACAGCTTAGAGGCTGATGTGAAAGTGTTCTGACTTGGCTGGTACGGTCAGGCTGATATGACATGAACATTGAATTTATTTCCAACAGAGTTACTGCTGTCAGTCAAATCTGATCAAAGCACAGTCACTCCGTCCTGATGAGCATAGCTGCTTTTTGACTGGTAACCCCCCCCCCAAAATAACAAGGGTCATTTTTTGGTGCTTTAATCAGTCATGAAAAATCAATGGAAGCAGACCTCCTCCAAAATGTGAAGGTTCCATTCATGGTGAAACAAATACAACTAATGGCAGCATGCATACCCACCACTTTAATGAAACCTTCATGTAAATTCCAACAAAATATAAGCACCATTAAAAATAGCTCCTCTGACATTTATAGTATAGAAAATTAAAATGCATGCTCATTCCTAATTTATATAAAAAAAAACCTTCTTACAAAGTCGAAAAGTAAAGTTTCTAAAATAATTCTATTTAAATGTTTGACGACTTCTTCCTCTCACACACACCTCTTGCACGCTTCCATCTATTTTATTGTAATCCTTTGAGTCATTTATGTGTAATTTGCAGACTCTATGCAAATAAACCATTTTAAAATGTAACAGGTTCTTCCCTGTTTTATGGCCAATCCTTCCAGCAAGCATCAGGAAAGCCTCGCACAATTTAATCAGTTTAATTTTGTTTAATCTTACGGATGGATACAAATGTATTTATTTATCTTTAATTGACCTTTATTTAACCAGGTAAGTTAATTGAGAATGAATTATCTTTTTCCATAACGACCTGGACCTAAATTGCATGTTTTAATGTTGCAATGCTTCTGCTTGTCAAGTGACGTCACATAAAACGCGCACAGAACACATGACACTGCCTCATTATAAACGGTATGACGTCAAACGTTCCTTCAGCTGTCAGTCATGCTGTCCCGCAGGCCCCGCCTCCTACAGGAAGTCGCGTGACACGTGACTGAGTCAGTATGGCGGCGGTGTTCGCTTGACAGTGCCGACGGGTCCTAAAGCCCTGTTCCCGGTGGATTCTACTGGATACCGGGAGAAACACCAGCCCTCTGCGCCCGCGGTTAGATTCAGGTAGTGTTTCGCTCCGTGTTTTCACCACATCGTTTTCTATTTGTGTTTTCACACACGAGGAGAGAGAGAGAGAGAGAGAGAGAGAGAGAGAGAAAAACAACAACAACAACAATGACAGAAAAAACATTTGTGTTGCCCCAAGTTCGCCCCCTCGGTTCCTCTTCCTCTTCCTCTTCCTCTTCCTGAACTCGTCCCTGATGTTCCTGGAGTTTGTGTCGTATTTCTCACTAGTTGTCATTTTGAAGTGGATGTAAAAGTTGAACGTGTGTTGTTGACGGTCACATTGACGGTCCCTTGTTTATTTTATTTTATTTTTTATTTTTTTTTAACCATTCTCTCCAGTTTTCAAAGTGTTGTTTTAGGTAAAAGCAAGCAGACGTACAGAAATGTGTCACCCGGTCACGGTGGTTTGTTCGCCGGCCAGCGCGCGTGTAGGAGCTGTATTTAATGGTGTAATAATGCTTTCCCTCCACTGTTATAACGTTATCTCACATATTTAGTAATGAATAAATAAAAAAAATAAGCCGGTTTTGGCGTTCATGTGTGAGGAAGAGAAGGTAATGTGGAGATTTGTGCTGCTTTTGGGAGAGTTTTTGGGGTTTAGGTTGTCAGCAGAAGAGCGCAGCAGCAGGAAGGACCCCCCCCCCCATGTAAGACCCCCCCCAGGCAGGTGAAAGCCTTGTCCCCTCATCTGTTGGTGTTCTGTGAAGATTTATTTTCCACATGAAAGGAAAATGCAGCGATTTCAATCAACGATAAACCGGATCTTGATTAGTCCGTGGTTCAATTTGATTCTTAGCTATTCCGGTTAAGATGTGACTAAAAATGATTCCAGATCTGTGCCAAATGTTCAGAGGCCCGAGTACTGATCTCAGCCTTTACTCTAAGCCTTACCCCGTCTCCCAAATGTGAAGAAATGTTCCCATTCATTTTTTCTCTTCCTTGAGTTAGCTGCTTTAAAATACTTCAGAACAGTCAGACGCAGTAAACGTGGTCGGGGGTGGATGGTAGCGTCGGACGCCAACGGCACAAACCGCGGTCGGAGTCCGGCCTGCGGTCGGTGGTTCGGCACTTGAATTGAGGTTCGGGAAACTTGTTTTTGGGTCAAATGCTAGCGAAAACGATTGGAATATGTTGTCAGTCGACATTTGACTGATCTTGACTCTTGCGTTGACGCGCTGGTGAGTCGCCATCCGTGTGGTTCCACAAGAGGAAAATGTTTCTACAAAAATCAAGGGCATCTGTGTTCTCCACATGTTCAAGCTCGAACCGGTCCACATGGGGATGAATGAGCACCGTCTTGGACTAGCACGGTGGTGCAGAAGGAGAATCCATTGCTGTCATTTAATCTCAGCTTTTTATCTAAACATCCCTGAATTGCAGGCTAACTTCAGTGTCGTAGCCGAAGGTCCTTCTTCCTCTGTTCCCCTGAGTCTCCTTTTAAGCCTTTGCTAGCGGAAGCTATTCCCCCTCAGCCTTACAGGCTTTGAAGGGTGGCTGGTGTATAGGCTCGTAAACTCCAGGCACCACAGGAAGAAGCCCCCCCCCCCCCCCACCCGTGAGGCCAATGCCCAAACTGCAGGCAGGATCTGCGTAGAAAATCCTTTATTTGTGGACGACAATTATCTTTTCTCCACCTAACGGCCAGTGAGAGTGAGAAGCGATTCGTTCCTTACGAGGGCGAATGTATTCCTGTCCGAGGTTAGCTTCTGTCTTGTCCGTTCCTGTTCGCCGACTGCGGATCATGTTATTTATGGTATGGCGATTGTGTGAAAGGCAGGCTGAGCGTGCATCGGCCTTTAATTGGCGTTAAACCATTTCAGACTGAGCATCTTCTAAGAATGGGCGAACAATCGACCGGCCCATCGATCCGTGCTCTACTTCCTCTCTTAAATGTGCAGCTCTGAGACGGTTGAGAAAATAAACGGCCCGTTTGATTTTCGCTCTTCTGCTTTACTGCTGGGATGCAAAAGGGTTCACTTTAATGTGTTTATTCTTTCTCTGGATTTTTGTAAACAAACAAACAGAGCCTTTCTGTACTGAATTCAACCCACCAGGCCGGCTGACTACCAGGCATACCGTTTCGGAGCCCTTCATGCTCGTTCTTTGTAATCTCATTAATAAGCTCATTTCGCTGAGTTCCATTGTGCTTTGTCAGGGTCCAAGCCGTGACTTTCCAACTTCCTCCCATCATTTAGCACAAGCTGGCACTGCATAAGCTCGTTTGTTTGTGGACATTTTGTGGTTGTTGTCACGCGAGTGGATACTAATGAGGTCTATTTATTTCCTTGTTGTGCGTGGGGGGGGGGGGGGGGGGGGCAAATAAGGGGACAGGAAGCTGTGAAACACCGGCACATTCACGTTGCTTTGCGCTGCCTTCCGTTCAACTTCTCTACGTGTTTGCAAACAAATGTATCTTTGTGCCTTTTTCATTTTTTCTCAGTTTGTATTTTGTGCATAATTGTTATTTCACCACAGCCCCGTTAGCTGACAGTCTTTTCACAGTCATACGACTTCCATCTTGGATGAAGCGTAAAATACCTACATATTCCTTCCTTGCTTTGCCTTTCTTTTCTCACTTGACATACTTTTGTGCAGCTTACTAAGTGCGAGAAAGCTGGAATTGGCCACGAGGCCAGAGAAGCAGTAAAAGTAGACAAGAGGAAGATTCAAAGCAGTAAAATGGACACAGAGTCTTTAATGGGAAGCTTTACAGAAGCTCTCAGCCTCAACTGATGCGATTTGAAGCTTGATGAATCCTTGTGTGTTGATCCTTCTGAGTTCATAGCTGTGCTCATTATCCCAGATTCAGATCCCTATACCTCATTATGCCTCACGACTCCAATAACAAATTCATTTGAGCTCCTTTGTGCTCTGCCGGGGCCGTGTCCTGACTTCGAACCTGTCCCAGCTCCCCAAACTTGCAAAAAAGTGTTGGATGAATGAAGCGCTTGGGGAAAGTGGTCCTTGTTTGTGGATTTGTTGTAGATGTCGAGCTAATGGTTACTAATTGAGTCTATTAATGGCACTGTAGTTTTAGGCTTCTGTTTCGACTCAACTAGGACTGTGCAAACTATCCCGCCATATTTAGCCCCCTTCTTGTTGAATCACCATAACCAAAACGATGAGGATCTGAGATTGTTTGCTACCATAATTTTAATTTCCCGTTTAGAATATTTGCACTTTGCTGCAAATTTATTGCATTTCACAGAAAACTGATTTTAAAGTCTTCCGTTTTTCTGTTTGAGATGTTTTATTAAGACTCAGTCTATTTGAATAACGATCGGGCCTTGGAAGTACAACGCGATCGATGCCAAGCAATGTGTTGAAAACGGTGTTCAACTTCTGACATGCGTTGCAAATGTTAGACGCTGAGGCTTCAAATGGTTGAACATTAAACTTGACTGCTCTCTAGCATGGTTTTGACATTGTCAATGTACGGTGAGGTACAGTTTAATGTCCTTGTGCTGGACGATGTCCTTCATGCTGTTTTGTCGTGTCCATTTTGCCTAACCGTTTACCGGGTTTTCTTCGTCTTTTGCTCTGTCAGTCATTATTCTGAACGGTAAAGTTCAAGTGTGTACCTCTGTGGTATTAAGATAAATAAAGCAGTAATATATAAGGCATGCATGTCACTTCTCCATCAAGCCAAAGGCTTATAATGCAAAAAAAAAAACACATTTTCTTCCCATCAGTTTGTCCACAAAACAAGTCAAGTTTCAACTTATCTCATTCTGAAGGAGCTTCTACAATGTAGAAGTAGAGCTCTAAGTTCATGAGCCAGTCAGGCAGTAAGGTAATACGTGGTCCACATCATAGTTGACTAAATTCTTTTTTTCTTTTCTTTTGTAGATTAATTTAAAATCGAAAGCGTTTCTTCAGGTCATGCGTCGGTACCGCTACGACTTTTATTGTGCGAAAGTAACACATTTGATTATACCACTGTCATGCAAAAGTCTGTTGTGACTTATTATTTATTTTCTAATCTGACGATGGCCGTGATGTCCTGTGGTCGGAGCAGGACTTATTTATTTGCAAGAACAAGAACATACAGAAGGCAGCGTTGCATTACTGCAAGTCCTTTCATGCCCGGTAGTGTTACTTCTCAAGCATTCGTTCACTCCTCCCCCCCCCCCCCCCCCCCAGCTCACCCACCTTAACTGTCTTGCCACCTCAGTTTGGCACAGCAATACCCTCATCTGAACATGGGACAGTCTAGACATGTCACAACGTTCTCTCCCTGCCCTGCTGTCAGAGAACTTTTCTTTTGCCGTTTCCTTGTCGGAGTAGATTTATGGATTAAAATCTTTCTAATCTAATATAAAGTTGTAAAACGATTCTACACCCACAACAGCAAGGAAAAAATCAGCAATTTGTCAATCAACACATTGGAATTGCCTCTAATCCCACTCACCCACTGAATAATTCATAGTAAATTAGAGGTGAGAGGCTGAAGTCTTTCTGGCACAAGTGCATTTTCAGTGATTCATTTCATGAGCTATGCAAGGGGACTCTTAATTGTTGTTTACTGCTGGCTGGCCGACCACATGTTATTTTTTATGTCATCGTGATTACTCCCGGCAGCGCACGGAGAGCTTGGGAAATGAAGTCCATTAAGGGGTCCTGAGAGCTGTTTTCCTGTCAAGCTCCATGAAACGCTTCCAGGTTCAAACTTAACCGGATGAGGACAATAAATCTAAATGGGGATGCATGAAGCGTTGGAGGTAGTACATTGTGGTTCCGTAGTGCAGGAAACATGGTTGATGATGTCAAAAAGAGCGGACTTGCCTCCCCTTTGAACTGTTTTTGTTTGACTCGAGTAAAGAGAATGTGAGATGAGCGAACGCCAAATCGACATCGTAAAGAAAAGCTGTGAAAGGCACCGGCTGAATTCTTGAGTGACAGGTGGAGACGGTAGGTTGTTGTCTGAGGATTGCACCTCTGCCCGCCAGACAGCATACTGCAGCCTTTGACACCTCAGCATGGCATAATCCAACCGGTCTGTGAAAGGCTTTTCTTTATATATGTATTTATAGAACGTGCACGCAAACACACACACACACAGGGCATCTAAAGGCGTTTAGACTGTGTACTCAATGTTAAGACTGATGCGGGTATGGATGGCACCGCTGCGTTAATTACATTTTTGTACAGCTTTCGTGGAGCTTTTTTTGTGAATGAAGTACAACTTGTTTAGTTTTTGCGTGACCAATATGCATCCTCTTCACTTATTGTCATCATGTCTCTGCAAAATCAAAAAATAATTGAAAGTGGCCTTGAAAAGGTCCCACAATGCACTGCTCATTCAATACTGTTTACAGTTTAGTACAGTACTAGCTATTTTTAATAGATAAAAAAAAAAAAGTGTCGCGATGATATCACCGCCTAGGGCCGTGACAGTTTTTCCTGTCATGCTGTAAAGAAATTCCACCTGAATCTTGTTGTTAAAATAGCTCTGTGCTTAGTGACTCAGAGAACAGGAATTGCAAGGTGGCTTTAAAAACAAACCCAAGCAGGGCCAAGGTGCAGCAGTAAATTGCTTCTCTGGCGGTAATCGTACAGTAAAGATGACACCAAACGTTGCAGCTTCTCGGGACCAAGAGAAACGTCTTTCCCCAACGGTTGGGAATTTGAAGTCGGCCATTTAAAGCTAAGCTGCACAGACTGAAAATGAACTTTTTGATGGTTTTAATTGGTTGGCTTCAAGCTTTTTTTTTTGGACAAGCTGTAAAATAAAGCCATCATGATAATCATCCAACACAAGCGTCTTCTGTAATAAATGAATCAGCTGTTTATAAAGAGAACCCGCTTTGTCATTTATGTGTAACGCTGCCCCTAGTGTGTGTTTTTATAGAGCATGTTTGTTGTAAAAGCAGAGGGTGTGTGACATTTAACGCCACACGTATTTTGTCTCGTTATGTTTCCTGCATGTCAGCTCTCCACAGCTGTAGTTAATACCCTGAAGTCACCTTCCACCTTGCGTCTCTCTCTCTCTCTCTCTCTGTCTCTCTCTCTGCGGATAAGCGAGGACGTCCATACCTTATCGTAGTTCCTGTTGCAGTCCAATGACTGATAACATCATTTGTTTGTGTTCAGCTCTGATGACAACCTGTTAGATGTGACAAAGGTGAGATTCAGCTCATGTCTGGGTGAGCAGCCAGAGGCTTACACATATGTGTGTGTGTGTGTATGTGCGTGCATTGTATCTACGCCCTGCAGTTACATAACACACTCCAGACAGCGTAAAAAGTTTTCTCCCGCTTTAGATTCGGGTTTTTAAGCCTCTGTTTGTGTTTCATTATGGCCTCAGCTGATCATGCAAGCTGTGGGAGTGAAGATTTAGTAATTCCACTACAAGCTGGCAAGCGTTGCAATTCTCGGAAAGTCACATTTCATTAGTCGTTTGTAAGCCGTGCCAGTGTGTATCTGTATCTGCAGAACATCAGTGGTTGTGCTTTCTATTGCCATTAGCATGAAATGGTGTGTGTGTGTGGGGGGGGGGGGGGGGGGGGGGCGTCGTCTTCAGAATGAGCGTCCACCTATGTGTGCAATAACCTGTAGTCTACCTACCAGCGTCAACCATTTTTCGCTCGATTGCTCTTCACTCAATCGTTGCGTCATTTGAACCCTCCCGGAAAAAAAACCCGGGAATTTTTCCACAAATGAAGCGAGATTGATTCGAGGAAAATGAATTCACGTGATGCTCTTGCCGTCGGGTGTTTAGACTGACGACATGTCAGGGATGTTAATGTGGGAGTGGGAGACAACCTTATTGTTTATTGTGGCTGCGTGTGGACACCCGGAGCGGTCTGAGTGCATCTGGAGTAATATTGGGAACGCAGCCACACCTTGTTCGATGCGCCCGTCATTTCCACAACGTGCACAATGCAGCTGTTGTGTTCGCCACCACCGTTGGTATCGGAGTAAATTATCCTGTAGTGGCATTACAGTGAACATTGCTGGTGTCTCTTTCCAAAATGGAACGGCGTGCCACTTTATACGAGTTGGAAATTATTCCATCTCATGCAAGTCGAGAAGTAGGAATAGAGCAAAGTTGTGAATGCAGCACGAATGATATCAATGGATTCAAAGTTTGGGACTTCATTAGTTTGGAACATTTTGGCACGCCTAACCCTAAATCCGGGGGATACAAAAAATAAAAAATCACCACTTAATTTCACTTTTCCACTCAAACGCACACAAAAAAGTTACTAACAGGCCACCAGACCTCTGATTGAAATCTGGCATTCATATGAAAACCTGCTTCCCTCTCACAGCCCAACTGCGTGGTGGAAGTCCTGAGGCCTCCACACGTGGGTCATTTGTGATGAAGACTTGAACTGCTCCCCTCCGTGCCTCCTCGGCCCGGCGCGTCCCGCTGGCAGTGCCAACTTGGCTGCATTTGCACACGGTGACCACGGCAGAGGCTTCCAGAGGGCCTGACAGTCTCACAGCGTGCCTCTGTGAAGTGAAGTCCGCCTGGCAACAGCAACCGTAACGATGAGTTCTCACAGTCGGACAGGTAAGATGTTAAAACACTTTACATATACGAAGTTATGGTTAGAATGTTGAGGGAGATTCTGAAAGCTTTATGTTAGTTAATACACTGGCTTTAAAACTAACCTTAACCCTTTAAAGCCCGCACCATGAAGTAATCGTCAAAACAATAAAAGGGTTAACATGTGATGAGTTCAGACAAAAACGTAAATGGAAGGGGAATCGCTGCTTTTGATGAGATGTTTTTTCTTTTAAAGTATAGTTGATCATTCCGCTCCGATTTCACCAGTTTTCTACGAGGCCTCTCAAAGCTGAAGGATTCAATTATTTCATACGGTTGACTTGACATTTCATTAAACCACAGGCCTAAACACGTTGCACTGTTAAAACAGCAATTACACATCGGTGAGAAGGAGATGGCAAAGGAAGAAGAGGGTGGGGGCTACACGAAAGTTCTTTTTTTTTTCTTTTTCTGACTGTGAGGCAAGAACATTGATTGATTCCCTTTTTCTAAAAATTTGGAAAATTCTGACTTAAATTTCCGACTGTTGAATTCATTAAATTAATTTGTGTTTGACTACTGATTGGCCATGAATTATACTGTAGACCTAAAGGCCCATTGATTATCTGTGGTAAAGAGGGATGCAGCTATCGTAGCAGTATTCCATATGCCTTCTGCCTTCATCCACCCTGTCTGTGCAGTCTTGCTAAGTCATTTTCCATACATGACAGATCATAATTTCCCGTTCTCAAATGGCCGTTTTGGACTTCTGAAGGGCCCGTTTGTCTGATTTAAACTTGGGTGGCAAAGGCTGGCATGTGAAGTCGCTACTTGGAACTGGGTTTATGGCCTTGGAGCCAGAGCTAGAACACGCACACACACACACACACGCACACACACACACACACAGAAAATGATATACAGTATTACTGCAACATAAAATGTGGCTTTATTGGGAGTTTTACCGTCAAGACAGACGATGGCAGCTAACAGCGGTGTGCAGAGCGGAGGAGGAGGGGGGGGTTGGACGGTACGTACCGGTACACACTTTATACCATAATCGTACCTTACAGGGACACTTACATGAACCTGGACATCACATTTATGCCTTCGGAAGGCTTTGCGTTCTTGATGGAATCCTTCTGTTTGAGGATTGTACATATCGATGTACTCCGCTCGTACTGGCGTGCCAAACCCGTTATGCGGACGCCACGGTTTCATCGCCATCGTCGTCATGTATTGTTTTCTTACCACTTGCTTTCTTTGGATCCATCATATACTCGTATACTACATTTAGTTAAATTCTACCTGCGTCTGAGCTTTCATCCAACCTGCAATTTTATGATCAATTCACGCCACTCTCCACCGAGTCGAAACACCAGAGCCCAGGAAGGACGTGGACAAAAGGAACGCTATCACCTTGAGGGTTTTAGGTTAGCGGGCCGGACTGTGGGAAAGCCGGGGTCGTCTCTCCGCGGGTCGTCGTAGCAGCAGCAG
The DNA here is from genome assembly GCF_040956055.1 of Brachionichthys hirsutus. Taxonomy (NCBI): domain Eukaryota; kingdom Metazoa; phylum Chordata; class Actinopteri; order Lophiiformes; family Brachionichthyidae; genus Brachionichthys; species Brachionichthys hirsutus. The sequence goes on along the minus strand of NC_090908.1, from coordinate 10,143,298 downwards.
TGTTGAGGTAAAGGGTGTGGACTTTTCAAATAAATACACGAATCGCACCTTCTCACCTTTCCGAGTCCTCTTCAGTCCACTGATCCACAGCAGATGGCTGTGAATTATTCATGTGAAGGTTTTGGGACTTGCACAGCCAGATGCAGATTTTATACCAGAGATTATTCAGGATGAGCAGCGATCGAGAAGGCTTGGCGGCATAATATGTGCTTTTTAAGGCTTGCTGGAGCATAAACAGTCGATAGCACATAAAACTGTTGTTGTTTCCCCCCCCCACCCCCCCCACCACTGGAATTAATGCAGTACTCCAGTGTCATTACACAGGGATTAAACTGCTTCTTGTGCTGCTGTAAAAGCCACTGTTTTTTTAAATTTATCTAAAGTCCACTTTATTTCCATGTCTAATTGTAGCATTAGCTATTAGCGCTCCGATGAGGGGATGTGCACTATAAATGCAGGCTTGATGTGATTTCTAAGCTTTCCTGATCAAATATGAAGTAAATAGTTTTGGACTTTCACATTTCTGGTGAGGATTTCTCCTTATTAAAAGCTGATTTTAAGCACATTAAATGAATCGGAGTTCAAATAAAGTAAAAAAATGTGTATTAAGTAACCAAATTTAAGATGAAGCTTTAGACTTGGAGGTAATTAAAGTCACCTGATTTTAGGGAAAGCCTAATTGTCTAACTTTGCCTGCACTTCTCTTCTTTCATCCTCATCTCCTCATATCTAACGACTGTCCTTTGGACAGCCGGAGGGGAGGCAATAGCAATCGCTTCTCTTTGGGGTTTGATCCATTCGAATGCTGCATTAATTTTATTATTCTCATTATTATTCTTTGTGGCTTTGCAAAAAAAAAAAGAGAAAATTCCTCAATGGAAAGATGGACGTAAAAGACAGTTGAACCGTTTCAAACAGCCGTTTAAGAGAACAATGGATGCTGCTTTGGAGAAATGCGATTACTGCCTCGTAATTATCTTTCTCTCCACACTTTCGCCTTGATATTCAGTCCAAGTAATCTCATTGCTAGATGAAAGAAGTGTTTAGCCTTCAGAAGAATTTATTTAGCATTCAAGTCTTTTCTTCTGCTGGAAGAGAGGCGCTGAATTAAGGCTTCATTTTGTTCTCTCACTTCATTATTCAGTGGTTTTGAGGTTGATTTGTTAGCTTTTATAGGCAATATGGAATTGAACATTTACATTTTTTTATAATGTATATTAAATTTAAACTTATGACTTGCGTCTTACTGGCTTTCTATCAATCTGGATGTGTGTGTCTTGAAGCTATCACATGCTATTAAAAAAAAACAATTACATCTGTGAAAACAATTACATCTGAAACGAAACAAGGCTGCGTGGCATGAACAGCATCAGAGAATGCAGAGAACGTTGAAGACAGAGTTGATGTCTCACCGCTAAATTCTTGTGCAAAACAATGCAAGACCGAGAAGATTAACCAATGAGGATCCGCATCTCCCATGATGCTCACAGTCAGAATTTGAGAAGCTATGTTCGCTCACTGTGCGGCAAATGTTTCATCTAACCTCTGCAGATCCCAAAATCGCAGTTTATGCTAATTTCTATTAGATGCGCGCGACATATTCAAGCCGGGACGTATTCCGTAGCTTCTCAAAGCGTCCTCTGAAGTCTGCCCGGAGCATGCTCGTACCCCGCTACATAATCTGGACGTCTCTAGATTAAGGCAGTCCCTGCACCGCTGTAATCCCCATCTGGTTTGGAGGTATAGTCTGCTGTTTGGATTCAACAGGGTATAGCGGAGGAGAGGGAGGCGAGTTAGGGGTGGGGGTGGGGGGCTCTCCGAGGATGCAATCCTCATTGCGTCTATATGAACAAAACAAAATCAAGAGTTCCCAGCAGTTACACAATCTGTTAGCGAGGGCTCGGTTCCGCCGTCGGTCTCCCAGGCTAGAATGAACTTTTCCAGGCACTAATCTCACTCATCTCATCCCGGCAGCAGCGGCCTTCAGTCTCCGCTGTGGGCTGCCGCACACACTCAAAAGAAGCAAGAAGTGCTGAAAGAGCTGCTGTGTTTGTTTTGACTAAAACTCAGGTCCCCGTCCTTCTGGAAGGCTTGTTAAAAATAGAAAGCGTCTTTGTTTTCCACCTCTCGAGATATTTCGTTGCATTGCCTTTCAGTCTGACTCATTTAGATGTGCGTATCATCAATTAAATTCACACCACATCCTCCTCCGCACCAAACCTAACAACGTTACTCTCTTCTGAGGGTGAGTTTGCTTCTCTGCAAGCTGGGTGTTTTTATTTTTCGTTGAGCACGGCAGTTCATTTTCTAAAGTTTTAATGACTTATTCATCCTAGTGTGGAAGAGTGAGGGTGGATGGAGTGGTAAAACCCGGTGGAGAGAACAAGAAAAAGAAATTAAACTTGTCTTTTATATGTAATATAGATCAGCTTATTGGACGTGCAGACTCGAGTCTTCGGACCGCAGCAACAAGAACTTAACTTCTGGGAGCGGTGAATCAATCGCAGCCGCTCGGTGGTCGTCCACCGAGCGCCTCTTATCAATGCTAATGCACGGAATTCGATCAGGTGACTACTCTAATGGAATAAATGTCACTCACGACTCACCAGAGTCCATTTTTCCACACCTGAATGACTCTGATGAGGACTTGGGACAAAACCCCACAGGGCTTTGTGTTATCTGTGTAATTGCAGGAAGATTAAAAAGAAAAAAAAATATATATATATATTAGGCCAAAAGCACACAATTCTAATCAACCATAAATCAGATAATTAGATAAGCAGATGGACCGGCGAACGCCGTGAACTCTGTGGACTCACTATTGTCAAGTTATAACAAGAGCTGCTGCTGCTTTGGCTGAAGTACCAATTAAAAATAAGTTATTATAAGAAGCCGACTGTGCTGCTGCTGCTGTTGTTGTTATTCCTGCTTGTTGTTTGATGACTATTTGTGAAAGCCACCTGCCGTCATTTGATGTGGATATCATTACAGGGCTTCCAACAGACTGATGGAATAAGTGGAAGTGCCAGGGAGCCCCAAAAATATTTAACTCGTTTGGGTCTGATTGATGTTAACCGTGGCTCAGCATTAAATGGTCATCAGGGCTATAGGCGGAGATTGATCGCCCATTAATTGATTACAGATGACATTTCATTGGCCGGTTGAAAAGCAAACACTAAAATATAAATCTGCATGGCCATTAATATGCAGAGATATCCACTTCAAGCACAACCAATGAGCGTAAAACCACATGATCTCCTTGTGTCTGAGAGAGAAGGGGAGAAGCACAGCAACAAGATTACAACATGAATGTCTGGTGGGCAGACAGCCATCAGAGGATGAAGGTACTGCAAATCCTGCACGCAGTAAAACTGCTGTTTTATTCACGTTTTTCCTGTGTATGACAAAAAAAGATTCCTTAAATGAATAATAGTTAATATTACCTTGTGAGCACTTCCTGCGTGATATTATTTTATGAAAACTGGTACGATTCTTGTTCAGATGTCTTTAAAGATTTTATTCATGTGTATGTGCCCCCCCCCCCCCTCCCAGAGTAATATAGATGAAAAATATCTTCATGGAACCGTAGCATTAGCACGGTATTTGCACTGACCGGAAAAAGTCTGAGCCACATTGTTTAAGCTAAACATGCTTGCTATTTTGAGTTTGAAATGACAAGTGGAAGCAAAAACGCAGGACTAGCACGACCAAACACACACAAAGACAGAGTTTACAACCAATATTCAATGAGAGGGAAGACGGCGTCGGGGGGAGAAACACAGCAGTGAATAATCTCCAGTGGAATCAGAAAATCTCACAGCAGGAGGGAAAAAAACTCCCGACGCTGAATAGAAGTCACCGCCAAAGCTATTGAACATTTCACATTCATGTTTTTGTATTTTGATCAACACCTCCAGGGCTGCCTGTCTGGGATTCTGATGTTAGCTCAAAGCTGCAACGCGTGGCCGTCAACAGCATCAGTCACAGTTTTCCAATTAGATATCATTGGCGCCGACATCCAACAAGTAATCAGTCACATTCAATTTCTTACATTATGAACCCGAAAGAGGGTTTACATTGGATTTAGTAGCAGATACTGAATAACTCCGTTAGTTCCACCAAGAAAGTTGTGTTCTCGCGTCCTTTTGAACGTTGCAAGATTCTCAAATTATAAATGAAATATGGAATCTATGACTTGGGCTGTCCTCAAAAACCACAGCAGAATTGAATGCAACGTTTGCATCTGATAAATAATCAAGATAACACTACTACTAATTAATCCTTAGTAGTTTATCATTGCTCGTTGATAGTAGAGCTGCCTCTTCTTTTGATTAAAACCGTGATAATTAGAATACTTCCACATTAGCTGTCACAATGACTCCTACCTTATTGTTTTATATTTCCTTCAGTCCCGTTCTATGAACTTAAATCTTCCATTAGCAGATTATTATGAAATATGGCTGTATGCTAGCTCCTAGCAGTCTACAGGAAGATTTACAGCGCTGCATGCAGTCACCCTGCTGTGGAAATCTACGCGAGATCAGAGTTCAGCAGCTCTCGTCATCCGTCAAATTGCATGGAGTTTTGTCTTCCTCCCACGCCTGTAATTTACCACGCTTCTCCTTTTCTCCATTTGCATATCATAGCAAGCTCATTACTTTAGCTTTCAAGAGCTGTGACGTATTAGATGAATGAAACACATAGGGTACGCTGTAGATTAACTGTTGGCTGGATAAATGAGCCGCTGTTTACAACCCTAGTGGAGTAAAATAATTGCTCGCTGCGACCCGTGGTTTTTTTTTTTTCCCCGATGCTCGCCGACAAAGGAGAAGCTCAGAAGAAGACAAAGTGAGAGTTTTTGTTCCATCTCTCAGGGATTGTCGCTCATTGAATCCATCTGAAGAAAGTCAGTTGCAAGCTGTTTTTTGTTCCATTTTTTAAAGCAAGAATGCAAAACGTTTCTGGACGAAGAAGCATCTGTCGTATTTGATAGCTGTGAAATGAAGGGACAGTAACTCTTCAACTGTTGGTTGGTCAAACGTTTGACCTGTTTTTGTTTTTTTTAAACTAATCAATAATGAAAATAATTGCCTATGCAATCTTGCAATTCTCTTGACTACAGGAAATGTAGTCAAGAGGCTCACTGTCATTATCACGATTTTATTTTTCGGCACTTGGCAGCACTTGGTTGAAGTTAGCGGATGATTAGTGTCTGTTTTTAATGCCGAAGACGTCGGCAATGATTTGAGGCTTAAGAAAAGTAATTGGGAGACAGGGGGTCGTCTTTAATTTAAAATATGTAAAAAGTGTGATCTGGAAGGCAGGCAGGCAGCGCTGGGTGAAAAACGGGAAGGAAGCCAAAGGATGTTTTTCTGCCGCCACAAAGCGTGATGAACACGGTAATGAAACTGAGATCGTGACCATTGAAGGATTGATCAAGCGAGAATCCCCCCCCCCCAAAAAAAGATAAATTCCCCCCCAGGGAGCCTCAGAATGCTCCGTTTTCTCCTCAAATTTTCAAACAAAAGGTGCCTTCATGCTCAATATTTCCAGGAAATATACAGAAGGTATATTTGAACCTCCTTTTTAGCTTTTTCCCTGAACGACTTCACTCCTTTGCTCGCTGAAATCTCAGCGATTATCACATGCTGAACTATCTGTTTAGTTCTGTTATCGTCACCCTGACTCGTCCTTTCGTGTCACCGTCTATCAGGCTCACTGTCATTATCACACAATTGCACTGGGAGCTAACACTCTAATGAGCATCCGTGCAATGGCAAGCCACACAGCGAGCGTTTCGTGCTACTGCATTGGAAGATTGCTGACACATCGCAGAACGCACGCAAACATCGGACCCTCCGTGGGAATGTTTATTTGACCTGACAAAGATGCTCCCTCATCTTTTGAGGGTGAGCAATTTATAGCGAGCACACTGGGTGCAGAAAGCATCACGGACGAGGAGGAGGAGGTCGCCAGCGCCTTTTTAATGGTTCTTATCTAATCGCATCAAGGATAGGGGAACTTTGTGCGGCTTCATTTCAGGGTAGTTTTACTGTATTTTCCATTCCAATTAATTTTTTTTTTTTAGATTATGAAAGGAATAAAAAAAAAAATTCATTCTCCAGCCAAAATTCCACCATGATGGAAACCAGAAGATACCTCGGTCATTAATCCTCCCTGTTGATAATCTGTGAGAATTATGAGAGGGTATTCCTTGTTTCATGTTTTTTCATTGCAACACGTGTAGCAGGTGCGATCCATCAGTTTGACTGCTCTTTAATGAAAATGTGACGCACCGACAGTTTAAATATAAAACACAGGTCTCGCATCGTCTTCTTTCTCTACCTCGTGTTGATAGTTTAAGTAGATTTATGAAGGGACGGGGTCGCTCATCTTATTTCTGTGTAGTACACATATTCACGTAGAAGGAACTCCGATCACATTTCAACAGGCTACTCACATCTGATTAAAATCGATTGAGACAGAGTTTGATCACTTGTGGTCAATCTGAATCAGATTTAACGGGATGTGACTAAAAGCTGTTTGAAATGTTCCAACTTTCCTCTACTAGTTTATTTTATATATATATATATATATATATAAAGCCAAACTACCACATGTGTTTTATTTGAAAGGCGATGCAGCATGTGCTAATGATTATAATGGTTTTTTAAATCTATTTATAGGCACTATTAATAGTCGCCCCCCCCCCCCGCCTCCCCGCCTCAAATCTTTTCTTCCTTCACAAAGTTATTCACACATTCATTTAGAGAACAGAGAACATTTTGTTCCAAGAACAGATCTGAAGGGGGGCCCCTTATCTCCCTTTGTCTACACCAGACACACATTAGCCTCATGCCAAAGCAGTGAGTAAACAAACCGCATCAGCGCAAACCGAGGAATCAAATCTCGCAGAGCGTATTTGGTTTTTTATATTGCTGAAGCATTACACTTGCATTAGCTGACCATAATTTAATGCCTTGTATCAAACACTCCGGTAGGAGGTTTGACTGCCGTCTCTGCGTAGCAACAGAAAGCTTTTATTTCATAATTTACAAACGTTTTTTTTATTGTCCTCGTGGACGGCCGATCTCACCCTCGAGCCACAGAGGATCACTGCAGCCTGATACATTAGTCGACGTAAATACCTACCTTAATATTGACTGTGTAATCCCTAAACGTTTATTCTGTGGATCCACTGTCGGCAGAGTAGAGAGGCGTGCTAGCAGATATTTTCAAAAGTCCTCAAATTGGTCAAATTTGGCACGAATACTCTGAATCTTCTTTGGAGACCTTTTTTTTTTTGACTGGACACCATCATCAGGCCAAAATATGGTTTATGACAATATGCCTGCAGATCCTGGGAAGAGAAGTGGCAGACACAGTAAACATTAAAAGTGCTAAACCTCAGTATCTTTGCATTGTGACGTGAGAAAATACTGAGCTACTGGTGTGACTATAGCCTCTTAGGACCCTGACACCCGCAGGCCAGCATTTGACCATCGACTGGGGGCCAGTGTATGAACATAGATAAGCTTTTGGTACCATGCTGTCGGCACGTCCTGCTCTTGCGGGATTTGAAGACTCAAGCTTGTGCAGCAGCAGTTAAAAGAGGACACTTTCTTAAAGACGTTAACGAGTTTGCAATAATCTGTCATCACACTAAACTGTTGCGCTTTCATAGTTTGCTGTGAATTCTTCAAGTGTCCCTGAAATAAACTGGCACAAGGTACACGCTGGTCGTTGCTGTTAACGGGCATTTGAAAGCTTTTTATGAGCTGCAGATGGAACCAACAATATTGTAGCTCCAAGACGGCATGTGGAACCAATCTGCTAATAATCCGGCCAGAAACAGAGGCGAGCCTCTGTCTCCATCAGCAAAGGTCAGGCTGAACATAGGCCCTTGTTATTGAAGGGCCTTTTGTCAAAAAACAACCACAATAAACAAGCAAGCCTTTCTCAGCTCGGCGCTGCTGTGCATATTTTGCATGAAAACAAGCGTGACTCTTTTAATTTGTAATTAGAGGGAGAAAATTGGCATAGGGACTGAGCCAATCACAGAGGGCGAATGGGTGTGTGTGTGTGTGTGTGAGGATGTACTTGTATAAGCGTCCATGGCTGACAGTTACGGGCCCTTTCATCTCTCGCTTTTATGCGGATAGTGAAGCTGTCGGGGCCGACACTTCTTGATATGCCTCTTTAAAACCTGCCAGTCAAAGGCCGAGATTGTAGCGTGTTGAGTCATACTGTGAACGCATCAGTAAATGTGCACGTGTTCCCGAACGGTTCATTCTGCCTTTTATGCAGTAGCTACTTCATTAGCATGAATCACATCCTGACATTTCACTGCCAGTGTGTGTGTGTGTGTGTGTGTGTGTCGTCACACAGTCATCTCTGACACAAATTTGATCCATCTGCGGTGCCTGCGTCCGTCTTCTGGGTCGAAAAGAAGACTCTGAATCCATGGGAACCACGCAGACATGCTTCCAGGGCTTAGCATGGCGTAGCTTTGCGCTGGATATCAATGCTAAAACTTATCAGGCGTAATGTGCCGTTTAATTTTTGTTAAACACGTTAGCAAGCTAATGAATTACTAATGAACACCAAGTTGTTTACTTCCCTTTTGGATCGGTGTAACAGAATGTTACGGATTGTTTCAGGCAATGTATTGTTTGACGATGTTAATGGGGGGGGGGGTTCCGAGTTCTTTAAGGAAATATGGGTAATAGTGCAAATAAATATAAAACAACACAAGACATGGGTGCATGGGTGTTCATTTGAATGTGTTCTTTAGTTATGGATTGCACGAACCAAAATGTTTAATCTATGAAAAATGATTATTATGTCGGCAAATGATAATATTGAATTACGACACTCCCACATCATAAATTAAATATGCATTTCCAATTGTTTCCAGGGAACGATCTATTCAACCCCTCAGCCCTCTATATGTAGCTGCTTGAGTCAATGATTTATGTCTAATTACCGGTTACATGCTCCGCACTTCCTCTGACAGGCTCCGTATTAGAAACTGAATCTTATAATTAACCCATCCTCTCACATGAAAGTAATGGCAGAGCTTTGCCTTGTCAGAGACCTGCGTTTGATTGTTCTGTCATCTCAGCCCGGCCTTCCCCCCCCCCCCCCCCCCCCCGCCGCCGCCGCCGCCGCCTCGGTAAAATATCCCAGCGGTCCAAGGAGAGACGAGCGGCTAATGCGATGCGCACTGACTGGAGAGGAGCGAAGAGGTTGACCTTGAAGGTGTTTCTTCAGTCGTCAGAATAGAGAAAAGATTCAAATTCAAGATTCCACACGCATCGGAGCACTTCTAAATATCAAGTCTTCAAATAAGAAGGCATTTAGGAAAACAGTGCAATGCTGTTTATCCTCAGAAAACCCAGGCGTGTTTTAATAATTCACTTGACTTCTTGTCTGTAAGTTGAGCAGAGGACATTTTTGAATAACCCCCCCCGAAGACTCCAAATTATATCTAGGGACTGCATAGCTAAACAAACTTTTAAACATTTTAACGAATCCTTGAAATGTCAGCTTTGCGCTTTAACGCTTATCACGTTGCCATAGAAACAGGTACAAAACAGCCCTGAAGCTCATCATATAAACATAATTTAGCTGCTTTCATTTTAGACAGCGCTGCTTTTTTTTGTTTAAGTCCTTATGTGGCAAATACGGCCTTTTAATTCACTTTCGGGCTTCTGTGTTTTTGTTGTCGTGGTTTTGCTTCATCCGTCTTTTCCGTGGCCGTCCTTCAGGCTGCTCCCACCGCCGAATGATCTCGGGGAGTGTTTTGGGATTGGATCAGCGTTGCCGAAGGAGCTTGTTGACATCAGATGGCACGGGATCTGAATTCACACACAAGGCTCAACCAATGAGCCTGAGCAAACCCACCATGGGCTCATAGAGAAGGGAAAACCAAAATAAATCAAAAACAAGTATCCCCACGTTTGGCATGTTCCCAGAGAGAGAGAGAGAGAGAGATGATTGAAAAAAGACATTCTGGATATCAGAAATGACGTTAATGTTGTTTTTGCTCAGATTCTGGCACTGGTCAAAAAAACCAGTATAACAATGTTGATGGGTTTGTTGTGAAACATTAAGATTTCAGCCAAAGGAATGGATAATAAAAAAAGAAAATCTGTATCTAATGAGAGAATCCAAATATCTCTTACAACAATTACAGATATTTGAGCCACTCATCGTACATCAGAATGATGTGGATAGTAGTGGATAGTTCACGCATGACTCCCCTGTCTGTTATTTCAGGTGGTGTATTCATATAATGTCCTATAAGGTGTTGGTACACACAGACATCCTCCCGCATGAATCACAGAGCCGGCTAATTCTAATAAACACACTGAAAATCAACTCGGCCTCAGATTGCTCTGTAATCCCACAGTAAACTCTCGCTAAAACCTGACTGAGTTTGTATTATTGCAGATAATCCCCTGGTCTGGATTATATGTTGTGTTTATACACACACACACACACACACACACACATTATTCTTATGCTGCTTACTAACTGATTGCATTTCAGCTATTGTCTCACTTTCATCAGCCACACGGATCACAGTACAAAGCAGACGGCTGCTGGCTGTAAAGCCACTCTGACACTTTTTTTTTAATCTTATTGCTTTTGAACGCTGCTACAGTTCTGTCACCAAATAAATGTATGACCTGGCTCTTTCATCTTACACATGTCCGATCATGGCACGCTGTGATATTCCCATAAAATGCTCGGCTAATACGGTTAGCAATGCGTAAGTATTCTTTTCTCACCACTGAAAAGATTCTCTTTCCTTAAAACAGCTCTGTATATACAGAATAGAAAGATGCTAACCTTTTTTTAACATTTTGGTACATGACTCCCTAAAAGTGCTGTGGCGTTTGCTTTTGCTCAAAAATGTAGAAATCCTACCACTCCCAGGATGCAATGTGGCACGAAGACAAATACTCCTGGTGGACGACCTGGGTGAAAGCGGAGCTTAAGATTGGTTCTAATGTTCTGAAACAAGGAAGTAAAGCAGTTTGACAGCAATAAACAACAGCAATATCAAATAGGAAATAAATAACACATATATTAAAAATAAATAATAAGAAAGAAATTGAAAGTTTTCTTGCACATGTGGATGTGTGACAGTATTTGAAGGATATTATTGTCTTCCCTGCAGCTTCAATCTCAAATTCCATTTGGATAAGATCAAAAGCCTAAAACTTGACCGCTGATAAATCAAGAATTCACCCCTGGACACGAGGCTATCACAACTTGTCAAATCATTTTGGATGAGTGTTTTCTCTGCTCTATTCCTGTCCCATCTAGATTTGGTCGGTTGATTACGCTGCAGGAGTCTCCTCACTTTTGTGTACTTTGTAAATATCGCCGACGACTTGAAACTCTCGGCTCCTCTCATGCGGCAGTGGCCAACTGATGCGTAAACACAGAGCAAAATCACAGGAGAGTCAAATTCTTGAACTGAGGTTCCCGTCCTCATCCTTGCTTGCTTTTTAAACAAGCAACGAAAGCTCAGCCTCCCTCCTAAAAAACCTCTCCTAGCACCCAAGTCCGGGAGCATTGCCAAAAGCAGCCTAACGCTAAACATTCACAGCGCCGGGGAAGAGAAAGCAAACTCTGGGAAGGTACTGGATTGACGTCAGAGCGAACCACATGTGAGAAATTCCTTCCTAATTACCGGGGATGCACTGGGTTATTGTATGAAATATGTTCTGGTTCATATTCATCTCTTAGAAGGTGAGTCTTGTTGTTATAGTTTTCTACTTGTAATATTCTCATGGTCTTTTCTTTTTTCTCTACCTTTCTAACACCCTCCTCCTCCGCTTCCCCTTTGACCACCTTACTCCTCCTCCTCCTGCTTTGCTTCCTTCCTCCCACTTTCACTCCAACTCATAAAACATCTCTGTGGTAAATAATTTAAAATTGACAACTGACACCTACACCCACGTCTGCAGGATTTATTTTCTCTTTGGATTATTTCCGCTGACCAGCTGGTCTCGGTCCTGCACCTGTTATTCCTCTTTCCAAGAATTCAACAGCACGTTTTTGACTGTTTTCACTGTAGCTTAAACCCACCATGCAATAATTCCTTCCCTTTCTTGTGTGAAATTTTACAAACAATGATTTACACAAAATGTTTCTGTATGTCTGATAATTTTCCATTCCTTAACATCCCAGACCTCTAGAAGCTTTTCAGCCTTATTTCCTTTTAAATGACTTCCCAATGTTTCCCAACAGCAGAAATATTCTGAAACTAAGCTTGGATGATCAACATATGTGATTATCTTTGAATATTTATTCAAAATGTAACAGCTAAAAATATTTTCTGTGGAATTCTGCTGCATTATTTTGCACTTTGCCGCAAAGCAGAGCTTAACACTGTATCTACAAGTCGGGAATGGATGGTGGCGGAGTCAAGGGGAACGTTCAAGTGGAAGGGAAGCCGGCATTAGCTGAGTCGAATATAGATAAAATGAATTTAGGAGAAAGGACTCCTAAATTTGTACTGAAAATAGAGACAGAAGGGATTCGGTAAAGGCTCCCATATCAAGTGGAGGAATGCTTTTGAAGCTTTTCCTTCTTCCCTCTGGATGCATTTCATTAGTGGGGGGTGGGACGACTAGTGATCGGACGCATTCTGGCGGATGGGAAGACAGGTGTTGGGGAACAACGGATTTGGCAGACAAGCAGGAAGAAGCCATCGGTTGTGGAACTTGTGATACGTGCAACTTCCTTTGTTCATTCAGACAGACACGGGCTCAGCATATTAGAAATGTCCGTGCTCTGCACATATTTTCTAACAAAGCCACAGATGATCTACTTTCATGAAGTGAATTTGATCTGTTTTAAGGATAAATAAATTGTGTTGAGATATAGTTTCACGTGATGTTGTTTGTGGCTATGTAGTCTCATGGACAAAAATAAGCTACTCCTGAACATGGAGAATGATTCTCCATGTTGTGTTCATGTTTAAACGACATAAAGATAATGAAGTAACTGATATGCTATAACTTGGATCATGTCCATAACTTGCCGGTACTCATCTTAGACAAAACCGGTCACAGGCATCAAAAAACAATGTTTTTGTGATCTATTAAAAGCACTCGGAGAGCGCAGACCTCCACCAAGGCTCCAAGAAAATAAAAACATTCATATATTTAAAAATTATTGGATCCAGATCAACATCAAAAGGTTATAAATTGTTCTTGGTATCTTTATACACCGTCCATGAATAGTAAAAGTGAATCAGAGTCGATGTGTATTTTTAACTGATTTTTGCATCCATAAATGGAGTTTTCAATGTTTAAATGTCATATTTCTTCTTGACCTCATTCTTTAATGGGATCTAAGTTATTCCACATAACGTTTTTCATCAAGATCCATCCAGTTTTTTTTCCCCATAACTCTGCAAACAAACAAACGGCATCAAAAACAAAACCTCCTTGGCAATGATCACCTTCACGCTGGCTGCAGTACACGCAATGATTTAACATGACGAGGCATGTTGGGAATCACACCCATATTGCAGGCATCAACACACACACACTGAAGTTCTTGTAAAGTTCTTTTAAGGACAAACTGTAAAAGACAATCATCTCACTGGTGCTATAACTAGCTCATCATGTCCAGTCTATATTTGTCTCACTCTTTCTTTTACACCTACAATTCTGTCCAAGGTTAAAACTCGGTTGTTGGAATAATGACGAGTAACACTGCAGGATAATGATCAGATCTGGAAAGAGAAAAGGTGAGGGAGATTATTTTTCAAGAGCATGGAGTTCTTTTTCCGTGATCTTGCCGCTTCAACGCGATGTTCCTCGGTCTTACAGTTCAACAAGTAGTTTACTTGGTTTTTCCCCTTTAGAGTAATTTGTTCAGTTTTCCTCTGTCTCTGTGTTTTTTTTGGATTAGAAAGGTCAATTTGACCAAGAGTTTGACATCTAGCATGGAATTTCTGTTACCTTCTAATCTCTATCTCCGTTAGAGGCACAGATGAACAGGTGCTATCAGGGTAGTCTGAAGGAATCACTGCTATTAGATGCTCGGAATGTTCCCCTCTTTTTTTTTGGCATTGGGTCTTAACAGGAAATTAACTTGGTTTACCGAAAGTGGGTTCGTCATGGTTTGGAACTGCTTTGCAAAAAAACGTAGTTGAAGAGTTGAATGCTCAGTTATTAAATGTGCGTATATTTATGCTGGACGCCACTACGTCTGACGAGAGGTCAGCGTGAAGTATGATGTAGATGGATCTCTAGGTCTCTTGCAGACCTTTACTGTGGATGCGGAGCCACCACCAAATGGAATCCGCCAGGTGATGGCCACATGTGTGATGCTCTTACAAACAGAAGGGCCCTTCTCTCTAACCAGTGACCCCTGCACCGCTCTACAGATGTCTGCGTTTAATGCATGACACACACACACAGACCCATGTTGGCTATCAAGGGGGGGGGGGTCTACTGTCTCCCGTTGGACCTTATGCTGCCTGCCTGCTGCCGGACCACATGGCCTCCACTTAACAGTTATTGTGTGTGCTAGTGAGGATGAGGGCCTGGGGCCATCTGACCTCAAATCCACGAAAAAGTATCACGTTTAATTTGAAAAGCGTAACAGTCCTTCAGACTTCCAAATTCTAGGAATCATTTGTTACGCATAGATGTTTCTCTGAAAGATTTGCATCAGTGGGGTCAGTTGGTTAACAACTCAAGTGGAGCTAATCACGATGACGTGCCGTGATTAATCATGATTATTCACTAGTTTAAGGCATTGATATTTAGTTACTTGTTAAAACAAATTAATTTGTGTCAAACATGACAGATTACAATGTCGCAACCCCATGTCCAGTGTAAGGTCTACATGCAAGCTACATCCAGAAATGCTACGGCCTTCACTAAGCATGAGATAATTTCTGACGGACAACTGTCCTGTGGTCTCATGAGTTCTTTTTGGAAAAAATTGCCAAACCTTTGGAGTGAAACCTGACTTATTTAATCATTTTAAGTGTTTCGAATTCAGATCGAATTTGTTGGAACTTGAATATTTGTTTCCCTTTTCTTCTTACTTCCACATATTATGTTTGTATCTAATTTAATGAATGCATATTCATGCACGCATCAACAAAAAAGCAGACAGCTAAGTTGTCCTTCATTCCTGCTGAGTCACACACAAATGTAAAACAGAACTATCAAAGGCTGTGGTCTGTGTTGTAGGTTTAAAATACCCAGAGGAAGTGCTGAGTAGTAAGTAAACATGGCCGCTACACCAACAAGTGGTTTGAGACCAGGGCCCACAGAGAAGTTAAACAAGAGTTCAGTCACAAACAGACAAATTGGCTTCAATATAACCCGAATCATGTAAAACAGGCCAGCTCTACATAAGGGTTACTTATGGTTTAGATTTAAAAATCTACAGCTTGATAAATAAAATGCGTCCCCCTTCCGTTATTGGTCATGTCCGGTTTTTGATTTGACATGAAAATAGCTTCCAAATTATTAATTTGCCCTCCTTACTTCCGCTAGTGTGAATTAGATGCTAACTGCTGCATGCTGCCTTTGAAATTACCATTAAAATGTTTCCTTATGAACATTCATCATCATACTAACTCTTTCGGTGCCAGCCATTTTCAGCTCAGCTATATGCCGAGTGCCCCGAATTTCGCTCATTTTGCCCCACAGAATATTTTGTAGTATGACTTATGCAAACACCAAACCTACCGAAAGAAGGACCAAAGTCTCTTTATTCATCAGGGAGAAAAAAAAAAGTGTGTTTCTACAATTTTTGGCCGTTGAAGAGAGGCAGAATTCAATGTCGAGTTTGGCAGTGAATGTTTGGGTTTAGATAGCAATAGCAATGGCATTGAAAGAGTTAAAGAAACTTCTGTGGAAATTATATCGTACTCAATTTTCTTTGCCATATCTAATCAGCCAGTTTGTCCTACAAGAGTAGTTAATTTTGTTTTGAGCTAGAGGATGGCTCTCATCTTGGAATGTCATACATCGCCTCCCAGCAGGTTGCATCTTGTGGCTTAGAGTGCCGGTGACAGGTTGGCTTGGCTGGCGCGCTCTCAGACTGGCGCAGAGTTTGGTTGTAGCAGAAGGGCAGTTTTGGTGGGGCCTCAGCAGACAGGATGGCATAGTTGGCAGAGCCCAGAGGCTGGGCTCAGAATACTCCAGACTTGGGCTGTAGAAGACCAGACAGGGTGATGGCTGGCACGCCACGGTGGAGGTTGGAAGTCCGGTGGAGGTAAAGTTGGCCTTACAACGAGGTGATTTGAGGACTTCGTGGTCTTTGGTGGTGGGAGGTAATGTACAAATGTGTTTATATGAATGTATGCACGTTTTGGAATCTGTTCTTATATCATGTCAGGGTTCTCCTCGCCGGGTGTGCACCCACTGAAGCAGGCACTACTGCTTCCTGTTAGCCTCAGAGCCAACTTGCCTTCCTGCCAAACGTCGGTAAGATGACACTCTGTCTCTTCCTTTTCCATGCGGAGATCACGTATGTTTATCCATGAGCGAATCTGTCCCCCCCCCCCCCCCCCCCCTGTAGGCTTTTGCAAACGGTCTTGAAGCCGTGCAAGCTAGTTGTTTCTTGCTGTAGAAGGATCCTAAGTGAACGTATTCGTACTCCTACATATCACTTGGGAGAATATGCTTTACTGTTGCCGAGGGGCACGCACATGGCGAAGGTAACCCAGGTCAACGTATTTAAATATCCGTCAGTGTCCACATTACTCCCACTGCAAACTGTGGCCCACATTAGAACTGCCTTATACAGATCTCTGTTTAGCGGAACACCGTGCAGGACATTACTAACTTACATAATGCTGTGCTGCTGAATATGCTTTGATGCACAACCAGAATTTGCTCTAAATAGTGTAGAGTGTTACAATTTTATCCCTTGTTGTATCCTCACAAAACCAATGAAAAAGATCTTTTGTCCGGGTTTGGTTTTCCACTAAAACTCTACGCAGTGCTCATCTCTCTTGAACTTTTATCTAATTGTATCGCTGTAATAGCAGATAATAGTTGTATTATAGAGGACAACAATTCAATCAAACTCTGACACAATGGTAACAGGGTTTAGACTTGATGGATAAGTAGCTGCTTTAGAATGATGAGTGCTTTTCAAGTGAATATGTGGCTGCGGATGGTCTACGCAAGTCCTTGCTCTTGAAGACAGTGAAGTTGCAGTGAAATGAGGGAAATGTATATATGTATTTAAATAAATAAGTTGTGTTTGTGTGTGTGTGTGTGTTTAATTGATAAGTTCATTTCATTTAACAAACAACAAACAACTGTATCGGTAGAGGGATGCTGATGATGGAACTGCCAGGGAACAGGGCTAGAGGTCAACCCAGGATAAGATACACGGACATAGTGAGGGAGGACATGAGAGTGGGTGTTGGGGAGGACGATGCAAAGGACACGGCGAAGTGAAGAAGGTTGGTTTGCTGTGGCGTCCCCTCACGGGACGAGTCGAAAGAAGAAGTAGGAGAAGGAATTATTTCACAAAATTGCCAAAGTTTAAATTCCGAGCTCTTTCATTACTGATCACTATGAGAGAAATTGATGAAACATTACGCAAATTACGTTTGTCAACAAGGCCACTCTCGTTTTTCACCAGGGACAAAGTGATAGACATTTCTTGGCTTATATACTTAAAGTATCTACCCAGACTTGGTATTGTGACTTCTAGTCTCTGTCTTTGTTCTACTAAACGCCAGTGTATCACAAATGTTTTTCAGACCAGCTGCTTTGTGCTACTGTTGGTGATAATGACAGCAATAACTTTCCTTCCCTCTACGAGAGCTGCTCTTTCTCTGTGTGTCTATTTGATGTGGTTTCCATGGAGGGTTTCTCATTGCTGTGTGTTGAGGCAGACGACTCTTGGCCTCTCTTCCTCCCCCAGGCATCAGAGGTCATAGTTTGCTCAGTCAAGGGTGGGTGACCTCTCAACTGGCCCGGCCTCCATGAGATTACGTGGAAGTACGCGGAATACGTTTCCTGTACACATACAGATACATATAAACACAGTTATATACGCAAAGCCTTCTTACACACTCACAAAAAAACATCCAATACAAAACTGCAAATGCTTTTTTTTTTATCTGTAGCTTTTTGGATTGTTTCATTTTCTGCATTCATCACTGATTTCAAAGGAGCTTTTAAAAGGGCCAGAGAGCAAAAGGAAAGGTGAAGATGTCGAGTATTATGTGCAGCAACGAGGAGACGCATTGCACTCGTGCACATTCAGCTCTTTCTTTTGTGCATGTGTTTGTGTGTGTGATTGCTTAGCTTGTCTTTGTCGAACTCCGGTGTTGTCTTCCTGCCATCTGCCATTGCCACCCTACCGACACACACACACACACACACACACATGCACCGACTTGCACACACATAGAAGCTCGCAATAATACTCAATCATTCCAAAATGTCTTGATTTTTTTCCCCCTCCCTTTTCCTCTAGAGAAAGTTTCCCCTCACAATCGGCACATAAGGACGCGTTTCTCCTGTTTGTTCTTCTCGTGTAGTTTTGCATGTTCTCATCGACTTTTTTGTTCAAGAAACAAAGGAAGCAGGCTTTAACTGGGATATGGAATTCAAAAAATGCATCTGGTGTGTGTTTGTGTGTAGGCTTAGACATGAATAATTAATTCAGCCCCTCCCTACGTCATGTATTAATCATGGGGCAGTCTGCTTGGGCTGAAAATAGAGCCTAGCAACCCAGAAAAATTCAAATCCATCGCTGTTATGGGTATATCGTGTGATGCTGCTCGTTTACGCGTGACACAGCACGTTGAATTTCTTCCACACTTCTTTTTCTTTCATCACATTTGTCACCTCTAGTTTAGAGATCATGACACAGTTCCTGATATTTGCGTGAGTGATTTTCAGAGAAGTTCTATGTTTGAACGGGCTGATGTCTTTGAAAAGTCCTTTTATCTTTACACTTTCTTGTGATCTGACGTTTGCAATACTGAGCATGCAGGCAAAGTTAATGTGGCCATAATTGCATGATTATTGTACCCGACGTCCATAACGGCTTCCAATCTCTGGGGATAAACCGATGGTGGAGGAGTGACGACGTCATTTCAGCCTGAATGTTTGCAGATGGGAACAGAAAGTTTGTGTAATGAGTGCAAAATCTTGACGTCAGCGTTTCCTCAACTTTGTTTGACAGAGATCATGTTGCTGTAAACTTCTGCTTGTCACTTTGGTTTCTCACGTCTCCCGCTCCCACGTATCCTCCGAGGTTTCTCCACATGCCTGTCCGTTAGTCTGTACCTCCTCTTGTGGGGCCCCTAAACAGCTGTCGGTGGTCTAGAGTCTATTCATCTGCAGATTTCATTATCGTGCTGAACGCTGTATTTAAGAGGTCCTTTTTCCACCGCTTGACAGGTGGATGGACCAGCGATGAGCCGCCTCTGGAACTTCTCGCTCCGTCTGCACTCAATCATTTCGGTAGGAAATCTTTATCTGTGTGTCTTTGTGTGGAATAAATCCACAATGACAAATTGTTGTCATCGATACAAATTAGAAAATGATTCAACTGAATATCATGCGCCATGATTACACGAGAGGATTTTATTCTACCTTGGTGAGGTAGAAATGGTAAAACGGCACTTTGACGGTTGATTAAGTGGAACATTGATTCACATACTACCCATGTCAAGAAATATTTTTACATTTGCTCTTGTGAACAAAGAAACACACTCCGAGAGCTGAGTGATTGTTGCAGTCATGCCTGGTTTGATGCAGCTCTTATGATTACAGAACATCAGAGCTCAATGGAGGATTTTGTGATATTATGGTCGTCTTCACTGGATAATGTGAGGCTCAAGACTTACACTCCGCCACTCTATGTTTATGGGGAAATGTATAATTTACTCCCGAGTGTGTAGCAATCGCCGTCAGCTGACGTTGTGTGTTGTTTTTCGCACGCGGTGATGAATTATTCAGTGGCGGACTCCCTTTTGGAATTCGCTTGCCCACTGCACACGTGAAAGTCCGTCTCAAATGAGACATTTTGTTGGAACTTCACACTCCTGTTGACAGAACTGTGGGATGATTGCACCCACTTCAGCATGTCATCAACCCACAGGCGATATGTTTGTCCCATGTGGCAGGAAGAATCGCTGATGGAGCAGTGATGTCACAGATATGCTGCCCGAGATCTGGAGCCTTGTCCTGTTAATAGCATCTTTCGTCGTTTGAAACAGTGACACACAGAACTGTGTACCCACACAGATACACGGTTTTGCTGATTGATTATCTGTGTGGAGATTTCAAAAATTAAAAAAATATTTATAGTTGAGGCTAATCAATTATTTTGAACTTTTTTCAAATTTCCCCTGACACAAGAAATATAAGATCGTAAATGATGCATTCACTGTACTTGAGATGCCGCGTTTGCTACCATATTGAGCCAATGAGCTGACGGCATTGATTAAGAATCATGATGTAATGGTGATCAGCTACACATTTTAAGTCCAGATTCACGTAGATTGTTGGGAGTAACATACATCTCTAAAGATATTTCTCAAGCTAGAATTTAAATGTCATTGCTTAAATCTAGCACAAGAGCTGCAGCAAAGACGCTGAAGTGAATATTTTTTTAAATGCACAGAAATAAAGTAACATGAATAACATGCTCAGCCTCATTTAAAAAAGGGGAAAAGAAAGAAAGAAAAAACCACTGGAGCTGGTGGAGGTGAAGTGAAATGTCTGTGTAGGTGGAGGTCTAAGAATTTGAGAACGTATTCAGTTTGAGTGGGTGGCAAGTGCATGATTTCATTGATTTATGTGTACAGGTAGACCAGTATAAACTAAAATCCATTAGCCAATTATATTTTAATT
Source organism: Brachionichthys hirsutus (assembly GCF_040956055.1). NCBI lineage: Eukaryota > Metazoa > Chordata > Actinopteri > Lophiiformes > Brachionichthyidae > Brachionichthys > Brachionichthys hirsutus. Next base: position 10,122,413 of record NC_090908.1, on the reverse strand, counting down.
AAGGTCATGGTCATTTATCAATCTTTTTTTTTTTTTTTTAACACATGACAGGCGGCCCATTGTTTCTCACGGAGATCGTTAAAATGTCCTCACTCAAAGGATGTTTCACACAAGCAAATGCAAAGGAAACAAATCAACTGACTAAAACAAACATATAAGCAACTTATTCTACCACTGAACTCATTAAACTGGCTTTTCACAAACTGATTTATTAATGAGTAACGTCACAAAGAATTATCTACGGCTTCTGAAGCATTAACACCCAGGGTTGATAAACATGAAGTATGATTTAATAAAAAAAAAAAACAATGAATTGTGTCTATTTGCATTTTTCAGTCAACATTAAAAAAATGTGTGGTTTTCCTAATAATAACTCTATTTTTTTTTTGTCTGCCAAAAGGAGAACAACAGTGTTTTATTGGATTCAGCACGGTGCAATGTCCTCTTAACACATTCATGAAATGTGTTAGAATTAATTAAGTGGGTTCCAAGAGCAAACGGTAACACTTCCTGTTTGTGGTGTGTGTGTGTGTGTGTGTGTCCACTGCTGTGAAGTCCATTTTAACACAGGACCTAATAAAACTAACAGCTGCAGCCCTGGTGACTGTGGCGTTATGTGTGTTTGTACGTGTGGGTGTTCTTTTGCGGATACTGTAACTTTCGGAGCCGAGTGTGCGTGTATCAGAGGGAATGACTCGTTTGTCAATTTGAATAAATGCTGAAGAACGAGGTGGAGGAGGATGATGAGGACGGCTCTGCGATGGAGACAGATTTGGGTGCATATTAAACAGGATGAGTACATTTTTGCACAGAAGGGAGGTGCCGAAAGAGGAACAGAAGTCGACACCTTTTCTAAATCACTTCCCCGCATTGATGTGAATGTGGGTTTGAGCATCTGTTTTCTACACTCAGACCGTAAGTGAGGGACAGAACATTTAAGACGAGATGAATATGCACGTATGGGTGTTGTGTGTTTGCGTCACACGTATGTCCGTCCGTCCGTCCCACCGTATAGCCCAAACTGGGTTCCTCTCCACGAGCCAAAATGGCTTTCTTCCACTCTGCACAAATTAGCAGCAGCCCACGCTCCTCTAACACTCAAACGTCAGAGCACAGACACTGCAGGGAGTGAGGAGGAGTGACTCGAAGGTGAGAGAAGGGATAAGGAAGGAGGAGGAAGGCAGGGGGGGGGGGGAGTATAAAGGAAGGACAAATTTAGGAGAAGAGGAAGGGAAAATTGAAATGTGGCAAATAATATAGGCGAAAGTCTTTTTTTCTATAGCTCGCCAAAACTGCTTTGTTACGTCTCCTTTCATCACAGCCTGGCATGAACTGTTCTAGTCATTGTCAAGAAACTTGACAGACTTTAGTTTTCTCATCTTAATGTTCCATTTTCTGACTGATAACATTCAGCAGAATGTGAGTTGGTGCACAACTTGGGAACGCCGAGCTGTTCGCCGAAGGATATGGCGTACCAGTTGGCCGGCTTTGGTTTTCTGACATAACGGCTCGTCTTTATTTAGAGTCGTGAATTATCTCTGAGCCCTTAAAAACCTGAGCGATGGAAAGAAAGTCAGGAGAGAAGGTAAAATAAATGCAGTAGATGCAGGTGTGGGGGGGGGGGGGGGGGTGTAAGAGACACATAGGAAGAGACTTGGAAGGAGGACATCAATTTGAGGAGAAGAGAGCCGTCACAAGTTGAAAACAAGTTCTGAGGAAAGACGCAATTATGCAAATATCAGCAGTCTCATTACCATTTCAAAACTCTGGAAAGGAAATCACGAAAAGCACATTTTAGGGCGACACCAAATCCAGCCTCGCTCGCTGTATCTCCACCGTACGAACTCTCTTTCCTGGCTTCCTCTAAACTCCAGTCTTTTTTATTTCTGCTTTATTTCTAACTCTGCCCTTGGTTTTACACATTCTGTCTGCGTCTTAAACTGGCCTGAATACATGCTGCACATGGCAGGATGCCGCTTTGCCCCCCTGAACAGCTTGAATACTTGGTTTTCACAGATTCAACAAGATGCTGGAGACGTTGAGAGATTCCAGTCGTACTGTGAATCGTAGATTGATTGGCTGCAGATTACTTCTGAGAATCTCCCATTTTCACCAAAAATATCAATATATCCCTGACAGGGACTCCAGGGGAGATTCAAAATCTGGTGACTCTGGAGTATTCTGCCCTATATTTCAAGACCCATATACTATTATGTCTTATGACTATGCAGACAGATACCGAACCTACCAAATGAAAGATTAAAGTCTTGTCTTTGATCAGAAAAACAAAGCGTCTTTCTGTCTTTTTCCCTTCTGGAGTCATTGGCCGTTGAAAAGAGGCGGAATTCACCAAAATCAGTGTTTTTCCACAAAATATCTTTAGTGACACATCACAAATCTCAACAGTTGTTTACTTCCAGATGACAATAAAAACAACACTGAAAAGGAGCTTTTGATGTGGTAATAACATGTTTATTTCCAAACGATACATCAACTGTACAGCGGCTGCTCCTCGGCGATCCAGACGGGAACCGCTCGTCGGACGAAACCGGGTCAGGCTCACTGTATCCGTCCAAAATCCGAACCTGAATCCGAACCCATACATAAACGAGATAGTTTGTTACAGCGAGTGAAATGGGATGGGATTGGATGTTAAGAGTTGAGTGTGTTCCAGAGGACACCCCGTCTGTAGGTCACCATGACCGAACAGTAACACCAAATGCATCCTCCCTCCTCTCCATCTTCCTCCCCTCTTGTCACCTTGTCGTGGTATCTATGAGTGATTATAGTAATTTGATTAAAATGTACCAGTTTTCCTGCACAAACTGAGATTTGATACCAAGTAAAGTCTATCAGGATTGCTCCTGTCCCTACACATCGGTGATATGCCGAATGTCGTGCGCTAAAGCATTCGTTTTCCTGACTGGGTCACCAAATCAAGTGCTTTATCCTTCTATCAGATGATAATTGAAGATTTAAAAGTCTGTAAGTTTCCCGCAGCCCAACCTTGACAGAGACAATCATCACCTGCTTGACTTACCACTTTTCCTAATTAAAGACGACCTGTTTTGTATACACTTGCTCACCAGGGAGGGCACACGGCCTTCAAGTCCTGGTGCCAGTTCCCCAGATGGAAACACAAAACCCCCGACTACCCCCCACGCACTCCCTGAACTGGCATGGATACCCCTGCTTGGTGCCAGTTTGGTGAAGGCAGGAGTCAGTGGGCAGCTGCTTCTTTTCTACACGCACACACACACACACACAAAGCCACGTGAAACCCTGTGCCCAAGGGACGCTTCCAAATGGCTGACTTGAACTTTTGATGAACTGAAATATAATCTGCCATTCTTTGCTTCATCTCATGTCCTTGAAAAAACATCTTTTCTATTTATTATTCATACAACCATTAAAAGAATGAATCACCTCCATTTGGAGTGTAACTGGGAAGCTAAATATTCACAAGTTCACAGCCTTGATTGCACCGAAGCAGCTAAGTTCAAGCCGACGTGCACAGGGAAAGCTAAAGCTACAAGAGGACTGGTAAAATCAGATTTAAGTCTGAGAGAAAAATTGCAGTTATAAAGGGAATACAAGGCCGGGACCAGTAGCTAATGATATCTACAGACGTAGCCCGAGGTCCTGGCCTTTATGTCAACCCGGTTTAAAAGTCTCTTCACATTTAGGTCCAGGAAAGGAAAGCAGAGTGCTCAGAGACCAGACTTGTTTTTGTCTTCCAGCAGAACAGGCAATCTCTTAACCTACTTTGTCTGCGTCAATGCCATTACCCTGTCGGTGTTTGTGTGGACCTGGTAGAGGGAAGGAGATTTTACCATGGCATGAATTTTACATATGGCCCGGTGTGTGATTTGCCATGTGTGGACGGCTGACTGTCTCGGCTTTCAAAGTCCTTCGACGTCTGCAGAGGCCAAATTAGTATTAGTAAAACAATTATTATTAAATACAAGATCTTTTTACAAATTATTCTATTTGCTCTGTGTGTGTCTTTTTTTTTTTTTTTGTAAACCTCACTAGCATTGACTCTTTCACATCAGCGTGGTAATATCACGCTGACGTGCACTTTTAAAGGTCGACATCACATGTATTCATTTAACTTTTGCCACGCTCTGCCCTTTCACTTCCTTTTCAAATCACTTGTTAATGCAGAGGTGTGTTTTGTAAAGGCTTTTAAAAGCCAGAGCAGGGACCATGTGAATCCAGCGTTCTCTGGAAGCTATCTATTATGGATGATCACTAAGGCTTCAGATCTTCGCTCTGCACTCGCCAAGGGTTTGGCTCATCTCTGACCAGCAACACCACCGCGACCATAGGCGTTGGGCATTCCCCTGTCCGGGAAGAGGGAGCTCATTATAGCCAAGCCCACAGCCTAATGACAGTGATAGATAAACCTTTAACACAAGACATAGTTTATGGTTTGCTGTCTTCAGTTGTTTGATTTTAAGTGAAGTGAAGTTTGCGGAAGACATTGAGGACAGATTTAGCTGTATGGAAAAATAAATTCAAAGAAAGACAGTTATCAGCGTCTCTCCTGTCGTCCTTAAATGCTGACTATTGTTTAAAGGAAGACAACCCCCCCCTTTTGTTTGGCTGTTGTTTGGCTGTTGTTTTGTTTGTTCACGGCTCATGCCTCACATCATTTTTCCCATCCATCAACCTGGAACTGTATTTACTACCTCTATATAGGAAATATTGACAGTACACGGCAGGTTACAATCTGCACTGCACGATAAGAGTTTGTGGGTGTAGCTTTAGTGCGCAGGGCTATTCTCGAGACCCATGTGATTTTAAAGTGCACAGCGATCAGCGCGGTAGCCTGACATCGCTTATGAGTTCAGTGGAGCTTCGCCCAACTGCTAATGGCTCTACGTCTGCCGCAGACTCGGCACAGACTGGGGAAGCATTACCATTGAGACAGAAGGAGAGGGTGTAAAATATGAATGAACGGAGCTCCCCACAGCAGCCAGGAGCTCCAAACATCTCTTTGTCTAACCTTGTCTGGTTTTTAAAGAAGCACAGAGGGTTGGAAATGTATTCTTGTTGTGCCAGTTTCACGTGTGTCGCACCTCTCAGGTTTATAGGTGCGATCGATGATTGATTCCTTTCACTTTTCAATGTTTAGACAGGTATGACGCAATATAATTACTTTAACACCCTCCTTTTCGGTCTGCCCAGAACAACTAACGTCAAATGATTACATGCTGCTCTTTTTTGAGACATGTGTTCACCTCGTAAAATGTTATGCCCGTTGGTATTTGTATTTTATTTTTGCTACTTTATATTATTAAAGGTTTTTTGACCATGCTTTTCTATTTGCTTATCTACCATATGTGCTGCTTCTGTACTTTGTTTTACTTTAACATATTTAACATTGTGACAAAGACCATATTCTTGGTAGAATAAATGTGCAATGTTTAAAACCAACAAGGCGATTCTAATAAGGTGGAGTCGTGTGTTCTGCATCAACAGAGTGCTTCGAGTCAGAAATTCATTGCCTAAATGTGTGTTTTTATTTGACTATAGAAAGCCTAAAAAAGAGCTTAACAATTCTTCTCAATAGAAATTACAGACTTAGCATTAATGGTGTATTTCAAGACTCCCACAGGTACCAGTCAGTTGGATGGGGGGGGGGGGGCTTGTAGAGAGAGAGTCTGTATTATAAATAACCCAAATCAATAATAAATGACACAGTATCTGTCATATTCCGAGTCAGGTCTGGGTTTCTCTGGGGAGATGGATGAAAAAAGCAACCCCACCACCGAAGCGATGAGGGGGAGGACGAGAGGATGGGTGGATACAAAAATAAGAGCAGCTACCCCCCCCCCCCCCCCCCCCCCCCCGGAGCATGCACCAGCTTGTGGTTATGGTTTGCATGCATACATTGTGTATGTGTGCACATTATGAGGCGGACACATCTATTACTTATTCATCAGTCCTGTCTGCCAGGCTGCCACAGTGTGTTTTTCAGCATGCCTTGCAATCATTATGCCACATGCATTATTTAACGTACACGGACGCGCGCACGCCGGCTCTGATGCAGATAGCTTCAGAGCTATTTATCTCCGATACGTTCGCTTATCGCCTCGTCTGGTTCTCTCACAGACGGCAGCAAGTTGAATGCGTGCCCCAAATGCTTGCCCCACCCGAAGCAGGGACCTTTGTCAAGTCGTAGCCCATCCGCTGTCCCCTCCAAAACGTCACTCTGAAATTAGTTCAGTAGCTTATCTGTTGTTACGGAACGTTTTTAAAAAGTGTTGATCATGAATTCATTAGAGAATCTTTTTATAGTCCCTCTGCTGCGTCATAGCCAAAACGAGATTGTTGTTTTTTTTTTTTTTTTATCAAAAGCCATCGCACGCGTCCTTTGTTTTGTTTGCTAAGTTGGAAGCCTCTGGTCTTTGATCACGTTACTCACCATCGAACCAAATGTCTGTACACTGAAGTTGAGCTCAGTAGCGTTGGCCGTTATCGGCGTCATCAGTCGTCATCTGTGGGCTGCACGAAGCTTGGTTGACCCTTTGACGTCAACACTATACGGAGAGCCGATAATGCACTTATCTCTGGTGGTTGCATGGGTGTTGTCTGATCAAACAGGCCTTCTGGACTTTAGACTGAACGAAAGTAGCTCCTACATACATATTAAGACTCGAATTGTACAGTGATGGCAGAGGAATATACTGAGAAACTTGGAACAATCCGCTTGGTTCATTGTGCAGAATATAAGGACATGAATCATCAGCCACTCATTTCTTTACCCAACTATGTTTTTGAGTGGCTGTAGGTTAACAACCTATCCTAGCAGCTCTTTAAATCAATCTGTAGAATAAAGTGAGGCTTGCTGAACACGTCTTGTGTCGAAACGTTTCCTCCAGAGAGGAAACATTGTGTCGAAAGTCTTCAGCATCGCTTGTATAACATCAAAGAGAAAAAAGTCAATCTATTGAACAGTGAGTGAATGTATGTTTGACTTAAATACTAGTCTCCGGAGAGGAGAGCGTTTAAAAAAGCTAATGCTGGGTCCGTTGGTTGCAGGCAAAGCACCTTTCAAATTTCTTTTTTTGTCTTGAGTGTGTGTTGCAATTAATATTCATTAAACTCTTATACTCCTATTATACATATTAAAAAAAAGTACTGTTTGTTTACAGCGAGTACCATCGTAACTCTTTTCAGTCGTTCCTCTCGTTGCACGTCGATAGGGTGGTGCTTCTCAGGTGTTGGGAGGGAGACTTTTTCTCCAGCCATGCATGCATTCGTCTCGGTTTCTCTTCTCTCCGTATGTAATAATTCATCGTCTTCGTGCGATGCAGCTCCCTAGATATTTCTTGAATGATCGCGAATTCAATGGTCATTTTAAGCCACTCGCGTTCTAGACTTTGTGCCGCACTTAAGACGCAGAGAACTTGCAAAGTTGTAACTTGAATGGAATATCTGTTTAAAATGTAAACAAGATGAATAAGAAATGCGTCTGAGTGAAGGTTGGTAGCGTACTCAGACATTTTTTTCTGAGGTTGGATATTAATGCCCGTCTGAAAGCAGCGTCTCACTGAGTGTGCGGGGAGAGACAGATGTCTGCCGTGTGTTCAGTGGTTATGAATTGTTCCATTATCATCAACAACTGTCTGCTCTGTGGAGCTGATGGTGTGCAGAGCAGTTTTAGGCGGACAGGATATATGTGTGTGTGTGTGTGTGTGAAAGAGAGTCTGTGCAACAAGTAACATGCATGCTCACATTCAGAAATGCCAGCAGCGGAGAAAACAAAGTTGAACTCCGGAGCACTGGCTGTGTTCGTGGAATCGCTGCACTTAATCCGACCGCCTTCTCTGCTGGTCGGCCGTGTTAGCAGGAAGAGAAAGGAAGAAAAGAGAGAGAGAGAGAGAGAGAGAGAGAGAGACTCCCATGAAATGCTTAACATACCTGAAACTGATGTCACAGAGAGAGGGAGGGAGAGAGAGAGAGAGAGAGAGAGAGAGGGAGGGAGAGAGTGGGAGGGGACCATAGGAACCGGGGGAGAGAGAGTGGCAGCTGGAGGGCAGAGCGAAGCACGTCACTGAGGGGAAACAGAGAAGCCGTGGAGTGAGAGACGGAGAGTGTGAACGACGGAGAGAGAGAGAGAGAGAGAGAGAGAGAGAGAGGGGTCTGTTCTCGTTGGGCGGAAAACCAGGTCGGTCTGCTGTTTGTGCGCTGCAGTGGACTACAGCTCTGATCTGACTCTCACGCACTTCCTTCTCTTAGATATAGACTATACACACACTAACGCCCGCACACACACACACACACACACACACAGACTCACAACAACCGGACAGAACTGCACAACTGATGGGTAAGAGCTCTGCGCATGAATTGTTGTGCAACTGTCATTCAGTGTCACCTGATCGGTAGTTGTTTTTCCACGCCGGAGTTTACGACTGTTCATTGTTGTAACACTTGCAGCTGTTTTGATCTCCAGGCATGTGTTTACATCAACTCATTTAGCCTATGACTGTGTGTGTGTGTGTGTGTGTGTGTGTGTGGGTGTGCAGCTCAGAGTGCTGTAGGTGTTTGTTGAGTGGTACTGATGCATGGAGGCTCCGCTCGGCGCAGCCTTGAACTGAATGGAGCAGATGGCAGCGCCTCTGTCTGTCCCTCCCCGGCAGCCTGTTGTGTTCACCAGTGTTTTGCGTGCACGTTTGCATTCTTACACTGAATCTTATGGCAAAAAACAGTTTTGTAGAATTTTGTTTTCATCGTTGATCACTGTTGGATCCTCTTGTCTGTTTTTTTGCTGTTTGTTTTTGTTGTATTTTGCCCCGTCTAGAAGATCCGGTTTCGTCACGCCGGTTTGAGCATCCACACCGCTGGTCTTCCATCAGATTAAGAATTGTGTTAATTATCGACTTGGTTTCAGGTTCTCCTACTAAAGAATGTTTAACGCCTTAAACTTCAGCCGGATCCCTGAGATCAGCTGATCTCGCTTCCTAGCTGAGAAGAGTGTTGACCATGTGTTTTCTGTTATGCCCCCCCCCCCTCCCCCCCCCCCCCCCCCAGCTTTGGCGTTCCCTTCAGTGTGAGACCAGCAGACTCCACTGCTGCTTTCTTATTGCTTCCTTAAGACTCCCTCTTACATGATTTCTGGGCTCTTTTTTTTTTGCTTTTTTTTGCTTTTATCACTTCCATATTTCTTTTACTATTTTATTTTATTTTATTTTTATTACACCACACATTAAAACAGCACAGCCGAGTAGCGTTCACTAGTTTTCTGCACTTCTCTGATTCCGCTGTCATATTTTAGATTGTTTTAATCTCATTGTTATCACATTTAATTTGCGCTTGTTGTGTTTTTATTTAAATGCTTTAAATACATTTTATTTGCCACTTTTACTCATCTTAAATTGAACTTTGTTCTTTTATTGGTATTCTCTTTTGTCAGCTCTTTCTCTTATGGGAGACGTGTGTCCTCTATTTGATCTCATATCTTCATTAAGGTTATTTCTTCTACCGGTACTTCCTTATATTTGTTATTTCTACCATCAACATTGAACGTGCTCATATTGTGAGCCGTATACATTTGCGATCTGCTGCTGGGGTATACGTACTGATTTTAATTTTCGTCCGCATATATCTCTCAATCTGGATTTTGCTTCATGGATAAACTTTTAAAGCGGTGCATCAATACGATTCTTATCACTCTTAAATCGTTGTATCGATTTTCTTTTTAAGATGTTATTTATTTAAGGACACCGCCCTGAAACACATCAGCCCAGTGTTCGTGATGCGATGTCCTGTAGGACGCGCTAACCAGCTCCAGGGACAAACGATGACATGTGGACATGTGGACATGTGGACATCCCAACAGCAGACTTGGCAGCAAAGCGTTGAGCTGACTGCACATGCAAGCCGTGTGTTGAATTAGTTTCCTGCCGTCATTGGTCTTCGCTCCATTTATAGCCCCTCCTCTTCTTCCGCGTCCAACCAACCACCATCCACGGTCCCATCAGTCACCATGGCGTTTGCCTCCCTCCCTCCAGCTATATGTTTGTGTGTTGAAGGGGGCTTATGGCCCGGTAGCTCCATGTCAGCGATTACTCCTCATTCTTAATCTGGTGTCACTTTTTATTTTTTTTTATGCACGGCTTTGTTGTCATCGCACAAACCTGCGCTGACTTTTTAACATTTTACGTGAGAGACGCTGAGGGAGGGGGCTCCCTCTGGAATTCTGGTCTATAAATAACTCCCACTGTGTGATCCATGATCTTAGCCTGATGACAGGAGAGAGAGTCAGAGGTAGAGGGACACAGAGCGTAATGGGCCGAGGAGTTCGCCCTGAGGTTGCATCATCATGTGTACATTAGTGCGACTGTACATCCGCACGGGATTCTCTGAGAACGGCACAAAATCAACAGAGATTAGCTTCCATCGGTCCCACTTACCGTAGCTGTAATGAGTTCAACGCTTCCCTCCGAAACGCTCAATCATAAAGAAATAAATTACTTGTCAGGGATGTGAAACAGGATTTTTAATGACTTCCAGATCTTTAAGATCTGATGCAGTTCATTTTTTTTTTTTGTCTTTGCTTCAGCTCTCATTGTGACCTGCTAGGCCCTGCCTCCAATGTGCATCCCCCCCCCCCCCCCCCTCTCCACCCCTAGCGCGCTGCACCTCTCAGGTGCTCGTGCTCACACTCTGCTGGGTGGCGCCCAGCGTTGGTTTGCTGCCATTCATGAAGATTTGCTTATTGTGAATGAGATTGTGTGGCTTGTTAATCGGAGCGCTTCCATTGTTAGGTAACGCAATAGTTACTGCCATGTCATCTTGACCAGGAACTGTCAGACAGACGTGATGCATTCGCTTCCTATCGTACAGGAGTGGATTAACTTATCGGGATCTGTATGGCGGAAAACCGCTGAGTTGAGGAACAATTGTTCGGAATCACCACCGCAGCTTTTCATTAATTTGTACCGGTCTTAAAAACGCCCATTTATTCTTGCAGACTACATGCAACGGACACGGGTGCAGTCAAGTGCTGGTGTATTCCCATCCCATTCCCATCCCATTCCCATTGCATTAAGGTAGTTGTGATACAGCTTGGCTTGTTCTTCATTTGACTTCATTTTTTTTTTAGATGAGGGTAGCTCTGCATTTCCACGTGTCCAGGCGACATCTTATCACGACCTGCTTCGTGATACTGCACATCGCCTTCTCTGTAAATGTTTGCGTTTGACATGCTTTTATCAGCTGCCGTACTGATCTCCGTGATAATTTATCTTTTATTGTTTCGCGAGCACAAGCTGTTGTACCAGGAAGAAGGATTTGCAAAGCCAAGAGAACTCTGCATGGGGTTACAATTTATGGTGTTGACTTAGTGCTATTAAAATTCAGGAGAAGTCAAAGATTACTTGATGTGTATGTCACACACCCCCCCCCCCGCCAATAAAAAAAAAGAACAGCTTGAATGTTGTCGTTGCATGTTTGCTCTGTTTTTTCAGGGTGGATGCGTCATTTTATCATGAAAACAAACATTGTGACGCTATGGAAATACATTTACGTGTGATGTTTGTATTATTCGGCATAGTTATTGACCGTTAGACCATATTGTATACTATAAAAATATATTTTATAAATGTCATCAAAATTGTTTTACAGTAGACTATCCTACTATAATCAGAAATAGTTGCAGACTATCACTCTTATTTAGAAATGCGTTCACGAAATTATGGTATTGTACGTTTGACGAATTTAAAACGTATGTCTATGAAAAAAGTCCAAATTCATCTTTATCCTGTTTGACAAGAAAAGTGTCCATTTTGGTTTTGATATCAAGTTTAAGTGAGTGGGGGGGGGGGGGGGGGGGCACTTATGCTTATTTCCTTTCGTTCCTTGGCGAAAAAAGCCTTCACTGAAATATTTTAATCCCCTTCTGGTTGCTCCACAGTGAAATATCTGTATCCTTGGAAAATGTGACCCAGAAGTCACCAGGGAGTTCTGTCAGCTTCCTATTATTCTACATGAGTTTTCCTCCATGTTTGAGTGCGCTCTGTCTGCATCAGGGGGGGGGGGGGGGGGGGGGGGGCGTGTCACAGAAAGGTCAATTGAGGTGACTCTCAATGCATAAGTGACACTGGGATCCAACAGCCAGGGCACCAATACGAAGAGTGGCACTGACCCAACGCGAGGTTTTGTTTGTTCGACCTTATTGTTTACTGCTTATTTAGTGTGCCCAAACGGTGGACAAGGCATGTGTGTGCAAAATGTATGCATGCACAGCAATTGTGAGGGGGTGGGGGGGGGGGGGCAGCAAGTTCACCACGGTTCAACGGGAATGCCTTTGTTTGGATAACGCGGTAGATTGCCACAGATTGTTCAGAGCGAGAAAGACAAAGAGCCAGGTTTTTGTAACGTTGGACGTCTTTTCTCTGTGCGTGTTCATCTGGAAGTGAAACACACAAGTTTATAGGTCAGAGGTCCAGATATCATTTTAACGCACATAAGTGCATAATTAAGTTTTCTTGCACTGGATACTATCATAGACTAAAAGCACCAGCATGTCTGGACCAGCCACACCCTTCCTTCTCTGCCCTGCCTGCTGCCCCCGTTGGGTGGTGTTAAGTTTCCTCTCGCACCGAAAAAAGCCTGCCCAGTGCCACAGATGTTATTGGCTATCTCAGCAAGTAACTGCAACCCCACCACCACCTCATTGGCCACAGGGGATGCGAGGACATGCATGATAGGTCAGAGATGCTCCCCATTTGTTTTAGAGTATTGATAACTGTCGGGGCTTGAGGGCTTGGCCTGGTGGAAGGTGGTTCTCCAGGGAGCATTGATCGCTAAAAAGACTGACACACATGAGCATCTGATCTTGAGTTCAGATTTCAAATGCAGATTGAGAAGTGATTTGATTGCACGAGTTTTAAAAAGCAATCGCTGATGGCAAAAAAAATCTGTGAAAAAAAAAAAATCCGAACATCCCACTTTAATTCAATTCAATACTTTATTGCTATACGACAGTCATTGGGATTTGTTTTGGTGCAGTTAGTGCAATTTTACATCATGCAACATCATCACAGTAATTTATACACGTGAGAATATGTTCGGTGCCACACAGATTAAAATCTGAAATAAACATTTCCTTTAGCAAAAAACCAAAGTGCCTCGAATCCGCCATACTGAGATTACATGTTAAAAAGACTCGCCATACACGTCTCTCAGGCACAGATTGAGGAATGACGCCCGCTCTCGGTTAAAACAAATCGAGTGGTGTTGACGGTGTGTGACCACGGCACGTCGTGTTTCAGTTGCACGTCAAGGTACAAAGGTTGGCGAGCATTTTTGTTTGCATTTCATCCCATGTTGTGTCGAGTGGTTGTTTGTCCGACCGTTTTTTTTTTTGGGATAAGATGCCGTCTTGCACTAATTGCACTCACCTGCTTTTTGGATATTAACCATGTTGATGTTTGAATATTACTTCTTGTGTTTGCTTTGCGTTTCAGAGTTTCAACAGCGCAAGCAACCTGCGCTGCTTCAGGTTGTTTACAACCTGGACGATTTGTAGCGGAATAAATTCATACGATTTTTAACACATTATATTTTCCTTGATTTCCAACCCCGTTTGTCTGTGCAGCATCCGCATGGACACAGTCAACGATGGAACACGCGTGCACGCAGTCAGACTGCAAATCCTTGCTGCAAACTCGTGTTTAAGGGGGATTGTTTTTGCTCGCCACTGCTTTCTTTCACCATTCTACCCCAGTCTGCTTGTATACGTTGTCAGCTTTGCACAGAAATTGTATAAAAGTGCCCGTACATAGTTGAGAACGGCCTTTGCATGAGGGCTGTGTAAACTATAAATGATGGAGGCCCATCACAGCACAGAATGTCACTCTGATAATCTTTCAGAATCACACAGAATTTTCATGTTAAACTCTAAAATCGACTTATTCTCCTTGTTGGCCGACACGGATCCACCACATTTGATTTGAATTGTAATGTTGAGAGCAACAGTCAAGGCTGCACTGTCCTCACAGCGTTCCTGTGTCTTATCTGGATCAAGAAGGACAGGCTATTTTGACTATCAGAAGATATTAAACATTTTGGACCTTGGATTAATGATAGAATTGTGTTATAAACATGTAATCCAGGATTAATATTGGATCCGTTTCCTTCTTCCTCCTCCCATCTCTGTAAAGACTCTGACCCAACAGCATATTTTACTCCAGAGTGACATGTACTAGGGCGGCAGCTCAGTCTTGTTTTTATGTTTCTTCATTATGTTTAATGTTTGCGCAGAAAGACTAGACGACGTGCAGGTCTTGGCGTATCGTAGCTGCTGGACTAGATGTGTGGATTCTTTGTGCTATATTTTCAGTCTAGTAAAATGCATTGTAAAAAAAAGTTATTGCTGCACACTGTAAAAGATTCTCTCTTGATGTGCTTCTTCCTCTTGCTGCTTCCTTAAAGTGGATGTGAGCACGGCAGCACTGCCCATGCAGGTGCCTCCCGCCACCACAGCCATCCTTCCCATGGACCTGCGCGTCGTGGACCACCATCACCACCAGCAGCCTTCTTTCGGCCTGGTTCCTCAACCCCACCCGACGCCGCCTGTCACCAGAGCCTGTCTGGCGTCGTCCGAGCCAGGCCGTGGGTCAGTCATTAGTAAGTCGGGGACGATCTCTGTCAGACACTGTCCTATCGTGGCTATTTATTACAAACACCACGCCTTGCTCCGGGGCATTGCCTGAATGTTCAAGTGTTGAAAATCTCCTGCAGACCACCAGGAGCAGCAGCTGCAGCAGGAGCTGGTAGCTCTGAAGCACAAGCAGCAGCTCCAGAGGCAGCTACTGATTGCTGAGTTCCAGAGGCAGCATGAGCAGCTGTCGCGGCAGCATGAGGTCCAGCTCCAGGAACATATCAAGGTGAGGGTCTGTGTTTCTGTAGGTTTATGTGAGTAAGGAGGATTGCTCTACCATCAGAAAGACATGACAAAAAAACAACTAGGTACTCATATTCAGGCAATGAGGGTGATTATCTGGCAGGAAATACACTCATCTCTCCCATCTGCCCGGTCCCCGGTTTAGCATGACATTCATCACTTGACTTGGCTTGAACACATCATTGATGATTTACAGGAAGTCATCGCGTTAGTCTTGGAAGTTTCTTTGCCAAATCCTCTCGTGGCCTTTACCTTGTCTTCTCTGTCTCCTTTGTGCTCTTTCTTTCTTCAGTGTTCTTGTTTCTCTATCCACCAGCACCAGCAGGATTTACTGGCGCTCAAGCATCAGCAGGAGTTGCTGGAGCACCAGAGGAAGATGGAGCGACAGCGTCATGAGCAGGAGCTGGAGAAGCAGCAGCGGGAATACAAACTCCAACAAATCAAGAACAAGGACAGGGGACAGGAGAGTAAGTGCAGCAGCAAGTGAATGTAAAGTGATCACCTGGCTTCCACGGAGTTAAGAGAACAATAATTCACAGCCTTTCCCAAACCCGTTGAAGTCTGTAACTTGATGAAAGTATAGTGAGTTGCCAAACTAGCGTCGGTGAGCCAAGAGCAAGTTTTATTGAATAAAATGTAACGCAAGAAGAAGATCAATTCCACACGTTAGTGGGTGGCATTCTTGAGGTCCGAGCTCTAAAGGAGCTGTCAAGTTTGACTTAACGTACTCAATGCTCTCCCTCCAGCTTCTCATCGCTGCCAACATCTGCTCTTAACTGTGCTGCAATGGATTTTATCACGGGTGGTGTCAAATAGTCTTGGCCCATCTCGACCCTCCACAGCACCTGTCCTTGTGGGCCCAACAGTCAGAACAGCCTGACCTCACACCTTTACCACAGAGGATATCGGAACAAGACGGCCAAGACGAGCTGAGAGGAGCGAGACATTCAGTGGCTCGCATTTTTATGTTCTTCTTTTTCAGTGTCTTTTTTTTCTTCTTTTTTTTTTGCACGGCAATAAAACGAAACCCACCAATTCACTGTAATCCGGAAACCATTTATTTTTGATTGCTTCCAAATGATCATATTATCCGTTCAGGCTTTTTTCTCCCACCTCTCTTTTATGATGGCATTTACCACACCAGACTATGACGATGAAAGGTGGCATTTCAGAAACTGCATAAGAAACACATGCACAAGGATGATCTGAACTGGATGTAGGAAGTTATCCAAGTCGAGCTAGAATGTGTGATAAATGTTTACAATCTCTCATTACATGAAGAAACTGTGTGTGTGTGTGTGTGGAACGAGATTACGACTGATAGAACCCGATACCTGCAGTCAGAACAATCTTTCCGCAACATGCTCTCACTCGGATTGATGAACGAATCAGTTTGTCAATACTCTAATCAGCTTTGACACAATTGCGTGTTTTTCTGGCAGGAGGAAATGTTTGCTGTGTCAAACTGCTTTTCCTGTTCTAATATCCGATGACATTATCTACTAGAGTGGCCGCGTAACACACTCATGGCTTAACTTTCCTTCATGAATTTGTTGCCGAGTGTATTTTATCCAAAGAATACAGCATTTTAATGCTTCGTCCTTTTAACATACTAGTTTGTGTTTATGCAGATGGACCACACGCGTAAAAGTAAATGCTAATAATGCGCAAATGCCTCTTAAGCTACTGCTACGTGTTTGTAGTCACTGAGCTAATGTTGGGGCACAATCCATTCAGGAATGTAGATAAGTGTAACGACTTCCTACTTTATTCATGGCTCATCATTCAACCCGTATTGATTCTTTTATCTTATGTCTGTGAAACGCACTTTTCCCTGCAAGCTGTGATGCGGTTTTTCAGCGCAAATCTTTCAGAATATTGTTAATGGCCGGCCCACATATGGAACCACGGTATTCTTCCTGTCAAGTTTCCTCAGCAGCTCTCTGCTGGGCAGGGCGAGCCTACAGTTTGACGTCTATGGAAAGAGCATCGGGCTGTAAACAGAGGGAGCTTTGTTAAGTACTGCAATAAATTGCATGGAAGGCAGTCTCATAAAAGCCAATTTGCTTCAGTGGCTAAGCGGATATATGGGGATGTCAGCACTTCCAGATCCACCGTGATTTAGAAAGCATATATTAGCTGTTGTCACTTCCACCTACTGTATTTATTACTGTCTCGTAGGCTTGGCGTACCCGTGATCACACAGTTGTGATTATAGAAAAGCACACCTCCACTGTTTTTCATGTGTTCTCAAGACGCATGTTTTTCCCCTTATTGCTCAGCTCACCCACTCTGATGTTATTTTTCTCTCTCTCATTCACTCCACTCATCCATGTCCTTCGTCCCTAGATAATTTGACTGTAGCTACCAGAATGAGGGCGGTAATTGAGCCGAGACCGGGAGCTGAGTGAAACTCGCGATGTGTCTCAGAGAGGAGTCACGCAGCACTGCGGTTGTCTCTTTGGAATATCAGCGAAACCCTGACGCAAGAACGTGCGCGCTATCTGTAGTTAGAAATCCGCTATCTGTCCAACTGCGGATGGATGTTCGAATCCTTTATCACAGTTTGGACTACAGTGCTGAAGAAGCGCTGAAGCTCAAACTTCTCAGAGATACAGTACTGAAGGAAGTGTGATTTTTTTTTAGTTTATGAAAAAGAGCAACGAGACAAGTGTACAAAATTATGTCTCTGTGGATTTATTTTTCTCTTATTAGGTGCAGTCGCCAGTACGGAGGTTAAGATGCGGCTGCAGGAGTTTGTCCTCAACAAGAAAAAGGCCCTCGCTCAGCGAAACCTAAACCACCGTCTGCCCAGCGACCCACGCTTTTGGTATGGGTGAGTGTCACAGCCCATCACCACAGAACCACGTGTGCTTAGAATGTGGCTGGCTGTACCCCCCACTGAGGAATTTGCGCAGCCAGAAGTACATTTTTAATTTTATTTTTCATAACATTGGTAAAAAATAAGTTTCAGATGTGTTTGATGTGAGAGAAATGGACTCTAGAAGTTTTGTTTTTGAAAGCCTGAACAAATTATTTTGAGTTGAAGCAGTGCATTTTTTTATGGCTGTAAAATACAAACGTCTGGAATTCAATGAAATGTTAAAAGGAAAGGTGTGTTGGAAGTCGTCGCGATTTTTAAATGGTATTATCCTCTTCCACGTCAACGTTTTAGACATCTTTCAATATTACTTTGTGATTTTGCACTTTGTCTGTTCAAAGAGGAGCAATGATGAAAAGAGGCGAAAAAGACTTTCCAGACAGATGAAACCTTTTTTTTTCAAGCTCAAACAATGCACTTCCCTGGGTAAATATCTAAATCCAAAATAATGAGTGACACCAAAGTCCCTCATGGTGGCTGCGCAGACCCTGTTGCTGTTGTGTGGGTGTTCCTGTGTGTGTAAACGGTTGCCCACATCAACATCAACAGTCGTTGCCAGTCGCCTTGGAGTCAAACAGCAGAGGAAATGTTCAAGGACTGTTTTTTTCTTCTGTCTATGTTTGTAGTCAGTGATCGACAGCGGGTTCTTTGAGGTGTGTTTCATTGTGTGTCTGTGTGTGTTTAAAGTCGGCATAGAGAAAAGACAATAGCACCTCCCTCTAAATATTTGAAGAGGTCTTAAGCAGTCAAACATTTCTGGTGAGGTAAGAGACGATAGAGATAGCTTAAGAGCTGGGAATCTATCGCTGTCGCAACCATTTCTCTCCACCCTTAGTATCCGTTTGCTTTCTCTTATTCCGATCCACCCACACTTACTTTGTTACATCCTTAAGAATTGACCTTGAAGCCATAGGCTGTCTTTGTCTCATGGCCTTGTGTGTGTTTCACATTGTGCGTTAATGTTCTTTTGTTGTAGAAAAACCCAACACAGTTCTTTGGACCAGAGCTCCCCCCCTCAAACAGCACTGTCGGTGTACAGCCATCCGATGCTGGGCACATACGATTCTAAGGATGACTTCCCTCTCCGTAAAACAGGTACAAAATGCCGCCACTTCTTGAAACTGCTTACCAACCGTGGAAGGCAGCCCTGATCTTTTTCTTTTTTTTATCGCTCTCTCTTTTTCCTTCTCTGCTTTAGAAGTTGAAATGGCTTATTGGGTTTCAAAGAATGGGTCATGAACTGGAAGTAAGGCACTGTGGGGTTGAATGGAACCCTTAAATAGTATTACGAAATACATTACAATTTTAAATAGGTCACATGGACTATTCTAAGGGTAGTTAGGTAGAATATTCAGCCGTTTGTGCAGGACGTAAGAAGAACAACCCGCCGGGCTCTGCCCAAAGTTGTCAAATCCACACAAGAGATGCATAAATGCTGATGGACAGTCTCATGAGAACGTGGTGTGTCGTCATTTTTCTCTTGCACAGAACAAATGGAGATGCCAGGAAGCTCCTCGCCAAGAAATTGTCTGACATAATTCTAAAGGAAAACTTTCCTTCTGTTCCAGATCACAGTGAATGAAAGTGGAAATATGTGTGGATCGCTGACAGTATTTCTGCTCAGCCATTTACCTAATAGTCAGGTGTTTTTAATAAAGGGGTCCAGTTGGCTGTTCTCTTTAACTCGTGTCTATATATTGACTAATGCATGCCGCCAGGCTCTTTCGCAGTCATCACACAGCATCAACAAAAGAGCCTACATGTGAGTCTTAAGAAGTGTGAGAACCTTTTTGATATTTCAGAATGTCCGACTCTGACAGTTCTTTTTTCCCCCCAGCCTTTCCTTCATGCCTATCGCAGCCAGGCTTTGATTGCTACTTAGCGTCAGAAGCTGCTTTGACTTTACCGCTGCCTGCTGTCACAGCTGGAGGTTAAACTCTGTGTACTCTCCACTCTGGCCCACCTGCTGTGAGCTGGAGGCTGCAGCGACTTATCCCGGCACACGACCTGAGACGGCAACGTTCGAACGTCAGCAACACTCGGGTGTAATTTCTTGAAATGCTGCGCATAATAAAGACAAAGGCCGATTTTCAGGAGGCTTGGAGTTTGGAGGCAGGGCCCTTGTTCTTTGTGTCACTTGTGAGGAGAGGTTGTGACATCTGCATATATATGGCCACACTATTGAAGATAATTAGTGTCAACAGTGAGAAGACGTAGATCAGATTAGACAGGCAGACAGTGAGATGAACTGTGCTGAAGACAGTCGTTTCCACAGTCGTGCGTAGCTGTGACGACTGCAGCCGTCATGCGTGACGCTTTTGCCGAGATGCGTGCATGTAAATTGAAATTGTACATTAAGAAGCGAGGCCAAGCAGACAGTATATCACAAAAAAGAGCTTCATTGTTCAACTCTGAGAGGCTCTATGCGGCGACGCCTCGGAGAACACAGAGGAACACTTTGAATGCTGCGGCAGGAAGTCTGTTTGGTCGTCAAGACGGACTCATCAGGCTGACCCTTCTTTTATCCCCCCCCCCCCACCCTTCAACACACACACACACACACACACACACACACGGCCACAAAGTGCAACGGACATTTAAATCCTGCAGGATGTCCATATAAAGTACGACACTTCCACGTTCCGTGTTCAACCGAATGCTTTAGCGTTTGACTCGCCCTAGTGAGGTTGTCCAGCGAGTGAAATTGTATCCGTATGTCGTTCGAACAATACAAGGCATTGTCTGTTGGGGTTGACTCCCTCCCATCCTACTTTAATTTCTAACAATCAAGATGAGAAGTATTTACTCTGGCGTCTGGAGAGATGATTCGCTTTGCTTGAAGCACCAGTGATACAAGTTTGACTTGTTAGCGAGTGTAAACACCTCCAGGTATTTAAATCAGAGGAAGTCAACGGTAAAGGACTATTGAGAAACCTTTTATTTGATTTTTCTCTTTTTCTTTTGTAAATTGCTTAGATTTAATGCTTTGAGTCACTACAAAGCATTTCTATCTGTTTGTATACGTATTCCCTTCTGGCATTTTGTAATGTATCATCCACATATTTCTGGGAAGCTGCATTGATGAGAGAACTACTCTATTGATTTCCATAAATCTCCCTCACTCTGGCCTTCCTAGGAATGGCTTCCCCCAGCTTGGCTCTTGCAGCTCGGGACTCCCGTCTGTCAAAACAAATGAAGCTGATCAATATGTTTTGTATCAGAGAACCAGTTTCCTCCTCCACTCCTGTTGAAATATTAAGCACCACTTATGGAGACGTTTAATCTGGTATTGATATGTCATCAAATTTGTAGGCGTGGGACGGTACTGGAGTGGAGTCCTTCTAATTTATTTCTGGTCTCATGCTACCGTGGATTTATTCACATACGCAGGTAATGCATGCTGCAAGAAACACATTTTAAGCATAAGATGCATAAGATGTGTCTGGGAATACTGACTGAAATACTGCAATATGCTGCACAACAAAACGGCAAATCCAAAATGAGGGAGAGAGTCTTAGTATTGGTAGGGTGAGGAAGACGAGGGAGAGGAAAGCAGAAGGGAGGGCGAGGAGAAGTTGAAAGGCGCCGAAGGACTGAAGAAGGGCTGCAGAAAAACGCCAGCATCAGCAGTTAAACCAGTCTAGGCCCTCAGCAGTGAGCGTATTTGCACGTGTGCACACTGGGCGTGCTTTTGCCCAGTCGGCATTAACACGGTTCAAAGTCACTTTGTCCCAAGGTGAACACCCCCCTTGGCGAATGCACAGCCCTCCTTCAGTCTCCTCTTTCTCCTTTTACTGGCCTCTGAATCTCCCTCTCACCTCTTTGACTTTCTACTCTGTCCATTTCCTAATAGCTCAGAACCGGACGCGACCTCGGTCACCTTTACTTCCTCCGTTCCTTCGCCGCCTTTGCAGCTTAAAAATCAAACATGTCAAACTATTGTTGAATGTTTGGATTTGTAATATTATATAATATAATTCTGATTTTTAAAGTTGTATTTTGTAGTATATTAATTAGGTCAGTGATTGTGATAATGTGAAGCTACAACAGTTTCCTATACAGTATACGGTAGTAAAATTGAAGTTGAATACACTTTTATGCTATAGTGTTTCCCTCTCTATGGTCTCCGCCACTTCTGCTAATGCATAGCATTTTATCCTGATGCACCCAATCCCTCTTAACAAAGACTTTGGAAGAGTGCCCTCCACTTAGAAGAAGCTCTTTTTTTAAATAATTGACTTTTATAACTTCAGCAGCATGTTCCCCTTAAAATTGAAAGTGCATTTGAAAAAGTACTTAGGCATTATAAATTTACGATGGGTCATCTCAACCCCAATGGCCAGGAGGTATATTGAGTGCCTGCACCTTTTTGAAGTACATTAAAACTTTGTGTTGCTTCATGCTACAGGAAACTAAAGCTCAAGGTTTTTTTTTTTTTGATTACCCTTAATAAGTCTTTCAACAATAAATCTTTATAGTACACAAATAATAATGAATTGTTTCCACTTGGCTGCACCAAAATAATCCCAGCTCTTTTTTTTTGATGGCAATGAATTCAGCGAGGTCTCGATGATACATGTTTGTTGGACAAGCATGGGGGTCAACCGTTGGTCAGCTGTCCAGCCCCAACTAATTGAACGGAAGGAATGTGCCGTGGGATTGAAGCTGCCCGTTACTAGGGCAGGCTGGTAGGGACACATTAAAGCGAGATCAGCCAGAAAAGGTCAGGTCGTCAAGCTCTGCCGAGATTCCTTGGGTATACTGAACTCTTGGCTTTTGTTCTCCCTGCCCTCGTTGTTACAACCGATTCGGGCACTTATCTTCTGTTTCGCTGAGCGCCAAGAAATACCATAAAGCGAGACGCGCACATACCCAAATAAACAATCATGGACACACACACACACACAGGATGTGTTCACAGTGTTCATTAGCAGAGCGTGGCGGCGGCGCCATTAAGCATGGGGGTCAAGAAAGCTGCCCATTTGGCTGCTTTCCTCTGTTGTAGCAGGGATTCGCAGTGTCACATGACCGCAGCTAACCTCGACTCCGAATCTGTCGGTAAACGCTTGCGGTGTAGCCTACAGAGACTGGCTGATTAACCTCTCTACTGGCCTGCAAATACCCCCCCCCCCCCACACACACACACACACACACACTTGTGCAGCCCAGGAATCCACCACAAAGCCGCCTGGCAGAGCGACCGCTTTAGTTTTGACATTTACTGCACTAATCTGGGGTGTCGCATTAATATTTTTAGATTGGGTGGCCCGGTTGGAAATCAAATACTTAACCCTGGCATTGCTCAGCTCTATCCTCTTAGTTGTGAAATGGGATGGAATGGATAGTATTTAAAAACATAAGACATTTTCAAAGGCCTAGTATTCCATCAAACGTAAAAAGGACATCTCAATTCGTCTGTGTGTTTTTATCCACCATCAAACTCCTGTTCCCCTCTTTGTTGTTAGCCTCTGAGCCCAACCTGAAACTTCGCTCTCGGCTAAAGCAGAAGGTGACGGAGCGCCGCAGCAGCCCTCTGCTCCGAAGAAAAGATGGTCCCACCATCACTCCCAAGAAGCGTTCTCTGGACGTGGCCGGTGAGGATTTTGTTTTTATTTCATTTACGATAAAGATGTGATTTTCTTTGTGAGGCAAGTGGGGAAAAAAATCAAATATCATAACTTACTTGCCACGAAAAAAATAATATTCAATCATTTGAAAAAGAAGTCTAATTCAAATACAAACAAAACAAGAGCAAGGGATGTTTTATCTCAGACGCTCGATTGGCCCAGGTCAGCATGCTAGAAAAACCGAACCTCTGTGCTGTGTGCCTCTAGAGTCTCTCTGCAACAGTGCACCAGGCTCAGGTCCCAGCTCCCCCAACAACAGCTCCAGTAACATCCCCAGTGAGAACGGGGTCACCATCTCCAGCAGCCCAGGAGAGGTAGGCGACCTGACTGTGTGTGTGTGTGTGGAAAAAGAGGCAAAGTACTGCATTGAAGACCGTGTCTCCTTCATGTCTCAACTCTGGGAGTATTTACTGTAATGTTATGTGTGTCCAGGCCTCCCTGCTTCAGAGGTTGGTTGCCAGAGAAGGCTCAATGAGCCAGCTCTCACTCTACACCTCCCCATCTTTGCCCAACATCACCCTGGGACTGCCAGCCACTGGCCCTGCTGCTGCTGTGAGTGTAGCCAAGGCACAGCTGTACTGATCACAGCACAGGAACGCACTCTTACGACTCTATTATATCAGAAACATGACGGTGAAGTTACAATAGTGAATAATTGATTTATTATAACTGAGTTATCTTTAATGTTCAACTATGAACAAGTCTAAACTGGGGTTATTTCTTTCTCTCCTCCTCTTGTCTGTTTTCTTTTTCCCCCCATCTCACTCCCTTTCTGTCTCATCGCCTCCAACAAAGAGGGTATGTTTTCATGTGTCTGTTGGTTCAGTGGTCGGAGGGTTTGTTTGTCAGCAGGATTATGTTAAGAGCGCTGGGCAGGCTTCCATAACGCTCAGTCGAAATATGGGCCAGGAAATAAATGTTGCTGTGCATCTGGCTAAAGGGACAGATCCTCTCGCTCTCTCTCTCTTTTTTTATTTTTTAACAGTTTCTTTAATATTGCTACTTTAGGTTGTGTTCTTCAAAAGCTTCCCTAATAACACAAAAACTGCTGGACTACTTTCCATGAATCTTTGTGAAGGGATGGCCCCTTTGCCAGACATGTGAAGGATTGTTTGGTCCGATTGGAGCTGACTCTACAGAGTCCCGCTCTCGTTTTACCTTTTCCTTCTCCCTCTTTCCTTCCCTCAAGCTTCTTTTTTTCTGTCTTTCTAGGGGCTGTCAGGACACCAAGATGGCGAGAGTCGTCTAGCATTGCCTGCATTGCAGCAAGGTATCCCTCTGACCTCGCCGTTCCTGCCCACTGCCCACCTGCCCTCGTACTTGGCATCTTCAGCGCTGGACAGGGAGGGGGTTGGAGGGGGTACAGCTGGTCACAACCCCCTTCTCCAACACTTGGTGCTGATGGAGCAGGGCCACAACCCAATAGGTCAGTAGTCACCACAACGTGAACTTTTGACTGTAAAGTTGTACTTGATTCACTCCCGGTTTCATGACTATAAACGTCTGCAATATTTTTAAATCGGTTACTTCAAGCTGATAATCAACTTGTTCCTCAATGTAATTACCCTTTTCCTTTTCTATACATTGTCCTGAAATATCTTTTTTTGCCTTCAAAATGATTTGAAGGCGAAGTGGTAAATACCTCTGCGCTGTTGCTAACATTTTTCAAGTTACCTCAATATCAAGTCTCCAGTCACTGATTATTTCCCACCATTATGGCTTCAAAACTGTCCCTGTGAACGACGTGGATCCAAAAGCGATAGGAGTAACAGTCAAAAGTACCGCAAACAGACTGAGCTTATACAAAAGGCTCATGACGTTCTCCTGTGTCTACCACAGTCGGTCTGGGTGGCCTTCCACTATCGTCGCCCTCTGTCTCCAAACTTGCGCGGAGCCACCGTCCCCTGGGAAGAACCCAGTCGGCCCCTCTGCCTCAGCAGCAGTGTGGCCAGGCCCAGGCCCTGCAGCAGCTGGTGGTCCAGCAGCAGCACCAGCAGTTCCTGGAGAAGCACAAACAACAGTTCCAGCAGCAGCATATCATCACCAAGGTAACTCGGCCCTTTAATAATTTGATGCTTTAGAAGAGGACAAATCGTTTGTGAGTCACGTTTGCAAATTGTCGACTATACCCCCCCCCCCCCCCCCCCCCCCCCCAGTACAGATAAACATCATAGAGTGCAATGCATCTGTTTCCTGCTCTTGGACGGTTGAACTAGCATGAACTTTAAGCGTGGCATGTAATATGTTTAATGGCAGTCGAGAGCTGCGGCGTATCGACGTTTAAAGTGAGTGATGACAGAGAAGGTTAGGCCTAACTACAGTTTGTCATACTAAAGTAACCACAAAGCATCTATTATATTGATCACAATAAGCTTCCAGTGTGTTTCAATGCGATAACACATACACAACCTGACAAAACACTACGAGACCACATGAATAATGTGACTGCTGCAGCACAGAGCCTTGACGCCGTACCTGAGGGATAAATTCAGTAAATCTAAGAGAAATAAAGTTCAGAAATCACGTCGGATATTATTAGTTTATTGTGAGTAGAGCTTAAAGATAAACGTCAACATCTGTAGTAGAGCAGCAGAATGTGTGTATAAGCGTGTGTGTGTGTGTGTTTGTTTTAAACCAAAAAAATAATAGCATCTCATCCATTTCATGCTAGATCTCTGTGTTGAATTAAATAAAAATGATCATTTATAGCTTGCATATTTTGCCTTTGTTTTAAGCTAGATTTAGTTTGAAGATCCAACAGTGTCATGTGCACAAATCAGGAGTACGTTTTCACACTGCCGGACATGACGCTGATTGGCTTAAAGGCTGTGACTCCTGTTGTTGCTCCGAGAGAAGGATGAGTCAGCCTGCAGTTACAAGTCTCAGAGAAAGTCGGTGTTCGTGCATCGCTTACATCTCCCCGTCACCCTGGCAACTGCAGTCTGGAGGAAGCTGCCTCCGTATATGGTCACACAGGAAGTGTGACTCACTGCATCATTGCGTGCGTGTTCCTGTGTGTTCACACACACAAGGTGAGAAGAGGATTCACAGCTTCTTAAGGTCATTGTAAACAGGGAGATTTTAGTGTGTGTGTGTGTGTGTGTTGTAATTCCTGTGGGATTAAGCTCTATTACCTTGTGTTATTGAGCTGTTGGTGACTCTTTGTGACTCCAGCTAATTAAGTCAAGCGTAGGTGTAACAACAATTTATTGTTATATTTATTAGTTTTAATAATTTATTTTCCATCCCACTTAAAGAAGTGTGACATATGAGTTACACGGAAAGACATAGGAACTGTATTTGAGCCATTATGATCTATTTTCTTCTAGTTGTATTCTTAGAAGCCGGAGGTTACCAAAATTAAAAAAAGAATGCATTTGTGAAATATGATTTCTTTTCTTTAATTTAGTTCATCAAATCACAGACAAATTCATGCAGTTCCGTCTCCAAAGAACCGATTTCCAAAGGCTGGGATGGCGTAAAATCATTATTTATACATAAAAAACAATATTTACAGATCTCATCTTGTGTTTGTGAAGGGTTAAGCCTCTCTGGGATGGCCCTGACTATCACCCGTTACCAGTTAACCTAGTTACATGTGGAATTTTCAAACTGTTGTTCTTATGTTGCTATAATGGTGATGGTTCTGGTCCATGGCATCGTGTTCTCAGGCCGTCTGTCTAGGAAGGAACTGATTCGATTTCGGTTGGCAGTGTCTCTGTGAACTCACAAAATGATTACACAGCAAAAACTCAATAAACTAATTAGGACAGATGCCGCGCAGATGTCTCAATTTATGAAATGACATTTTCTATTTAAACGGTCAAAGGTCATTTGTACGGCATGCTTTTTTTTCCTGTTTGTTCCGGCCTTTAGTCAAGACCGAAACTCGGGAACCAAAGGGGGGAGCCTGTGATCACGTTTCGCAGCCGGTTTGTCCGGTGGATTGGAAACACTATCTTGGTGTTTCTCCTGAAATTGTGGTCGTATAGATTTTATGTCGTAAAGACGTGTGCGAGAGGCATCCCCGTTTTTGAAAGGTGCCGCTTTTTATACATTTACGTTTTCTAGAAACGACTATGCACTTTGCCCAGGACCCAGGATCTCATTTGTTGAAATCGGGTGTAATTAGAATATTTACAGCAGTTAATACATCCCCTGCTCAACACAAGTATACGGTAGCTAATCTAGCTCTTCAAACCAGCTGTTGTTGTCTTATGCAACACAAGTAATTCTTGCTTCCTGCCTTGCTTCTGAATCTGTTCATTTCTCCGTGTGAACTTTCATTTCAGACTGTGACAGCAAGGCCGGCATCAGAGACAAAGCGTGTGTTTATAGGCACGAATGGGGAGATGGTTTCACCCTTGTTAACCGCGAGCGGAGGAGATCCACATCATCAGGATCTCCTCCGCTCCGTTTTGAAGCTGCCCACAGGTTTCTCTTTGACCGCACCTGGTATAAATCTATACACCAGCGGTTTTACGGCGTGTGATTCGTTTTATTTTCAACAGTACAACACTAATAATCAATGTGATTCAGTTTTTACTCTGGTGTGGATTTTCCCCTGTCCCATTTTGGTAGGTACTGGGTTTGAACCTACCTGCCAGCTGGAGACCTCTCTGTATCGGTGTTGTGTGTAAACACTGGTTTCCAGTAGCTGGTCTGGTTCCCACACGTAAATATGTTATTGTTGTCTTTACAGCAAGTGTACCTGTACTTGACTGGCAGGTGTTTACGTTGTACAGTTTTAGCTGCGTTGATGTACATTATGGGATATCGCCGTCATCCACACAGTTCTGGAACATGTTGGAATTCTCTGTTCGGTGAAAGGTTGACAGACAGGAAAGGAATGGTGGTTGTTCTGAGTGTAAATGTAAACTCACCGGTCATTTTCGATAGATACTACATTCATTTTATATGCGGTGTTAAAATAAAAGCACAGATCTGTGATTCGGGAAAGACAAACACTGAGGGAGTCAGTTGTGTAATAATGGAAATGAAGTATTGGAAATATAACCTGCCAACGTATTAATGTTATTTATGGATGCAGTAACAGCAAAATCACCCAAGAGCTGCCAAACAGGTTCTGACAGCAGCTCCTGCAGACACCCAAATGCAGCCCATGTTTTCCCCTGCTGCTGCAAAAAAATCAACCATCCTGACTTATGACTGGTCTGCAGTCGTCGGGTTTATGCTCAGGCGTCCCATTCTAACGAATGTAATATACATAAACGACGTGTCCCCAGGTGCTCTTTTATTTGTTTTGCCTCTTCTTCCTCCGAAACAGCACAACAGGATGCAAAATGTTTAAGTACCCTCCCTGACTCCGGTATCACAAAAACCCCTCCTCAAACGCCCCGGTGGCGTAGCGTGTTTGGTTTCATTGATCTGTCGAGTTCACCCTCGCTTTGTGAAACGCGAGTCATTCCGTCCTTTCTTTCTTCATGTTTTTCTTTTATTTCAACAAAGAGAAGAGGCCTTACCTGTACAGACAGTCGGCTTTAACAATCAGACATGCGCTAGCTGCAAAGAAGAGGAAACAAAAAGACACTTGAAACTGTTTGCCTTTCAATTCCTGAGACAGGATAGCAATCATGAGGTGGGCTCAGTCACATCATGTTGTGCAAGAGTCAAAGAGTGTTATTTTTATTTTTTATTTTTTTCGCTTCCTGCATTCTCAGGCTTCTGACTGATTCAACAAGCAATGTTATGTATTGTCTGTCCCCCTTATGGTTGAAATCCTAGCAACTATTTCCTCTGTTGAAACAGATTGGAAGAAGAAAAACAGAGAAAAACAAGAGCGACAGGAAGAGTGAGAATCGGCAGTGAGAGTGGATGAGTGTTTTGAGTTTGTTTGGAGAAGAGGGACTGGGATGAGGCAAGAGCCTGCTCTCTGACGTCAATGGACTGTTCCCTGGGCTATGTGCCAGCCAACTGTGGGTGTGTGTGTGTGTTTTACATGCTCAACCTGCAGTCTACTCCAGTCGTGACCTACAGCATCAAGGTTGACGTGTTTGACGACAGAGACGGCTGCCGCAGCTAGATTTAACCCCTTCAGAAACTTACCCAGCTTTATTTCTCTGTGTCGTTCGTTTCCTTTGTTTTCTCCTGTTTATGCAAAAAAAAAAAAAAAAGTAAATCCATCTCCCTGTTTGTGAAATTCTGATGTATCAGTGACGATCAGAGGTCAGAGTACAGGTTCAGCTTATCTCCCTGTGAACAAAGTGTACAAGCTAATGTTAGCTTTTCGTTCAGATCGCTGTTTGTGCGTGCTGGAACGGATCAGGCGGCTATTTTTAGAAGCCCAAACAGCTTCAGCTGACTTAAAGCAGTGCATCATACACAGATGTTTGTCCTCCCCCTCTACTGCTCTTTTAGTTTCTGGACTCTCTTTGTTTGTACTTCTATCTTCATTTCTTTTTGGATTTTTCAGGCAGTTTTTAAAAACCTCAGATCTGTAATGGCGATATAAGTATTTTACATCCCCCACCACACCCACACAC
This sequence comes from Brachionichthys hirsutus, assembly GCF_040956055.1. NCBI lineage: Eukaryota > Metazoa > Chordata > Actinopteri > Lophiiformes > Brachionichthyidae > Brachionichthys > Brachionichthys hirsutus. Next base: position 10,092,479 of record NC_090908.1, on the reverse strand, counting down.
ACCCACACACAAACCGTACCAGCGTCTCACCTTTTTCCTGTCAGACATGGCTGTGTGTCCAGGCTTGCCGTTTCCAGTCACTGGCTGTAAATCCCGTACCAATCTTCTGTTGCTAATGATAGTTTTTTGTCATAATTGTTGCTGCTATTTTAACCCCATACACTGAGGTTATGTTTTCACCTGTGCTAATCTGTTTGCTAGATTATGGGTTGGTTGGATTGTTAGCGGTGTTACGCAAAACCCGCTGGATGGATTTCCATGAAACTCAGTGGGAGGACAGTTCCATGATTGCATTAGAGAGATTTTTCTTTTGTCTTCTCAGAATATTTCTCATAAAAGAACTAAACAGATTTTCTCTAGGCTTTGAGCGTGAACCAGTCGAGGCCCCTTTATGCTGCGTAATTACATACATTTTTTCCTTCTCTTTGTTGTGTCCGAACACATTTGTCATTTTTTACTTGAAGGGTAGCCACACTGCCCCCCCCAACCATTACCAGTAGTATTGTTCCATTTTGTCCGTCTCATGCATGACCCTAAACTCTCTTAAAACAAGCACAAATATGTATGTAATGTACTTAGAAGAAGGAAGACTGTCTGTGTCTGTCTTCACCGCTAAGCATAAATGAGCCCTTAAGCTTCACAGACTTGTTTGAGGATTGTTCAGCTTCGGCGAAGGATTTGGTTCCTCCAAATCACTGTAATGTGCAGTAAAAAGTCTCACCTAATCTTCTCTTCTTGGCCTCCAGATTATGACCAAGCCCAGCGATCAGGTCTCTGTTCCAAGCTCCAACTCGTCAGGCCCGGCCAGGCAGCACCAGAGTCACCCAGAGGAAACGGAAGAGGAACTCAGGGAGCACCAAGGGCTTTCTTCATCCTCTTCATCCTCCTCTTCTATATCTGCCCAGGAGACCGGGGTTCTGCGGGGGCTGGTTATCAAGCAGGAGCCCCCAGACCCCCATGAGCAAGAGGAGAGGGAGAGGCAGGCAGAGACGGACTACCTGTTCAGACAGGTAAGGCTGAGGGACAACAGTTGCGTATTGGACATTGTTTGCGTGTGAAATTAGCATATTTTAAAAGACAGATTCCACTTTTCACACAATTCCCCATTCGGGTTTAAGGAGAAATATTTGTCACCATTTTTCAGTCGGATAAACGAGGAAAATCACAGCAGTGGCAGACGGGAGTGAGCGGTGACTGAAACGTTGCGCTCTCCATCCTGTCAGTTCAGCCCACGCTTGCATATTTTTAAGCTATATTTAAATCTTTTCCTCCGTGTCACAAAACTATTTAACACATGTTCTACTAATGTAGAACATTGTGTTGGAAAGGCTCAGGGCATGTGCGCCTCCTACACATAACACCACTCCATATTGCCACGCATTCCCTTTCTAATACACACTGTACACCCACCCGAAGTATTTTCGTGTCTACGGATGTATATCATGCTCCATCTGTGAACCACACACACACGCACACAAATGCTTGCCTTTACGCAGTGAGGGCGCCATGCCCTCATCTGTTTAGCCCATCCCTGCTGTCAGCTCAGCCAAATTCAATCAGGCACTCTTCTCGCTGTCGCCATGCCTCCTGTATTGTAAGCACAAATGCCTGTAAGAAGTGAACAGGAAGTGAACAGGATTGCTTTGAGAGACTCTCCATAGCGGAAGAATCACTCGCATATTTCCAAATTGCTTACATGAGGTTCTCCCAAGTGAAACATTAATGTGTACCGAAGAAGCGTTGGGCTTTCACTCCGCTTGCTCATTTATGAGTAGATGAATGAGTTATCTCTCTATTGTTCTAACCTGCTCCCTTCATTGTTGCACGGAGAGTGTAACGGTTATGTGAAGTGAAGAATTAGAATAATCATCGTTGGAAGACTTTTCTGAATTCTTTTGCCCTGAAGGCTCACATGAAAGTTATCGTAAACCCACTATTTTCAGATCCTGCCAACTAGATTTAAGAGATTCACTTGCATTGGTTCCATATTTATGTGTCGTTGTCACGTAATCAATATACAGAACGTGAAACCGGGATGTAATGAGAATACAAGTTTTCCGTTTTTTGTAGCAAGTATGCACTGCCATCTTCTGGCAGGAGAAAGCTATTGCAATCCAGCAGTCATGCCTCGTGTGTGCATTGGTGTGTGTTTGTGTGTGAGCAGCAGGTTCTGCTGTTGGAGCAGCAGCGAATCCACCAGTTGAGGAACTACCAAGCTTCCGTGGAAGCCGCCGGGTTGTCGGTGAGCTTCGCTGGACACCGCCCCCTCTCCAGGGCTCAGTCTTCTCCAGCCTCGGCTTCCTTCCCCATGGTAGTCCAAGAACCGGCCGCTAAGCCTCGGTTTACGACAGGTTTGTCGAAACATCATAAACATGTGCACACTGCAGCTGGCTATGAACGTGATGTTTTATTGGCGCTAGTAAAGAGACCCTACCTAAAGTAGAGCAATAATAAACCAGATGTGTTCCTGCAGACTGCAAGATAGAGGAAAGCTCACAGCATAATGAGCCACACGGTGGCTGTGTACATGCACAAGGCTGTTGCTAGGCATTATGGAACCCCTGATGATGCAACCCAGTACAAGTGTAACTTACTAGAGGAAAAAACCTCATGTCTCTGGAGCATTCTCTGCATGATCGCTTGTTTATGATGAGGCAGGTGATGAAGAAAACTGCTCCATAAATCACTGTGTGATTATAAGATTATTTTTGGGGACACCTGTTCCTGTCCTTGCTGTCACAGGTACACAGTCACTGCTAATGTGTGCGTTTGCCTTTTCCAGGTCTGGTGTATGACTCGTTGATGCAGAAGCACCAGTGCACGTGCGGGAACACCACCAGTCATCCAGAGCATTCTGGACGCATCCAGAGTATCTGGTCCCGACTCCAGGAAACAGGCCTCAGGGGGCATTGTGAGGTGAGGACGCACTTATACGTGATAACATTTTCATGACTCGGAGACGTTGGGTTAAGAAGATGTATTAAAATATATGGCAGGTAAAACCTGATGAGTTTGAGCTGTCAGGAGCCACAGTGAGTCGTTTAATTAAAACCCACTTAAACAAGCCGGCAAGAAGCTATATATCTCTGCTGGGGGGTGGGGGACGTTTCAATTATCATCGAGGGTTAAAGGCGTCCCTCGAATGCCAATTATCATGATTACCAGAAGGGGGCAGTGTGTAGCCATTTTCATTTGGCACCAATAAAAACAAAACCTTTTTAAGGTACGTCTCACTTCCTACATCCTGATTGAAGCGTGCAGACGCTCCTCTCCTCCCTGGAGCTTCAGAGTGTGTGTGTGTGTGATTACCTTCATGCACTCCCATGCCGTCCTTTATTTTGTGCATTATTTTTCAAGGTGATAATTTCTTTATTTTCTGCCCCCCCCCTCCATGTCCTCTCACCCGCTTCTATTCTCTGAACAGTGTATCCGTGGCAGGAAAGCCTCACTGGAGGAGTTGCAGACAGTCCACTCTGAAGCCCACGTCCTGCTGTACGGAACCAACCCAATGCGGCAGAAACTAGACTGTGAGACATTTGCACATAAATACACCCCCCCACTCATAAACACACCCCCACTGATGCATTTCTCTGCATTTTACTTCTAGCCATGTCTTTATCCACCTACTTTATCTTATCTGTGTGGCAGCTTTAACACTGAAATATATTGTTAGGTAGCGTTACAGTAAGGTTTTGCAGTATTTCACACACAGGTTACAGGCAAATTTGGATGCACACACAAGGAGGAGACACAAAGGATTCTTCAGCATCTGTTAAAGGAATCTGCAATAATGTCTAAACCGCGTAATGCCAAAAAGCTCAATGCAATAAAGTCCCGGAGGTGTTGCGATAAGGCGAGGACCCGCTGAAGCTTGTTAACTAAGAGTCTCTCAGGCTGCTTAGTCACTTAGCTCTTGTGCAGGTGTAGCCCTGTGTAGATGTGTAAGTAAAGGTTCAAACCCCCCCCCCAGTGGTCACCTCAGCTTTCACTCCAGTGAAGACATTAAGTCTCCTTAATTCCGGCTAGACCAGATCCTCCTGCGTAAGGTTCAGCCCACAGGTGGGTTTGCATACACACGAATGAAAGTCGGAAACTTACAAAGGTGGCAACTAGTTAGGGATTAAAGGATTAAAGGATACATGGACACTTTATTAAATATCTGGTTGGGATCCCCCCCCCCCCCCCCTTTCTTTTTGTCAGGCGCTTTGCGCACATGTATTTTAGCTGAACCTCGGTAATGAGACTTCCACGTTCTGCCCATTGAGCTTCCAAAGCTCTGCTCTTGTACTCGTGAAACGTAACACTAATCCAGTTGTCAGCACTAGATTGATATTTCAGTTTTCAAATTGGGAGCTTTTCTTAAAAAAGCATATTAATACAGTGACTTGAGTGATTAAACTTCATATTGAGTTTGGCATCCAATGAAGGAAAATGTTTTTATTTGTTTAGCACAAAAGTGCAGTTAAGTTTAATTTGAACAGTCATTTAAAAACGTAAAAGCTAAATAAAGGCCAGCTAGTTTTGCTTATTTTCCCAACTGTCAGAGTTAATTTGCTCCAAATTCTGTCACAAACTGATGTCTTTCCACCCTAAAACCCCGATTTCACCTGCAGAGCTTTTGATATTCAGGGCAGTGACCTCAGTTTTTCTTCACCTTGCCCTATTATGGCAATTATCTCGCTATTGGATTAGGTCAGGAAGTCAATCCCTCGGTTTCAGGGGTCTTACACTCATCTCGTCTCGAACGTTGCCTCTTTGCCAACCGTCTGCTCCTTTGCTCTCTAATTCGCTGCAACTCTTCCTAACTCTGTACTTCTTTCTCTCTGTTTCAGATTCAGTGAGTCCCATGTTTGTGAGGTTACCGTGTGGGGGCATAGGGGTGAGTAACTCAAAACACAAAAGATGAAATTTAGTCGTCATCTACACACATTTCTAAGGGATACATTTTTAGTCCACCAAATCCTTCTCCCTCTAAACCCAGCGTATCCTGTTTGCTTTATTTATTAAATATTCCCTATTGCCTCTAAATTTAAAGAGTTAGTGGGTTTTCACTTGAGGAAGGAGCGCTCAACTATTTGTTCTTGTACTGGTATACAAGGTCAACAAGACGATCTGAAGCTGGATCAAATCCAACAGAGAGCGCCACAGCAAGTGTTTCTGTCCAATCTACCGTTCACTGTGAACGCTGAATGTAGCTTAAATGCTATAGGGAAGAGTCCAACTACTCAAAAATCAGTTTGGGATTTTGTGGCTTCCGGAGACTCGGATCGTTCTGCATGAGCCATTTTAAATGCGTTCTCGGTTCTTTCTTTACATTTTAATACAAGTCCCCTCCCCCTCTGGTTGTTGAGGACAGCGTCGAATTTATTTTGGGGTTAAACTTCAGCCAACTTTCCGTCGGCACGGCTTGAGCACATAATGACTGGATATTTTGGGGTTAGCTATTCTTTTAATACAAGCTTCGGTCATGGTACGAATATTCACTGAGTAATGAAGTACTTGTAATTTGCATTCCTGATATTAATTGGGCATTGTTAGTGTTTATCTCACGGGTTTATTCAGTGGAAAATCACTGCAGTAGACTTCTGTGCTTTTACAACATAATGTTAATCTAATCAATACCCAACTGCCGCGGCTCCGCCCGACTTCGTAGTGAAATAAATGAGCCCAATTTCAGCACCATCAAATAGTGTAATAACCGTTTCCCGTCGCCCACTCCTTCGCTCTCTCTCTGTCTCTCTCTCTGCCCCCTGCCTAAATAATGGCCCCATTTGTTCTTGTTCCACCAAACAAACACACAGTCACACAAACACACACTCACACAAACACACACACACACACACACACTCAAAAACACCACCCCTGAAGGACCAGAGGCAACAAAAGCTGTTGCTCGCCTTTCCGCTGCTTTTAATTATAACCAGATGTTTTCAGCATAAGAGCTGCGTATGTGTGTGCGTTGGTGTGGGGTGTGTGTGGGGGGGGGGGGGGGGGGGGGTGTTTTTGTTTGTGTGCAGTTTGTTGGAGGATGTTTGTGCGCTAAGGCAGTTGTTTGGAGTGGAGCAAGAGACATCGTTCCAGCAGGATGTCAGAACAGTCTCACACCTCTTTATAGATGTATTTTATTTCCCATTATGTTTACAACCTGTCCATATTGCTCTAACCTTTACATCGCCGTCTCTTGTCATCCATACGTTCTAGCCCCCCCCCCCCCCCCCCCCCCCATCCTCCCTCCCTGGAGGCTTCATGCTGCCGTTTGTGCTGTGGTGGGAACGAGAAGAGCCCGGCCTCCGTGCTGCTCTGTTCTGCTCTTTATAATGGCAAATGAGGCTAAATTGTTGTCTTCCTGTCAAACACATGCACACACACAAATCACACACGCACACGCAGGTTTACAGAGGGGGGGGGGCAGGGGGGGGGGGGGGGGGGCTGAAATTAGGCCGTCAGCCTGAGGAGTAGCATCATTCTGTCATCCCAGCACGTTCCCGCTCTTTTTCTGCTGACGCACACACACACACACACACACGCACACACACACACAGACACACGCACACACGCCTTCCCTTTCACTTTTTCCTGACGCGCTTGTGTCCCGCTCCTGGCTCGAGGCGAAACTAACATCAACATGGGAAATCATAAAGCACTCGCTCTCCACATGCTGCTTTGGAGCAGCATCTGTTTGTGCTCATTACCCCGACTTGTACATGAGATTCAGTTTCCCATTCACTCACTCACTTGGCTCCTCATTTCCTCGTCCGCTCAATCACGGACTCGGCTACTGCACGGCGTCGTCCACTTACTCGCTCCTCACCTTCGGCTCCATCAGTCACTCGCCAGCAATGCTTCGCCTTTAGTTTTAGCCTTTGCTTAAAGGCACCACGGTTTGGTTTTGTGACAGTCCATCTTGGCACAGCTAAGATGTGGATGTTATTACGGCGTCCTCCCCCCCCCCCCCCGGCTTTGGTCACTCCCTTGACTGGAAGCGAGAGGAACGTAAAGTGAGCTGTCTGGTTTGAAAAGCTGTTGAGTCACTTAACGCTCTGATTGGCCGAAGGGCCGACTGCGTGGCAGGCGTTAACTTCGCCAGTCAGCGCAGTTGATTGAAAGGCGGTGAGCGTGAATGAAAAAGTCTGGCGCGTCTAACTCCGCTTCTCTCCTGCTTGGAGCTCTGGCCTCGGACGCTCCGCACGTGTGTGTACATTACATGCACGTTGACATACAGACCTTCCCTTTCTTCTTTTCCTCCGCCAGCTTCTTTTCTCTGTTTATCGCTCGCTCCATCTGCCCTGCAGTATCTACCGCGCCTGAATGAAGCTGTGTATATTATCCTGAGCAAAGTCCTGCATGCTCTCAATCCCATAGAATACTGTGGTCCAATTGACTTGTGTGTGTGTGTGTGTGTGTGTGTGCGCGCGTGTGTGTGTGCCGTTGCGTTTGGGGCTGAGGGTCGAGCATGCCTCGGCATTAATCAGTCCTGACCGCTGAATCGTTTTCAGTTAAACTTAAAGACCAGCAGTAATAAGGGCCAATAAGAATATATAAATACCTTTTTTGTTGGCTTGTTTCCTTATTCTGATTTTTTTAATCCAGATTTTTATCATCAAGTTAATGGTATTGATTTGATTTGTGTATTATATAATAAGAAAATGTCAAACCAGAATGTATAAGCCTTAATAATTAGCAGCTCCTTCGTGTTTTGATGCATTTATATTCTTACCTTCACTCCTTGGTGTTCTAGTGTTAGCAGCTTTGACCATTTGTCTGCATGAGTAAACTTATAATTATGTGTTACTGCCTCATTCTTTGTCTGTTGTTTTCGCTCCAGAAAGCCCTAAAGTCTAACTTTGAGGCTGCGAAATGACACAAGCGAAAGGATTTCAGTTTTAGTATTGCTGTCATCCTGCATTGATGTAAACCACACCATCAAATAGCCCTCAGTAAATGAAAAACAATGCCCCATTGCATATTTTTCACCTCCTAAAAACGTGAAATAAAAGAACATGTTTGTGTGTTTGTGTTTTGCAGGTGGACAGCGACACTATTTGGAACGAGGTCCATTCCTCCAGTGCGGCCCGTCTGGCCGTCGGCTCCGTGGTGGAGCTCGTCTTCAAAGTAGCGTCGGCAGAGCTGAAGGTCAGTCGGGACGGTTTGACGAGTCCAACGCATCTGTTTCCTGGATTGTCATGACTGTGTGGGTGATTCCGGTTTGTTCTGTCTGGTGCCTCACTGAGAGCGCTCATCAATAATGGAATAGCCGAGATGCTAACTTATGACACACTCTGATGCGTCATTTCAATTCAATTCAGGTTGAAATATTAGTACCTGCAATTAGCTGAGATTTTTCTTCTTTTTCTGTTTGAATTCGACTAATTCTTGCTAATTGCTAAAGCTCCAAATGCCTTTTAATAAAGACAAACGCCCCTCCAGATCTTTCCATCCCAACGTCTCGTTAGCACCTCCCAGACAGACATCGCCGCCCCCTTCATGCTTTGCCCACCAGCCAGCCTTCCTGTGTCTGTGGCTGCGGCTGCTTACTATTTGAACCCAGCAGGGAGGCCCGGCACGCTGGCACTGCAAATGCCAACGGTCCCCACTAACAGGCCTGTTTTATTAGTGTTACACCACAACCACCTGCAGAGCAGCCGTCACACTCAGTGGCGGCTAGCTGCGCTAGTATTTAACATTATTTCTTTCTGCGGGCGTTATTACTTCAGAGAAATAATGATCTGCGCTTTCCATATTTGAAAGAAAATCCAAAGGATCTTACGCCCCAGGTGGAAGAATGCAGTGAAACATGAACAACGTGGACCTACTTTTAACCACGGTTCAGATTCACAGCTATTTTCTTGCCCTCAAACTAACCCGATCACGCATAAGTGTGCACACGGTCATGCACGCTCACGCATTCACATATACGGTATGTGCTTAGATGCATACAGAGGATCCCTCCGAGGATCCTCCCCAGCCAAATGACCACATTCCACCTGCACCAACAATTCCCTGCACTCCACGGTGTGCCATAAATCTACTCCATGCGCACGTTTACACACACAGCTGTTGCTTTCTATTTCTCTCCCCATGTCTATTTTAATCCATTGTCCCCCCCCCCCCCTTTGCACGGAGAAACGGTCCACCCTCCCCTTGTGTCTCATTCACCTATGTACGTACCGTATTATCCGGCCTGCCTTAACCAAGGGTGTCTTCAAACCAGCTGAGGCAGTTGTCTGTACGATAAACTGCCGGCTGGATACTAATCCGCAGCAGCTGACACAACATCATTAGTCCAGCTTGCCTCGCTCCACATCACCCCGGACGTCTATCTAAGGTCTCCACATAGCACTAGGAGCCCACAGAACAGTTGCTCCGAGTCCCCACAGTTCATTCAAGTTTGCCCTGAGTGAGTGATTTTTGTTTTCCCCTGACAGAATGGGTTTGCTGTCGTTCGTCCACCTGGACATCATGCAGAGGAGAGTACGCCAATGTAAGTCAACTTTCCCCAGCTCTTAAAAACCTTTTTGTTAGCTCACCCTCATGCACAACATATCCCTGTCACATACTGAACCCTCTGCTTCCGTCACAAACAGCAGACATAGTCATGTTGCCCTTTGTTATGTCATGACTGCGATCCGGCGTAGAGTATTGAAAGATGACAGCGATAGTAACTAGTTATTGCCTCTTTCTTTTTTCAGGGGTTTCTGTTACTTCAACTCCGTCGCCATCGCAGCCAAACTCCTGCAGCAGAGACTCAACGTCAGTAAAATCCTCATCGTGGACTGGGTGAGTTAAAACCGTAGCTCTAACTTTACTGTAGGAGGAAAGAATATCTTGCTCTGCTTATCGTGCACTATCGACCCTTCATAGTTATAATCGCCTTGCTTTTGTTTTTTTCCTGTTTTTTTGTGACCCCTGACCTCCCAGAACTTTAATTTAGACCAGAGCTTTGCAAAACCTCCATAACCATTTAATTTCCTCCTCTTTTTTTCTAACGAAATCGATGGAAATTTAAATTTGCATTTAATTCATCCTCTGACTTTTACTTACGCACACAGTAAGTGACTCTTGTCAGAAAGGAGTAGACAGGATATTGTGTAAAATAAATCAAAGGAATGCATGTATGCACTCATTTGGCCATGAGTCTGGAAGTGCAGCCTGAATACTGTGTTTTATAAGAAGCACAGAATGACTCGCAAAGACTCGTGAATTATGTCAGACGCTGCCGTTTTTCTTCAATGGAAGGACGGTATAATTTATGAGAAGGTATGACAAAGCCTCGGTCGTGTCTGCTCTTCAGTGGCATCCCCAGCTCGCCGTGGCCGTTCGCAAAAGCCTTTGAAAGGCCTTTTCATTTCCTCTCTGTCTGTCGCAGAGAACTTTAGTGCAGCCAGCAAATTCATTGTCATGCCTCGTCTGCCTCCAGCCAACAAGGACATTTTTAGGATCGGCGTATTAAAGCATTCTTGGGAAATAAACAATGAGGTCATTTAATTGAGGTTGTGTAAGCTGAGTGCTTTATTAAATTCTGCTGACCGTCCCTTTTAGACGTCGCCACAGAACGCAGACTTGACTGTGGCAGTTTGATCGTTTTTTAAGTGCAGGTGCAGGAATGGATCATTCTGCCTGTATAAAACCGGCCATACCAAGGCCGCCTCTGTTACGTGTCTAGCGTTTGAGTCCAGAGCGATTATGCCGAGATTGCTCTTGTTTCTTCCTGAATCACAAATGTTCAGTTCAGATGTTCAGATTTGACCTTTACCTGTCCCTTTGTTATGTGTCCAGGATGTCCACCACGGCAACGGCACACAGCAGGCCTTCTACGCGGACCCCAGCGTTCTCTATATTTCACTCCATCGCTACGATGATGGAAACTTTTTCCCTGGCAGCGGAGCACCTGAAGAGGTGGGAGGGATCGCCGGTTTGTCTCTTTCGACCTGATAAAATGTTCTATTTTTTTTAATTTATTCTATTCATGTTTGTGCTACAGGTGGGCAGTGGGGCAGGTGCAGGCTTCAATGTGAATATGGCCTTTACTGGAGGACTGGAACCTCCTGTGGGCGATGCAGAGTACTTGGCTGCCTTTAGGTAAAACGATGACATCCCCCCGTTGTTTTAGAAAGACAAACCTCATTTGTGGATTTGCATCCTTGCGATGCCGTCTACCGAGCACGAAATATCTCGGAGGGAAGGCTGTGCGGTGCGTACTTTGACAAATGATCTATTGTTCATTGTTGAGAAGCTATGAAGCTGCTCCACTCCCAGATTTGTATTAAGTCCACTATCTGGGGGATGTTTATAAGTTATTTATAAGCTGCCAAACACACACACACACACACACACACTCACACATGTAAAGCATACACAAACACAACTTGAAAGGCCTGCAAGCGTACAGCATCACTCATCACAGACACACCCATGTCTCGCACATATTCCTGGTTCTTGGGATAGGAGCAGGCCTGGATTGGCTCCGGTGGTCTTTGAAGATGAACCCACAGTCGTAACCTCGTGTCCATCTGGTCCGAACCAAACGCATCACGCTGACGGGCCACTGGCTCCTCGCAGCTTTCGGCACGCAAGCCACCGGATGCACACCTCAGCCTGCTAATGCAGCCCAGACCCCTTGGGGCTCCAACCCACCCTGTCGGCTTTTTGCCCCTCCCCCAGAAATCCACCTCCTAACATCCCGCTGCAGCTTTGTGTCCACAGAAACGTCTGTATAATGGTTCTATGCAGTCCAGATACTATTAGAGTCACATTTTGATTTTCTTTTACGCGTTCTGGCTTTTGCACTCGCTGTAATCACGGCAGTCACTGATAGCTGAGAGTGGACATGAGACAGGAATTGTCAAACTTTTGGCATCGGGTATGGGATGGGCCTGCTTTTCCATCTCTGTTACAAAAGAAAAACATCTTAGTCATTCCTGCAACGCAACAATAGCATCTTTCTTTGGACATTTACTGCCTCCTTTATGCCCACTCGTTTCAAACACAACGCCTCATATTTGTAGCGCAGGCTTTTGGAGGCTTTCATGTGTGGATCGGTTGATGGCTTCTTTAAGTCTCGCTGGGCCACTTTTGGACATGTTCCATTTGTATTTTACAGTGACAGAATATACTTTATTAGCCAGTGTGTACTCGTACAAGGAATTTATTCTTATCCCTGTGTTCGTGCAGAAGTAGACATGCAGTTTAGAACAGCATCGACCAAACTTGACAAAAACACGTTGGCTAAATGTTTAAAAGCAAAGAATTTGAATGTTAAAGGATTGTATTGTGCAACAGCATGTGAAATGCATGTGTGTAAACATCTAATGTGTTTGTGAATTCAACTGTAGGTCATTATAGTAGCATTATTTAGCATCACGGAAGAGGTTCTAAGATATGAAGCGTAGGAGAACCAGACTTTTGTTGTGCATCACCTCAGACCCTGGCGTCATTAATCCCCTGAGGTTCTAGCAGTTTGGTACAATTCATAGGCCCCACAGGACAGCAGCAACCCTGCTCTACAGCCCATAGATCTACCATGCACATGCACATGCCATGCTTTTATAGATGCACGCATTTGCAGATGCTGCATAGTAATTCATCATATATGTGTCACATGCTGCACACACAAGCTTACATGAGGTTGCATGGATAAAAGCACGAAGAGACGGATGCACAAAAGCGCAGACCTGCAGATTGTACATTTAATGCCTTTCAACGGTTTGGATCGCATGCAGACAGAGGCACGTGAGAGGGACACCTGATACACACAGCCTCTCTCTCTTTCCTCCTAAATCTCGTTGTTTATCTGTGTTTTGTGGTCCTGTCCTTCCTCCTCTCCGGGAGGGGATGCGTGCCTCGCAAGTCGGCACCTTCCCATTCCTCCGCTGGCCTGTGCCACGTTGCATTTGCAGGGGATCAAGTCTGAGCCTCCAGAAAAGCACAGAGAAAAAAGATAAGAAAATTGGCCCTAATGAAAACCAGAAGCACCGTCTCTTTCTCTCTCCTCCTCCTCCTCCTCCTCCTCTCACTCCCTCTTCTGCCATGAACTTGGAAAGACGAGAGAGGAGGAGAATTAAACTTAATTCAAACCAGCTCTCCGCAGCGCCAGATGACAGGGCTTTGAAGTGTAAGTGTGCGTGTGTGAGTTTTTCGCTCTTTTATTCTCTCTATTCTCCAGCTCTCTACAATTTTTTTATGAACGGAGGGGGGAAAGCCTCGAAGCGTTCATGTTTAACCATTTGTTAACTAGTTTGATGAGCATTGCTTCCTCTAAAGGACAGTTTATTTTTATTTTACAATAGGCCTCTCCTGGGCATTTACTTCAGTCTATCCACTGGTTGGGAGCCATCAGGAAAATACTGTTGTGATATAAATTGTTTTACAGTATTAACACAATTTATTATTCAAATGCATTTTAACAAATCACACCTGAGGAGCTAATGGTAATGAAATTTGTTTTAGAATATAATATCTTAGGCATTGGCATTGCCTGAGACATCATTATTTTCCATCATCACATCAGTTTCTGTTGCAGAAGCAGCAACAAATTTGTCACTCGCACTCACATATATTGGATCAATATATCCATCATGAATCACTGAAGACATAAAGGGGAGCTCCACCAATGATACACATGGAGACTGTTTACCCGCACAACACAACATCCCTTGTTTTGCTTCCTGTCAGCTACTCGATGGAGGTTTCTTGCGAGTCTGAGAGAGGAGAAGCATCGGACCTAGAGTTTCCAGAGCTTTTACCCCCTGTCGTATCGACTTCTGTAAAAATCAGAAAAAAAAGACGACCACAAAAAGTCTGCTACACACTCACATGTATGCAAACTGTACCGGAGACAGGTGCATGGAGCCATGACACCCTGACGCGTGCACCTGTTGCCACGCAAACCAAACATTTCTAAACAAAGGTTTTTACAACGTTTCCACTCGTAGTCAGATCCAGCCTGTGGTGGTGCAGATTGCAGCCTCTCCACTCAGAAGGCCCCATACAGCTCGGTCGTAAACCTTCATTTCCTTAATCTACAAAACAATATGGCAAAGGCCCCGCCATGATCGGCGCACCTGGAGCAGTTGGGGGGAGAGGTGTGCCTTGCTCAAGGGCACCTCCACAGTGCTCTGAGGGTAAACTGGCCCCTCTCCAGCCATCAGCACACACTCCTCATTCCGTCTGGGCTGGGATTTGAACCCGTAAACCGGTTGCTCTCTCCGGTTTCCCAACCCAAGGCCCAACCAACGGAGCCACTGCCGCGCCCCCCCCCCACCCTTTTAGGTGTAATTACATAATAGTGGAACTGAGCCACCTTTGTGGAAGTTTTTAGTGCACTTTGTAGTTTAAATGAAATCCTGCATTCATGTCGGGAAATTTAAGTAGTGTTTTCTTAATGATGTATCAGTGCATCCCATCATTTTCATAGTCTGGCCTATCCAGACTGCAGCTGGTCACTATTGACCCACAGTGTGCATCAATGATTAAATCGCATAGGGAGCTGATGCTTTAACTCCCTGAATTTGTATTGCACCCTAAGCAAAACTGATAAGAGACCTTACCTTACTTGGATATACACTCTTTAACTAGAAAACGTGAACTGCACCATTGGCTTCATGCTTTTATGCTGCATAAAAGACCATCTCTCTCTCTCTGTCAATCTTTATCTCTGATCAACTTCTTTATATGAGATTTTTGTTTGAAATGTTGCCAGATGCTCTCTAATGTGCGGTGACGTATGTCCATCCATCCTTGCTGTAGGACTTCCAAAAAAACCCCTCTTGTCTCCCTCAGACAGCTGTTGTGTACCTACGTCTGTTGTGTTGTGGTTGGGGGTCTGGTCTACTCAATTAAGGGTTATAATCTGGCGGTTAAAAAGAAATGGAAAAGCTGGTGGCCTGTGGAGTTCGGGGCACGCTGCTCACACGCAGCCAGCACACGAGCTCTGCGCTCCTGAGGTTGGCAAAATACAGAGTGCCTCTGACGGAACCGTGTGGGACTCCATCACTAGATCTCACCAAAACACCGCTCGCCCACATTGCCCAGAACCCACAAAACTCCTCTGTAGAGGAGACCTTGTTTTGCCATCTGGAAGTCCAACTATTTATGAGAGAGAACTACTAAATCATGTTAAACCAGATGACCATGACACATTGTGCTTTTAGTACAAATATGATTAAGCTCCAGTATAATGGACTGATTAAGTGAGCTGTTACCGAGCTTGGGTATAGCAGTGAGTTTTTGTATTGTGATTAATTGCAATTGTCTTGATTGCATCACACATGTGTAGTCCAGTATATAAGAACTCAAAAATCCAGCTGAGTTAGTGATCCTTTAGCTTCATCTAAAAAGTTGAACTTCTAAAAAACAATCTGTTGATTCGTGCATACATTTTCCTGTGTCTTTGGCATAACAATTAAGAAAGATTGTCTTCAGCTTCATAAAATAAAAACATAATGTTTGAAAGTAGATTAGGCTCATGCAATTTATTTTATCATTCTCTGCAAAACTATTTTTGTATAAATATCTAAACTGCGCTGGATATTCCAAACACAACTCTTGGTGAACATTTCATAGTTTCCCCCACTGATGATTGGATTTATGCGTGTGACACATTGAACACGAGGGGCCTATCTCTGCTAGCTCTCATATGCCACACCCGTCCAGTGTCAGAATCGTCCTGCAATCTTTACACTCCTGCAGTTATATCTGTCCTTCTGTTCCTTCTTTTTTACTCCAGGATGTTGTGTATTTTTGTGCTAGAATAAAAAAAAAATCCACTTGAAGAAGTGTGTGTTTTTCAGTGAACACGATCTCATTAGGGGATGTTTGCTTTGAAACCCTTGAAAGGATGAGAAAAGCCATTAAAAGAATAAAACATGTAACTTCTGATAGACATTCAAACATTACGCTACAACATTACAATACAACATTATTTATCATTTACCACAGTAAGCATCCCCAGCATCAATACATTATTTTGTTGACATGTTGCTCTTATTTTTCCTCCAGGACTGTTGTCATGCCTATTGCCAACGAGTTTGCTCCAGACATTGTTCTGGTATCTTCAGGATTCGATCCTGTTGACGGACATGCGTCACCACTGGGAGGATACAAGCTCACAGCCAAATGTATGTATTGATGACAGCTGCACAGTTGATTTCTTCTCTTTTCTAAAACCCTTGCTCAAGAAGTTCATAATTTCAGCCTGTGCACGCCACGGCGACCTAAATCTATTGTGCTAGGAAAGACGCACACGAGCACACACTCATCTTTATTTGCCTCTTACTTCTGTACTCGGATCACAAACCTTTGCATACCAACAAAATAACTTTTCTGAACTCACCCTGCAGATCTCAAATAAGAGCAGGGGTCTTGCTTATGAAGGGGTGATATGGGTGGTTTAGAGAGGATTTCAGGAAGAGGGTATATGGTTAGAATTCAGGGGAGTATGTATGGCGGAATGCATATTGAAACTCGCCTCATCCCGAAAGAAAAAGATCAAAGGCTGCGACCAAGCCTAAACACAAAGCCACTTTTATTGAAATTAAACCTGGCTTATATTATAGCTTTTTTTTAGGCCTCCAGTAAATCCACAGTGCACTCTCTTCTTCCTCTTTCTCTCTCTGATACACTCCTTTCCTCATCCATACCCAAACCCTGCTTTTTTTTTTCTTCTTTTGATCAACATCCAAAAAGGAAGTTAACGCTTGAACATCAATGCTCCCCTCATGTCATTCTCTTTCTCCTCTTCTTTCTGCCTCCTCTGCCTTCTCCTCGCTGTCATTTCCTGTGTGTCCAGGCTTTGGCTACCTGACCAGGCAGCTGATGGGTCTGGCAGGCGGTCGGGTAGTGCTAGCCCTGGAGGGGGGTCATGACCTCACAGCCATATGTGATGCCTCTGAAGCTTGTGTCTCTGCTCTGCTTGGCAATGAGGTAAGATGTGAGCCCGGAGGATTGGGAAGAACTGTCTTTGAAATATCAAAATAAGCTTGAGCAAGGCCTTAATATCGGAACTGTGGACCAAATCTATGGCTAATGTGAGAGACTAAGACCACATATAGCTGCATGAAAACATGCTCTTATTTCTAATTGATATTTACATGCTACTGTAAATTGGACTTTCTATTTGTAAACCAGAATCCACCTAACACAAATAAATTTAATAACAGATTATTTTTTTTTATTCTTCTTTCTGGACCCGGAGAAATTAAAGCTAAGATCTGGTCGAGGGAATACCTCTGGACCCCAACAGGTGACTTTCACCTCAACCACCAGTAAAAGTTCAGTCACATCTTTCACCAAACAGTGTCCTTAGATAGTAAATAAAATAAAGGTTAAGCTTGGACAATACTCTGACAAAAGTGCTGTTGTACTTCAGCCCAAACTGTTTTCTGTGCATTCTCTGTTGCTCTCTCTCTCAGAGACGAAGTCACACACACACACACACACACACCGGGGGGAGAGCATTTCGAAGTGGAAGGTTAAGTCTGTTAGGGTTAGGTGTGTGTATAGGTTGGGCTGTGGAACTGAACAAACATCAACGCTCTGTTATTCGTGGCACACAACAGAATAGCAACTCCTCAAAGCCGCCCACTCGTCTCTTCCAGCTAATGAAGAGGCTGGAGTGCTTTTTTGGACAACTGCTCAAGTCTCATTTTCTCCTTCGACATTGTGCATCCAAGATATCTAAGTGCTTTTGTTTTTTAAAGGAATGCTGAAACCGCTGCACCCAATGGAGATTACATAGCTTTGTGCACAGAGATGAAGGCGTCGCTTGTGTTAAAGAAACGGTTGCACCATTGTAGCTTCGTGTTCGGGATCACTCGTGTGTATTTTAGTGTTTCAGAATAAAGGTTCCAGTCACGTGTGTGTTTAAACACACTTTGGAGCCAATTTTAAAATTCACCCCACAGAGAAATTGAGAATTAAAAAGGGCAACTACAGTTTTTCCTCAGCACCAAAAACACTGGATAAATTAAACACCACACATCAAGGGTGAAAATCCAGACTGACGCACTCGATTGTAATGAAAAAGTGATCACTGTCCAGTATTTTTTGCCGGCCAAGCCACGAGCACACCCTGAGCGTTGGCAGTCAGCGGAATGGCGACTATACCTGCTAAAGCCATTATCTTCTGCCAAGTGAGACATTCAGAGCAGTTCTACAAGTTCGTGTGGGTTCAGATTCCTTCAGCTAAAACAGTACGTAGACGAGCACGAAGAGCGGCTAGTTGTTGGACCGACTGTGGTCACCTTTATATGGCGTCACAGTTTATTTTAGTGAGAATCATAAAACCCAGTCAGTGTCAAACGTGTGGAGACCGTTAAGTTCGTTGCTCTCTCTGGAATCATGCTGCTCAAATTCAAAAGCAAGAATTCCTGCAAATTGGCACGCAAGTTGTATTAATATTGTTTAATTTGAGTCCAAACTTTAAAAAAAAAAGCTGACTTAATGAAAGGAATCGGTTGGATGGCCTCGTTGATGTTTAGCCCTGACTCTATCTGCCCTGTTAATGACGGCGTCGACGCATACTTGTTCCTGTTATAAACGAGTTCTTGGATCGCTGAAAGCCGCATGGCTGTTTTCCATGTGGATCTTGGCGACGGAGCAAAACAAACAGAACAATAAGGCAGAGTCACATGAATAAAAAACTCTGTCACTGTGACGAACCAGTCCGCCGTCTTCTGGAGCACAAAGGCTTTGACGACAGCAGACGCATGAACTGTGCATGTTCTTTAAAATGACACGGGACAGAGCAGGATCTGGTTAAAGCCTTGAGTTTTCCTTTCGTAAGAGGAAAGCGCCTCTTTCGGTGCCAAACCTGTCAAATAAAACTAATCACTGCAGAGGCTTAATCTAATAACTCTATTTACCTGCAGTGTACCCGCCAATGCCTCAAAGTTGAATAGAGTGATGCTGTCATTACAGCTGGTAAAGATTCAGGAATTCAAGGACACTTCAGCAGGGCGGATGCTTTTTTCTGTCACGGAGGTTTGTATTCTCGCCGTTTGAAGGACGCTCTCGTTACTTGCAACACCGCCCTGCTGCAAAATGAGGAATTTGATCAGTGGGTTCGCTTCTTGGGTTTCAGCAGACTGCAGAGTGTCGGCCTCAGCGGGAGTTTGGAAGAGGTCACTGAATGGATGCCATGGGGAGCTGAAAATTTGAAAATGGGCAGCAGGCAGGAAGCGTCAATTGCTTCAACCCTGCGGGACACCCCTATCTCCCGTGCACCCGGGTCTCTGGTCGCTGGTGCACATCTGAAAATGGTTACCATCGTGTCTCCTCCTGCAGGGTCAATGCGATCGGATGATAAAGGAAAGTAGAATAGAATAATCATTTGAAGTTAGAATAATACATCTATTGCAGAGGAGAGATGGCAGATACAGGCTTAACCCTGGATATTGTGGGAGTTTGCTGGCTGTTTCTGATCTTGTTCAGCAATCCAAATTCTTTAAAAAAAAAAAAAAAAAAAAGCCAGATTCAGATTGGAAAACTACCAGACTCGAGTAAACATTTTAAACTTTTCCTTGGAACCCATTCAAGTCTCTGCTATAAGATTGAAAGTTATCATGACGTGCCTGAGTTGTAGAGAATGCCTCATTAGCAGGCAATGACTTTAATTGCAATGAACAACCCCAAGTGTAGATCCTGCTGACTCGCTTGGCTCTTTGTTAGCAAGTGACGGCAGTTGTTTGAGCTAAGGCAGATTCTTCAGTCTTCAGAGCTTTCATAATCAATTGCACAGGAAAAAATAGGAGAGGCTGGATCATTCCTGATCACATCAAAATGACAGGAAGCAAGTGTTTTTATCGTAATCTCAGCAGAGCTCTCTGTCATGGACCTGGAATGTAGCTGGGAAACGTCAGTGAGGAGTTGAGCCAGAGGGAGAGAGAAAGATTTTTTATTTTTTTGCTCACTACCAAAGTCTGGTTGTGGCTTCTTATAGCCAAATGGAATCACATGTAGAAACAAAAGACTTGTTTCAATTTAAGGCCTAACCAACCAGGCAAGGTACCGTGTGTGTGTGTGTGTGTGTGTGTGTGTGTGTGTGTGTGTGTGTGTGCGCGTGTGTGTGTTGGCCCACTGTGAATGGAGTGAATGAGTAGGCTCAGGCATGGGACCACATCTGGATTAGCTGGTCAGCTGTGCTTTTGTTTATGAAGCGTCAAACTGCCCGAGGGTTTGTATTGTCTAGATCGAGAACTATCCCAGATCCACGGTGTCGTCATATTTTGCTTAATGGAAGTCTACAAATGTAGTCTATAATTTGTATTTATCTCATTCCATAATTTTACATGAAGACAGAATATGTCTTTTTGACATAGACTTTGTGCAATGAGACATCTTAATGCAAAGTTCTGGTCCAACGGGAGTGTTTAGTCTAGTTTGTGTGCGTTTAGGGGGCTTTGACACGAGTAGGTTCAGGAACCACTGGTTTAAACCATAAATGATGGCTTCACTGACATTGCTTAGAGTTGCAAAAATAATGAAGTAAAGAGAGAAAATGAAGTTTTCCCTGACAAAGATATTATTATTATTATTTTTTTCATCAGCACTAGAAATACCGAGTAAGTTAGGCACCACATATCAAGAGTAAATAACCTGACAGATGCAGTCATCATGAAAAAGTGATCAGTTTAGGGTCTTTGATCAAAAGATCAGAAACTACACGTTTTAACATGCTTTAAGGGTTTATTGATACTGTTTATGCAAGAGCCACTTTCTGTTTTCACTTTATTTTGGGATTGAATTCATGAAGCGAGGATTACCACTTGTTTCTTAAAATTGCTTAAAAGAAAGATGCTATTTGTGTTTCTTATATAACTAATGCACTTGTTGATGCATCTACCTACAAAAGGCACAGATTGGCAGCCCGGACACTGGAACCAAAACATCCTGAAGGTGTTTCTTATATCCGCTTAACCTCCTGTGTAGTTTTTACTTCCAGTGTTTTACTGCTCATAAAGTGTGAGAAATATATCTGCGCTTTTATTGGCAGGTTAAGATGGGCTTTGCTATAATGAGCGTTAGGTTTCCTTTGAAAGCGGCTCAGATTAGCTGGGAAACGAAAGGGATGAAAATAGCTGAATGGACTCTAGGGTCTGTTTTATTCGCCTCCTCCACCCCTGCAGAGGGTAATCGTGAAGTCTTTTTTTTTTTTTGTTTTTAGTAGAATGGCTCATGAATGATGCATCGGCGACTACACTAGTCAACTCTGAACTCATGACTAATTGATGATTGCTTGCAAACAGATGTTGGCCCAGTTTGAACCTTGGTTGTTAGCAATTATATGATAAACAACAGGCTAATATGTTAATTCATAACAGCTGTCAATGAGGTTATGTGGTGTGTTTAGACGATCAACTTCACCTGCCCCGCCCCCCACCTTCGGCTCGAGTATTCACCACCACCGTCTGTTTACAAGGCAAACCCACAAAACTTGCTCAAAAAGGTCTTTTACACAATACACACCATTGCCTTATTCAGCTAGCATAACATAATCAACTGGTTTCAGTGACTGCCAGCAAATGCACACGGACACAACAGTAAACAATGGATGCCTTATGCACTTTTTCTTTTGCTGAACAAGTGGATTTCCTCCTATTTCCAGTGTTTTTGTTCCAGCCTCCCTCAGGAATGTTTTTTACCGGGCACATTCCTTGCTCTCGGCTCACGGCTTTCCATGGTGTCTTAGTTTTGTTGGCCGGGAATATAGCGTGGGCTGTGTGACACGCGGAGAAAAATACTTCAGAAATCACAAGTCCACGTGATCGAAACGACATTTTCCTCCCTGTCTCTCTGGCTTCATGTCTGATGGTATGATGATGTAGAACTGATGACACAACTGGGACCAAAAACCTAAATAAACCGAAAAGTCGTTGTGGATGATGTGGCAGATAAATGTGTGTGTGTGTGTGTGTGTGTGTGCCATACCTGCCAGGTAGGGGCCCCTGGTGTACCCTGACAAGAGCCGTTAAAGTTTATAAGCGTGAGGCCCATCTGTCAATCAAGCTGACAGTCTGCCCCCATCCAACCCCTAACTTTCAGATGATCTCCGAGAAACCCCGGAGAAGCCCTGACCCTGCTCTGACAGGGAGTCGGGCTAGTAAGGGCTGGCTGGGGGTTAGGGTGAACATTTGGCAGCTGTAGCCTGAAGGATGAAGGATAAAGTTTAGACTGAAAGATTGATGGTTTGAGACCACTGACTGGGAAAAGGAATTATTCTGCTACAGTCAGAGCGACAAGTTAGCGGAGAGACACGAATATCCAGGTTGGTTGTTTCCTGATCAGCCAGTCTGTTCTTGGAAATCCAAAATATTTCCAAACTGCTGATTTATTGATGAGAGTGAATGATCTTATCCGTCGGCCATGACGTGCCTATTGTGACTGTTATCAGCAGCACATACATGCATTATCTGGTTGTCTGTTAGCTGTGTGTCTGGGAACGGCTACACACGAGCTTCACTAAATTTTTCAAATAAATCTGTGCGAGTCGTGACTGCAGGTATTCACCACACGGTCGCACACAAAGCACAATCAGCAGTTCTAGGAAATGATGCGATGAAACTGACTCTCATTGTTGGACCCGAGAAGAAGGAAGCGTTGTTCAGGCCCATAGCAAATACATTGATGTTAATGCCTGAACTGAATGTGTGTCTGCAGGCGTGCGCCTGCGTCCGTCCCCGTGTCCATGATGTAGCCTGTCGTGCCACTGCAGGATTAAAGTCTCCCTCTTCCCTCGGCCCCCGTGGACCCCTCCCACACACTATTTGTTTTAATTAAAAGAAAACTTCCAACCTCTGCCAAAGCCAGACCGACCGACGAAGAACTTTTTTCTTCTTCTCTTTGACGTTCTACTCCCAAAAACCCCGGCCAAAACATTTTTTTTTTTTCCTTTTTCTCTGTCTCGTCTTACATGTTCCTCAGTTGGTCCTTTATTCTGCTGGGCTTATGTGGGAGTAAAAATAGAGATGCGTGTCACCTGTGATGGAATGTAGATTTGAACTGACAGGTTTGACAAAATATGGACGAGAAAGTGTGGCAGGAACGAGTCTGCCAAAGGGGATATTGAATCATTCCGGGTAGAGAAGGCCAGTTGGGGGGGGGGGGGGGGGGGGTAGCCTTGTTTCCTCTGAATTGTTGCTCGGGGAGATTCATAGGTTTAGCTCTTCTCCCTGAGAGCCACATGTTTCTCTGTGGACGTACGTCTGTTGGCTCGAGCGTCCCTGTATGCGTTTGTTCGATGAAGCTTCCATGTGTGGACACTAGTATGTGTCCATAGCGTGGGACACAGTACAAAGCACCTATTGTAGTTTGTGTCAAAGAGTAGCAGCGCTCTTGTGAGTGGGAGGACGTGTACATCTGCAGGGACATTCTCTATTTTTTTTTCCTCCACCTCTTGGAATGACTCGACAACAGCCGGTGGTTTGATTTCAAAAGCCATCCTTTTAAACCCAAAGGGAACCGCAACAGTTCGGTGGACATTTTTGTGTCGGTCACATTACTAATAATACATATCTTGCTTTTGCTAAACTTCCGGTATAAAAAAAATAAAATAACGAGGGGAAATGTTTTTGCTGTTATTTCCAGTTGGACCCGATTCCTGACATGGTTCTGGAGCAGACACCGAACGCCAACGTTGTCCGCTCCGTGGAGAAAGTCATTGAATCTCACAGTGAGTGAAATATTTACACGCAGACAACATGAATAAGCCGTAAACAAATCTAAGAATGAATTATTTCCGTCTCGCAGGTAAATATTGGTGCTCGCTGCAGCGAACCGCCTCCACGGTCGGATGCTCGTTGAGCGAAGCCCTTGAGCGGGAAGCAGAGGAAGCCGAGACCGTCTCCGCCATGGCGTCGCTGTCGGTCGCCAACAAGCACATTGCGAAGAGGTATAACGTTTTGTCTTTGTAATATCTCTGAGACTGGTGTGCATTTAGAAGAGGAATATGTTCCTCCTGTGGGGTAGAGGGATCATTAGGACCCCTGTGATTGCCTGACAAGCTCAGTCACAACAAACCTCCAGGGAGTAACTGTTTCTTGTGTGTTCTATTGCAGAATGTTTTGATTTTACATTTCAAAAGTTGTAAAATAGGGACTTTTAGTGTTTAATTGTATTTCCTCTTGGCAGGCAGGTCTGGTATTGTCTCCTCTTCTTACTCTTCATGCTAAGCTTGGCTTAATAAACTGCAATTTATAGCCTTAAGTTTCATTTGCAGATTTGGATACCAATATTTTCTCTTAGTAATATAGTATAGTAATGATTACAGGGTTCATAAACGTCTCGTTTCTAGGCTTTTTCTATTCCTTTCTTTGAGACTGTGGTTGCTATCCTTTGGCTTTGGTGGAGGTCAGTGTTTTATAGCTGCAGCTCCTCACAGTATATACATGGTGTAAAATAAATAGTGCTACTACATAGTTTATAATGTTGTGTTTTCCCCAGGGCTGAAGAGGAACCGATGGAAGAAGATTCTCCTATGTAAGGTGTTTGACCACTGAGACCAGTCTACGACGGCGTCCCCATCCAGTCTGTTTAAATGCCTCTCGTGTGTCACCCCTGCTGAATCACGATGGCATTTTATTGTGGGGGGGGGGGGAGCAAAGCAGAACTGACAAAAAGTGGCAATCAATGGAAATGAGACGCGCCAACAAGTCGCTGATCAGCAGTGCACAGATTGATCAGCATTCATTTGTCACATGGTCTCTTCAGCAACACGGATACTAAAGGACTGGACTCCTCAATCTGACAATGACAACCTCGAGTGCCGGTGCTTTTTGACCACAGAGACAAGTTGCAGTCGTCCTCATCTTGTATATGCTGTTCTTTTTGTGCTTTATCTTCATTTTTCTCACATTCTGATTGTGACTACAGACACTACGGATCATTCCTCCTCTTGCGGGACGTCCAGACGAATGGAAGAAATGAGTTGAATTCATTGCAACTAGGGTGGAGAGGACGGATGAAAAAAGGTCAGGCGGTGATTCCAAATGGACTGACGGTGAAAGACTGCGTCTGTGCCTTTTCTTTTTTTTTTTTTTTTTTACCTTGTGGATTTTCTGTTGAAACTCTACTGAAAGAGCTTTGCCTTAAAAATAGGTTTGGGAACAAACCCCTTAAGCGTGTCTCATATGGTGACACATCTACTGCCTGCATGTTGTTGGCACATAGACTGGAAGACTGTGGCATGTTTACCTATAATCCTCTGCAAGAAGCCTACTGTTTCTACCTGTACTTCATTCTTTCCTTTTTCCCCCCTCACGATTTTGATCATCTCATCTTAGTTCCCAGCCACAAGCTGAAGGTTGTTTATTTTCAGAAGGGAGTAATGTACAGTTCCGTAGTCCGAGAAAACCTTTTGGATGGCCTTCCATTTAAGCAGCTCTATTGTTTTTAAGGGTTAATCAATCATCCATCCATTAGCTTCATCCACGAATTTGACAGCCGGACCGCACATACGTTATTACTTTCACATTCTGTGCCTGCGTGAGAGGCGGTAACTCTCCGAACCAGCAACTCTCCGTACCAGCAGGTGCGGAGAAACTGAAGACCGAAGACAACGGTACGAACCGGTGATGAGAGCGGTGTTCGGACGACACAATTTTATTTTATTTTTACCATGATTAACAAACGATTATGTATTTTATATGCATATAAGTATTAAAGCTGGAAGTTTTTTTTTTTTTTTTTTTATATATAAATTTTTTGCATCATTGTCACTCAAACCGGAATGTGCCCGTTCGACAGACGGTGGCGAGAATCAAATCTGTCACCAAGTTCAGATTATTAATATTGAATGTCTCACCCTCACACGACAGTTTATATTTGAGTTGCAGCTTTAAGGACAGGACACATTTCGTGTTGGCATTGAAAATAATCGTTTATTCGTGTTACGCTCGGGACCGATTGATTTTTTTTTTAGCATTAGTGGCAAGGGGGTCAAATTCAGAAGTCACTTCAAATCATTTTGAACCACGGGAGAGGAGTTATGTGTTCTGGTTGTGCTGAATGTTGAGGCTCAGAGGGAGGGAATATGGAACAGCACAAAATCTAGCTCCACAAATGCTCAGCGATGGCCCGACTTCAGCCCGCTTTCAACTCGGTAAGAGATCTGCTTAGTTAAGAAAAGTGTGCATCATATAACTTCTACCTGCAGCAGCTGATTGAGGTCATATTTAAACGATGCCCAATATGGACATTTTACTGAGGCATCCCTTTGTGTCCCAATGACCTTCACACCTGGAATTCTGCAGCTCACAGCTGGATAAACAACGTCATGCCCTTGCTAAGCACATCTGCTCCCCAAATGTTGAGGCTTGTGAGGCAGGTGTGTGTTTACATCTGTCCATATGTTCAGAGTTGTTTCTCTTTTTTCATCGTCCTATTTATTAGTCGAATGAGCCCATGCGCAGCGAATAGCCTCGCAACTTTAAATAGCACATGTAGCTCAGATTGTTCTTCTGAGTCCTCCAAATATTAACTCTTCGAAGTTACATTTGTGTGACAAATCTGCATTATTCTGGATGTGCTTGGCGCTTAAAGGGACGGTTCACCCAAGCTGATGCTGTCGAATGGATTAAAATGCAACCCCCCCCCCCCCCCCCATCTCTGTTACATGACGACTGATCTTGTGATATTGCCCAACGTCACCCAGTTTGAAGACATTCTCTGTTTGACTTCACGTTTAAGTTGGCTGCTAACTGATGCTGCCAGCTTTTTAAGTCTTCTGGAGAGATGTGCATCATCAAAATATCACACCGTCATCCGTCTGATTGATCTCTTTTTGTAACGACAGATATTTACGTGTTCGGGGAGAACGCCGCAGCGCTTGTTTGCTCTGTGGACTAACGCGCCTCACCTTACATCGACCCATCAGGATGGGAATGTAATAATTGAATTTTAAATTCTTATGGTTGATCTGTTCTTTAATGATTTTGGGTCTGACTTGAACACAACTGAGACATTCCTGCCTGTATGCGTCCTTAAAACGCGACTCCCTTCTCTCGCCTGTGTTTCAGCTACAAGCTCCTCGTGTTGACTGTATATTTACAGCAAACGGGAAAGACAGCGTCGTGGCTCTTGTTGTTGTTTACTGTACATAGGACACGCCTCCTGGGGACTTTGCAGTAGGTGAGGCCTCAGATCGCGTTTGTACAGGTGATGACGCGACAACGATCTCTGGGGGGGGTCGGTGTGTTTTTGAGGGAAGGCTGGGATGCACATATTTCTACTTTGTACAATGATGGACGATTGTGTATTTACTGTCTGTTCATAGTAGATTTATATATGAAATGATTACATTATATATCTATACATAAATACTATGATCTTGTTTTTGAAGTTGGTGTCAGTGATGCGTTTAATTGGTCTCCATAGAGTCGGCTGTTTTTTGAAGGCACCGTTGAGCAGATTTTTACAGGTTCTTTTTGTTTTGTCTGTCCACACTGATGCTGAGTTTCTAGTTGTGTCCTTGCTGTTTGCGCTGCTGCCCTCCTGTCAGCCTCACGTTGTTTGTACCATTCCACACGTCTTTCTACGTGCAGTTTAAAAACACTTCTTCTTCTTTTTTGCTGAAAAGATGTGGAACACTGAAGAGGAAAGAATATGAGACAAATTCAAAACTGGCTGACGTGATTCATTTCTTCCTCCTTCTGTACAGGATGGATTTGAATTGGAGCGCGGCCAATGCCTTTTTTCTGACTCTGAATTTCTTAGACATTTTTTTTATACACAGACCAAATGGCCGCCGTCTTGATGTAAATCGACATTCTTTCATATTCAACTCGTTTGTTGTGTCATTTTTCTCCTTCGCTAAGTGATGCCTCGGATTCTCAGGGGGGTCCGTTGTTTAGGAAGACTGTCCTGCATGCAAAAGGTCGGAGCTGTTTGATCACTGCAGAAGCACAAGTTTCTTCTGTCATCACAGAAAGCCACAATTCATGGACACATTTTTACACTTTCTATACCTGGTAACGTTTTCATACGGTTGAAATTGTCTGCTTCTCCTTGAACAAGAGGTAAAAGCTGATCTTGTTCAATGCCTGTGGTCCTCTAATACTTTGTAAATTTACAAGAACACTTTTTTTTACAGTTAAAAACCCCAAAGAGACTACCAATGTCTGCACATTGAATAACATCACATTTTAGCTTTATTTAAAACTGTTTGTGTGTGGGTAATGTGATGTTTCTGTAAAACAGACATCCTCTATTTTTTACCCCGCCCCCAGAACATTCCCAGTCTGCTGCTTCAGGCTGCTTTGGTGTTGGTGGACAAACTAGCATCGCCTGGCTAATCCAGCTATCAGTCTTAACACAACGTGTAACCGAGTGAAGAGTAGCAGCGTTGCGTTTTACTTCCCGTCTCACCTATTTAGTTTGAGTCCTCGCAGTTCAGACCATCCGGGTCCGAGTCAATCCTCTTTTCTCTGCATGATCCCTACGTCTGCATGCACTGCCTACCTGTCTGCCTGTCTGTTTGTCTGTCCCATACTACATATCAGCAAGAAATCAAGCACTGGTGGACGATAGTACTTTCACTGTATCCAAAATGTATTTTCTCTTGTAGTGCTTTTTTTTTGTTTTGGTTCTGCCTGGAAGAGTTTGGGTGTTTTCCATATTCTTTGCTTCAGGGATCTGGGATCATCTAACCTTGAGGACTTCAGTTGAAAAATGTAAAAAAAAAAAAAAGAAAAAAAGTATCTAGCACTTGTAACACAAACAATAGATTTATTGTATTTATGTAGAAAAACAAATGGTTGTTGTAAACTGCAACAGCGCAATGGAAAAACCTTTTTATACCAGGCAAGATGTGACTTTGGTGGACTTTTGGAGAAGACAGTTTTGTTTTGTTTTTAATTCATTGTCACGTGGACTTCAAAGGGCTCCATCCAGACGCCTGGTCGTTTCCGTGGTTTTTCCATTCCACTTCACTTAATATTCCAGTTATCGCTGTGAGTGACCACTGTGGTTCAAAAACAAACAGTTCTAGTTTACATGCGTATAAAATGCATAATCTTTTTTTTTTTTTTTATCAGTCATGTTTTTGGACTTGTTCGCCCATTGTTACAGAAATAGTACATTTTTCTCGGGAAACTTTACTCTAACATGTTGTGTTTGACATCACAATATAAAGTATTGTTTTGGAAAAAGTGTACTGTCTATTCTTGTTTGTTATCCAGTTGCTGGTCTCTGGGTTTGTCTTGTCAAGTAAATGCGCATCCTAATATTTAGGATTATGATATTTATCATAATATACGTGATATTTTCAACAGTCGGCTCTTGTTCCCCGACCTATAATCAGGTCTTGGAGTAAAACCGGTGGAGTTCTCACTAAGACCAGAGGGAGGCAGAATTTCAGAAATGGGGCCCTTACGGTAGCTTGGAATGGGATTAGCCACCCATTTGGAAGGGTCAAAGGTCTGAGCTGGTGTCCAAATAAACAACGGTGAATCCCGGTTGGTGGTGGAGCGACAGCCCAAAAGCAAACAAAACCAAATCCCGCCTTGCCTTCACCCAAATAAACACGCATTCCTCTGCTTTCCTGTCAAAGTCTGCATTTAGAGAGTTACGGCGTAAATATTATCGCGGCCTCGGCCTTTGTAGGCTTGTCACCATCTCTGTAAATCATGTAGCTTTGAGACACGACGCTGAGTCAAAGGCAAACGAAAGAGCGCCGATCTCTGGCTCCTCGGGAGAACGGGCTTAAAGAGACGCGAGGGACGATGTTTACTATCGCACAGATGTCGTAAAGAGCCCAACGAGGCTCCCCGAAGTGAAAGAAGGGTGACGTTAAAGCCGGGAATGTGACCCCCTCATTGGTGTCTGGTGGCCGGGGACGCTCTAACGACCGTGTTCGTGACGCAGACTGCCCGTCTCACCTTTAGCTCGCGTAGCCGTCACCACGTTCGTCATCCCTGTTATGTGGTGACACCGGCTGACCCCCCCCCCCCCACCCTGAGGTCAGGTCGCAGGAAAGATGGAGCCGCGCTAGGTGAACTTTCCTCCTCCTTAAAGACCAGCCTGCAAGATGTGCGCTTCTCTGCCACAACAAAGAATGTAAATGTCAGTCCGGATTAAAATCTGGGAAAACCCCTTTATCTATTTTCCCTCTAGTTTGGCCACAGTGACATTCTGGCGTGTGGCATCTCTCTTTCCTCGCTAATCTTCCTGCAGCGTCCATCGTTGTCAGTTTGCTCTGTCATTACCCAACCACTGGTATATGTAAAAAAAAAAAAAAAAAAAAAAAAAAATAAAAGGGCCTCATCCTCCCATCTGTACTCATCACCACGCCTTTTAATTGCTGGTTTGACTGGCCCGAAATGGCGATGTCTTCTGGCCAGATGCTCGGATGACGAGGCTAATTACAGATGAGTCATTAAAATCAGTTTTGGATCATTGGCACATGTCAAATATACAAAAATGCCTGCCTGGTCTTAAAATGACATTGTTTGAGTATTAAATCTTCAGTTTCACTCAACTTATTTTATCCCAAGCATGAATTTGGAAACAATGGCGATGCGCGTGAGGGACTCGGTGACCGCTTGCTGTTCTTTCCACTGGAGGTTCCACCAGTCCTGCAGGGACGTCTGATCCACGCTGTGTGTTCAAGGCTCACCAGCGTTTGCTTGTGTTGCTACTGTAAGTGTTTAGTCTGGTGTGGATCGTCTGCTCAAATCAGAAAGGCGAGGCCACACAGGGGTTTTGAGGAGGACGATATATGTCCTCCAGTGTTTACTGAACACACTTTTCACTCGCTAAATGGATGCTAACTAACCTGACATGCTAATCTTTCTGCTGGCCCATCTCTTCTCACCTCCCACCAGTGAAAACAAACGAGCAAGAACCGACTCCTGAACCGCCGTGACTGATTGACCTCTGCTCACCCGGCGGTCGTCGCTTGTGCAGATGCAACGCATAGGGAGGGGGGGGGGGGGGGATGTCAGGGTGTGTGTCTCCCCCACATTCATACAGGGCAGCCCCCCCCCACCCCCCCCTATGACTGTAGATGACTCTGATTTCACAGCTGCAGCTGAGGAAGATGAACTGTTTCCGACTCTTCGATGCGATCCAGAGGCCTGTCTGGTGGCGAGGAGGTGCTGCCGTGTATTTTTGCCTCACGGTCACGTTAGACTGAGGTCAAGCACCTTCATCGCAGGATGGCGGGAGTGTTGAGTGTCTCCCTGGCGCTCGGTCAGAGATGCATTTGTGTGATCCGTTCGTCACAAGGATGTTCGCCCCCCCCCGTTCAAGAATCATGTAATGCCAGCAGAGGTGGTGAGAGAGGCGAGAGACAACGCATGAATTCAAAGAATGAGGCAGTTTGTGTAATATCATCCCTCCACAACAACTTGTGTGTGTGTGTGTGGGGGGGGGGGGGGGACCAGATGGACAAAAGACAATGCCAGATGGAGAAGATGATATAAGGCTCAGAGCCAAGTTACACACAAACACACACACTCACTTTGACAAACGCAACGCCCACGCATTCCCTTCAAACAAAAGCGATTGTTAGTCCCGATATTATTACTTTATTTACTTTCATTGCTAATTCATTCATTTTTATTTTATTTTGTTTATATTTACACAACCCAGGCACAATATAAACCAGAGCAGGATTTGCAAATGAGCTACAAAAGCCTTGAAGTTTGGTTCGTTTGTTGTCACAGAGGAACATCAGCACAAACAGTGACAGATTTCATGATCTGCATCTGATCCCCCCCCCCCCCCTGCGGTTTTATGGCACCTCTCCCACACAGCAAGATATAAAATCATGATGGCTCAGCCTTTTTTTTTTTACCATGGGATCAGCATCTACGGTAATTAAGGATAGTTTCACAATATGACACAAAACATGAGAAAAGAGCGTTTCTGTTTAGGTTTGTTTGTATTACCCAAAGCAGCACGTTGTATACTTCACTCCGGAATCCTTTAAAACCGTTTACCTCTCCGGTCCCACCTCTGGAAAAGCATGAAGATGCAAGACATTAAGAATAATCAGAGTTTCTTCTTTTTTTGAAGTCCTGAGGGCTGGAGATGATGTGGCGTCGGCCTTCTGTGCAGGATCAGACTTAAAGGGGACCCTGATTAAATGATGGCATGAAGAAAAAAAGCAGAGACGAGCACAAGAGAAAGACCAGATCCTCTCCTCACTCCTTTTCATCCCCGCAGCCTCGACAGCCGAGGCGGTGCCAGGATCACGGAGAGCCGTCCCGCTCCCGCCGCCATGTGACGTCTCGCCTGTTAGTTTGGCTCTCAGTGTAACGGCACACAACAACAACACCAAAGCCAATGCGTCTGAACTCGCAGCATGAGGTGAGTAAAGCAAAGGCCTCAAGTGTGTCGCTTAACTGGTGAGTCCGATTGGCTTTAATGCACAGTCAGCATTTATTTCAATGTGCAAAACAGCAAATGTTCAGCTTTGACAGTAACACACACACACATTCAGAGAAAGTCGGGCACGTCGACATCCTCGTCCAGAGCGGTGCAAGGTCAACCCCGGGTTCCTTCAGTGAACCAGGACAACGCAGAATCCCGTTTGAGGCACACACCGTGTAAACCTTTTTTTTTTTTTACTGCAAATTAAAGTTTTGCAGCTTTTTCCGTCATGATTTTACAGGAAACATCTGGATCTCTCTCACCGCTGGAGCAGTGGCCCCGGGTGATTCTGTGCTCCTCAGCTGTGAGGGCCCGGGATAATGAGCAGGTATCAAACGGGCTCCAACGGATAAGCCGGTCTAAGTAGGAAGGGCTCTCCAACAGCATTTGAGACCACCAAGGGAAAAAGTGAAAACTGGTTCATCTTCATCATGTTATCCCGAAAAGGTTTCATCTCCGGGAAGGAATGTTTCTGTCTGATTAGAGAGAAAATGAGATTTCTATTCACGTGTCTGGATCTCTGTTTAGCACGGCCCTGCAGCTCATGTATGTTTATGCAAGTATTCCAGCATTTACTATTTCCCCTGCTTGGAACTTAATACATTCAGTCTGAACGGCTCATTCCTGAACCGGCAGGATCAGAGCGGAGATCACCGGGACACACGTCAACCGCTTCATTCCAAAAATCATGCTTAAAATGGACATGAATGTGTTTACACAGATCAGCGAAACCTAAAATCTCTTTGCCTGCAGGTGTTTGCCCCCCCCTGTGAGCTCAGGCAGACCGTTTTAAAATATAGAGATATTTACAATTAGAATTATTAAGCTGCTTTGAGATCTGTGCCACAAGGCAGAGGGCAAAGTTTACATGAAGTAGCCCCAGAGAGCCTGCAGTTCCACAAGCAGCCCCACGTTAACAATGAGGCCCTTTCAGCGTTTAGATTGCATCTAACCACGTCTGGGAAAACGAGATATACACAATTTAAATGTATAAAGAGTGAGCGTGAGACGTTCAAAGACATTTCCCCGGTCGTCCAGACGAAACCTGTCTGTGTGTGTGTTTTTTCTGGGTTTTTTTTAAGCTGCAGGCCGAGGTTTCTTGTCCTTATCTGCGGTTGCGGGCTCAAAGAGCCCAAAGGCATCGTCATTAGAAATAATTACTCGATTTTAAAGCGGGCAAACGTTTTATATGGCTGAGCTTGAGACTGGGCTCGAATTTCCTGCGCTGTTAATGAAGCTGTATTTTTTATGGTCGTTTTTTTTTAAGGTTGCCGTAACAAGAGGGGGGACAGAGAAAAAGGTCAAATTCTCACACTCAGCTGTGAAAAAATATTCCTGTAGATATTTTTATTTTATTGGAAGGTGGATAAATGTAGCGCACCGTTTATACATAATTCACTGTTTAATCATCCCGGATGGAAATTTGCCAGAAATTCAAGAGGATTTTACATCCAACTATTTTAGGTCGATATTTGCAGCTGGAATTTAAAAAGAAAAAACGATTTCGTTCAAAAATATGTTTTAATAAATAAGCAAAAATAAAACAAAGTACATTGGACGGAGTTTGGAGACTTGCTAAAGAAAGTCGGTGAAATAAATCCATGCAGGAAATGACTGTAAATTGCATTGGTCCCTTTACAGGCTAAAGGCGTACTTATACACAGGTATGTACAATATGCATTCATTTATATATAGACTATTTATACTTTCGGGTTAAAGTCTTTCAAAAAACAAAATATATATCCTTCTAAAAATGGCTGAAGGCTTTGACAGGCCGTAAATCCGAGCTCTACCATTTCTGGCCTCTATTTCAGGTCCGTGTTTTTTTCTTCTTCTTCTTCTTCCTCCTCCTCTCTGCCACAAACAGCTCCAGAAAGTCAGTGTGATGAATCTGCATCCACACACGCACGCGCACGCGCGCGCGCTCCAAAAAAGGTTTTGTCGCTGTGGGTCACATTACGCCTCTGAGGTCGATGGGTTCTTCAATAATTCCTTTGGTCCTTCATTGGTAGAAGTAAAACAGTCTGATGGAGAGACAGAGATGATTAAATGACAGGATTGGAACAGAAATGAAAACTTCGCGCTTGAGACGCATTTACAAAGGAAGTCTTTAATGAATCGATTATTATTAGCTGCTGATCTGAGTGGAACCACGTGGCGACAGATGGGCAGGGAGACCTTTTTTTAAAATCTGGATTAGGTTTTTTCATCTGGAACAAAGGTGGTCGTCTGATTTTCAGTTTGGAGTACGCGCGTAAATTCACGCGGTTTCACTTCGCTGCGCGTTTTTGGATAAACAGTTCAATCTAAAGCCTAAACCCTCAGAGGAACATGAACCCATCTGAGGGGGGTAAACGACCTTTTCCCCAATTGTTATTTTATTTTACAATCTAAAAAATAAATCCACTTTAAAATGTATTGCGATGAAGTTCAACCCTCCAAACTGCACATCAACCCGGAATAAGTTTCATTCAGTGTCTCCCCCCCGAGGCTTTATGTGTGGAGAGATAATAAGAGGCGGCCTTTATTCACCTTTAATTTGTTAATTCGGCGTAAATTCTGACATGAATCGCTCAACTCTCCTAAAAATGGCAGGTTGTGCATTAAGTGGAAACAGTTCAGATGTAATCGTTTATTTCCTGTTTGCCTTTTCAGCTATTTTTTTTTTTCTTTTCCAAAATGACAAGTTTAGTCCAGTGAAACCGCAGCAGAAGGCGAAGCAGCATAAGAGCTGGAGCATTTCTGCAGCTGTCAAGTCCTGCCTGAACTTCTGGGGTTACTAAATCTCTGACAGGAGCGAACAAGGCCGCAAAATCTAAAAAAATATATAATACAATTAAATAATCATAATAACGTCATCAGTTCCTGACAGCTTGTTAATACGGGCCTCTCTCTTTCTGTCTGACACCGAGTTTAACTTCCAGGTCCAGCCGATCTGCCCATTCCTGCGGTTTCCTCACAGGAACGCGTTCTTTTGTGGATAGAAATGAACTGCAGTGGAATTTGCAGCTGCGTTTTTGCTTCTTTTCATCCAAGTTATTCATAAAATAACTGCTGAAGACGAAAAATGCAACTTTGATTGTTTAAAAAAAATTTTTTTACAAAAATTGGTCAAGGAGGGAATTTCTTATTATTTCTTATTTTGATTGTTGGAAAATGTTCCAACAATTGTTTTTCAACCTCAGAATGACGATTCCCTTTTTTTTTCTCGCACTGGATTCATTTGGGGGGGACTTGAATGCGTCTCGGGGGGGTCACTGGACGGATGCTGGAGGCCTCCGTGTGTGAAATCCGTCACGCACACGATAATCGTGCGCGTCTGGGGGGGGGGGGGGGGGGGGGGGGGTGCGCAGCCGACGATGTT
Source organism: Brachionichthys hirsutus (assembly GCF_040956055.1). Lineage (NCBI taxonomy): Eukaryota > Metazoa > Chordata > Actinopteri > Lophiiformes > Brachionichthyidae > Brachionichthys > Brachionichthys hirsutus. The sequence goes on along the minus strand of NC_090908.1, from coordinate 10,056,751 downwards.
AAATGTTCTTATTATCCAGGCACAGTTGTGGTTTGGGAATTGAATTACTTTGTGCATCAAACGATAGCTCCTCCAAATCCAGCACACGTGACCCATCATCATCATCATCATCATCATCATCATCATCATCACGTAAAAAAAACAATATTTAGCCGAACATCAACAGAAGAAAGACAATTAAGTTTGGAAGAAGATAAAAACGAGCAAACCTTTCTGCCAGCTCGGGTAAATCATACAGAGTGTTACCTCCTGTTTTGAACAACCTATCTGCGCTTTGTGGTACCCACCGCTTTGGCATTTGTGCGTAAAAGTTTCCTCTTGTCTCTAGTGAGACGCCGACATCGACCAGGCGCCTTCCATCCGCCACACGGAGAACGCGTAACTGAGCCTCTCGTGCGCAACGTAGCTGCAGCTGGACATCTTGTTGTCCATCTCGTCGCTCTGCAGCACCTGACAGAGGAAGTCGATGTATCTGGACGCGAGCTTCAGCGTCTGGATCTTGCTCAGCTTGTCCGAGGGCAGCGTGGGGATGATTTTACGCAAAGACGTGAAGGCCTCGTTCAGAGACTGAGTCCGCTGCCGCTCCCGCACGTTGGCCAGGACGCGCTGGTTCTGGAGCTCCTCGTACGACTGGCTGCTGCTCGGGCTGGGCTTTTTGCCCCGCTTCACCAGAGCCGGGCTGCCGCCGCTGCCGCTGCTGTCCTCGCTGGACTTTTTACTGTGTCTCCTCTTCTTGGAGAAGCTTTTCTGCTGCCTGTCCGGCTCCTCCTCGCTGGTTAGCAGGCTATCCACCGGGGACACCGGAGAACTGGAGCCCTCTTCCATTTCTTTCTTGAAGAAATGCAGGGATAGGGAGGAAAACGCGCTGTCCACCTTCGAAGCCGTGGTTGCAGAAAATAAAATGTTTAGATATCCGTGTGGAGATGAGGATCCGCGGCGCGAGGGTCTCGCTCTGTGCGCGTCGCGCAGGAGGAACTGGCTTCAGACTGCAGGGCTTGTCACGCTTCTTCTCACGCACCAAGTTTTTCATTGAATTTTTTTGGAAACTTTATCCAGGTTTCAGACGCTAAATAGTTTTCACAGTGGAAGGGGAGGGCTTTTTTTGGGGGTGGGGGGGGAGCCTGCGCGTCTTGGTCTGCTAATAAGCAGGAGGGACTAGTCATGGTTTCATCTGTCTGAAACAAGGTACTTATTCACTGCCAGGAACGGGTTCTGTTTAATTCGGGCTCTTTACGCACAGGAAAGCGCGTTATTGGCATTCATGTGCGCGAAACTCTGGATCATAATTAATTATATTATAAATTATGAGTTTAGTTATTCTAAATATTCTCATCAGAAAATGTGCTTTTCTACTAATAATTGTATTAAAGTATTGTTATTATTTTAATTCCAAAACGAACGAATTAAGTTAAAGATATTTTTTCCTCACGTTAAAAAAGATCTCTTTAAATTACGATTAGAGATTAACCCGAATCAAGTCACAAATGCTACAACTTAATTAAGCCGTAAATAAGATCCATTTGTTCTCTGAAACCTTCCAGTCACTCTTGCACTAAATGTTTTTTTTGTTTGTTTTTTTTTTTGCTCCTCTCTGCAACGTTAAAGGCGAATTACGCGCAAAAGTCGCCGCGTGCCATGAAATCTATCCACTTGATCTATAATCGAATCTTGTCTGTGCGCTCTCACCGTTCTTCTAATGTGGAAGTCAAACAGGAAGGAGGCTTAAACTAACCGAGGAGCTCTCCGGTTTCTGCGGATTCCTCCAGCGGTGGGGTTCTCCATGTCTTTTTGTCAACGGTCCACCTCTTCATCATGTCATGTTCTCCCCCCCCCCCACGCGTGAGCGGCGCACAGGTGGCTCACATTATAGAGCCGAATTTATCCACTGCCAAAGTGCACAGTTTGTCCAAATCAGCTGACTGACCTCCAGAGATTTCTGAGGCTCGATCTGTAGAGATGCGGTTTCTGTCGCTGGGGACTGGGCTTTGCTGCTCCCATGGACTAAAATGTCGATTTAAACTTGTTTATATATATTAATTTGAAAAGAAACTAAAATAGAACACAGAAAAATACGATAGCAAGACGGTCATCAAATGAAATCTTTCAGGAATGCTTAATTGGGCTTAACTCATAATTAAATTACACTTTTCTCAACAATAAAATCATTCATTTAACAGGAGTTCTGCCTTTCTTTTGGGGGGGGGGGGTAAATGTTGTTTGCAAACCAAACAATTCACCTTTCTTTCACTCAACCCTCAAAAACATATTTGGATGATGTTTCTGAAACGATAAAGGAAAGCAGGTTAATGCGAGTCCATCATTAATTAAATTGTCCTGAATAATTGCCTCTTATTCGGGAGCAATTTTCCTAATTTACATAACCCACATTTAAGTTCGGCACCGCTATCGAAGAATAATCGGACTGCAGAATCTCAAATGCCTGTGACCGTGCATGTTGTGTGTGTTCTAAGCGTCCGGGGAGACTGGGTCGCTGTAAATGGGGCAGAACTGAAAACCTCCTGAAAGTTACACAACTTTCTTTAAACCCATGACTTCTTCTGGATTCTGATTTTCCCTTGAAAGCTCCCTTGGCCCCCTGCTCTGGGTTGTGTTTTTTGGGTACTGTCACAGTACTTTTACTCGGTGCCAGAGCTCCTCATTCAGACCCTGGGGTGCCCCCCCCAGCGCAGGTCAACGTGTGGTCCCGGGTCTCGTTCACAGACCCTCTTTGCCAAGAAAGCACGGATTCAACACGTGCAGATATGAAAGAAATCCTCAAATGTGTACGAGCGTAAAAAAGAGAAAACAGACCCACGCAGGAGCGAACACAGGCAGAAAGGCACACACACACACACACACACTTTCCCTGATTGTGCCCTTTGACCTCCTGCTCCCTGGCTCGGCTGCAGGAGGCCTCATCGCCCAGGGGAGAAGGATTCTGACTGCAGAGCGAGAGGCTGATCCTACGCAGCATTTGTGAGGTAGACTCCACTTCACAGGGAGAAGAGGCGCAAGAGGCCCCCCCCCCCCCCCCGGCCCCACTGCACTTTGGGCGATGATGAGTGTGTTCCTTTTTGAAAAGCAACGCAGCGAATGATGAGGATGATGAGGATCACGGCTCCGCCCATTATCAAGCCCTGATCTTATTCCAAATGGGGAATATAATGGAAATAAAAGTGAAAACTGTGTCAAGAACTCACTTGTGACAACTCGACATACATTTTTAGCAAATTTGTCACCTTTCTTTTTTTTTTTTTATAAACAGTTTGGCATATTTAGTCTGAATAATTTGAGTAGAATTCTACCAATTGGATTTGAATAATCCCCATCATCACTTGGGAGACGTTTTATCTCCAAGAGGAGGCTGCGGCTCCATTTCCTCTTTCATCCCATGTGGATGTTGGTTGGTGATTCATGTATATTTCATAGCTCATTGGAGTTAAGAGGAATTCTATGCCCCTGTGGTTCTCGTATAAGAACCCTCTGAGAGAGATGAAGGGGAAATGAAGTGTGGCGAAAGAGAGAGAGCGAAGGAGAGGGAGACGGGGACGGGACTGCCTCTCAGATCAAAGATGGGCTCCGGCCATAATTCAGCAGAGCGGAATGACGCACCTCTGTCTTGTCTGACACCTTTAAAACCAGCTCCACATGGGCCGAGGGCATGGCCTTAATAAGCCCGGATCCTCTTTGCTGACGCATCAGTGAAAACAAATCCTCGCTGCGTGCACGCCCTTCTCCTTTCACGCCAGGCTCCGAACAGAAACGGCCGCTGGTGAGAGGAGAAGTGAAGTGAGAGGTGCTGAGAGATTTTTTAAAATAACCAGGTTTGGAGAGGAAAAGAGAGGCAGGAGGCCAAAGCCGTGGATGCATGATGAGTCACTCTGTTTGATCTGACGGAGGAGGCTCCGGACGTGTGAGGGAAGGTATGGAGGAGATGATTTGTTAGAAGCTGCCTGCCAAGATCATTTACCTTTGACTGGAACCTCCCCAAACACTTACGAGTCTCACCCCAAATGATCTTGGCAAGAGGTTCCGAAGCCACGGTGCGTCTGCCTGAGCGTGTGTGTGTGTGTGTGTGTGTGTGTGTGTGTTTGGAAACTCATGTAGGTGATGCATTATCACCCTGATTTTTGTTTGCATCAGTGGATCTGCATCTGCCTTTCCATGCATGCCCTTGTGTAGTGGGTCTATGTGCGTCACAAAGTGAAACAAGATGCACCAAAGATGTTCAGCAGAGGAAAAGACCCAGCTGCATCCCATTGTGACAGAAAGCAGTGCCTATATTACTAGCTTTCAAAGCTACTTGTAGCCTCGCTACGTTGCTGTAAGCATTTCCGCGTCTCTGCCGCTATCTGGTTCTGTGAAATAAGCTCGCCTAAAACCAGCCGATGAAACGCAAGGAAGAAATCCAATTTGATAATGAACACGTGGGATCATTTTTGCAAAGATTCAGCCACAGAACAAGTGTTCTTGCTGTCTATTGTGTATATAAATGATGCTTCAATGTTGCATGAGTTTGTCTGACTGGTGGAGGCCCTGAAATAGAATAAACTAATATATTTACATTATTCCTTACAAAAGAAGTAAAACAAGAAAAGGACTCGGAGAGCGCAGACCTCCGCTAAGCAGCTCATTCGCCTCCTAATTGGATTTACACCGTCCACATGGTGATCTGGATCATCCTCAAAAGGTTCTAAATTGTTTTTGGTATCTTTATACACCAACCATGAAAAGTAAAAGTGAATCAGAGTTCACTCCATAAATGGAGCTTTCAATGTTAAAATGTCATATTTTTTTATGACCTAATTCTGGATCAGATCCAGAAGATATTCTGCATGATAGTTCAAGTCGGACTCCTTTGTGACTGTGTTTTTTGGTGAGATAATTGAATGCATATTTTACAAGATATGATTATTATTATTATTATTATTAAAGCCTCCATTGTAAGTAAATGGGAAAATCTGGGTTTTTTATTTTATTTGTTTCTAGACCGGTATCTGGATGGCTCTCAAAATTTAATGGACTCTAAGTTAGACCAAGACCCATTGTCAGATTTTTTCATCAAGATCCATCCATTACCCCCCCTCCCCACCCCCCCCCCCCCCATAATCCTCCTAACAAACATAACATAACCTCCTCGGCCGAGGTAACAATACAAACACATAATGACCGGTTGGTCTCTTCTCTTCTTTATGTCTTCATGATGCACCTCAGCTTTGGAGCTTTGAGGCTGCAGAAACAAAACGTGGCATCCCAGAGCTCTTATTGAGATATAATAAGAAAAATATAGCATTATCATTCACAGGTGGCGTTCCTCATAAGAGCAGAGGCCTCCACTGTGAATTAAACAACAAGCAATATTGGTGAGGGGTACATAGTGGGCCATAAAACCGTAGGCACCTCTGCTCATAGAGCCCGTTCTTCAGTAACTCCATTCATCCATTCATATATCCACACTTCTCCGTCCTGCCGCTCCGAGGCTGATGACAAGGTGTTTCTGAAATCACATTAGGGGCCCTTTCATAAAGGTTTCATTGGGGAGTGTGTAACAGCTTGAAGCATTTAGGTTTTGTTTAATACGACGCAGACTCGCTGCACCATGCTTTGTCTCCTCTGTGGAAAGGGGCCAGAGACCCCCACTGTCAGACTTTGCTTTGATATCTGGAGGTGCAGGGGCGAGACAGAGCTAAAGAACCCCCCGCCCCCCCCCCCTCTCTCCTTCTACAGACACCACCACCACTACCTGCCGCTGCCCAGCAGCCCTGTAGAGTTACGGCCATCCAGCCGGCCAGCTGAGCTTTGAAGTGCAGTGGAAGATGTGCGTGGAGAAAAGAGGATGATCTGCAGGGGCTGCACTCGTTTCAGGTGAACGTTCTAGCAGCTGCTCCGAGCCACGCCACAGGGGTTGCGGCCCGCGTTTCAGCTGTGTTGATTGTCCTCTTTGCAGAAAATCGAATTAAGAACATTTTCAGTTTTAGTATAGCTCAGCTTGCAAGTTTGTTTCACGCAAAAATTAAGAAACAGAATAAGTGAAAGGTGTGTTTTCAGCTCGTTTATTTTACTTGACGTGTGCGATTTCAAGAGGTTACTTCATTTTTAAAAAAAAATGCTATCGAGCATTTGTCTCGCTGCACCGACAGATAGATTCAACGTCTGCATTTTCTCAAGTGGCTGAGGTACTCTTTTTTTTTTTGCATGGTGCTCAAATCCCGCTGTTTGTCTGAGCTACATGTGTGTGTGCAGACTGAGGTTGTGCGTCTGATGTAGAGACACGCTGTAACAGCACAACACAAACTCAACACAAACTCAACTCAAATGCACTTCATCAACCTGACAGTTTACAAGAAACAGACTTTGCTCGAGCAATTATGTTGGCTATAACACAATTAAATTCATTATGCATGTACTACTTCCAGAATGTGAACTTTAACCGGGCTGAGTATGAAGGATCGGGGGGGGGGGGGGCCTTGTCAATAGGTTAGGGGTAAATTTGCAGAACAAACGACAGGGAGACTGTGCACTTGGGTGCGATGGGGCCGACTCCTGCACAAATAATGTCACGTAATTAGCGGCGCACTTGTGACCCTGATGCCAAGGTTAGCAGGACGCTTGTCTCAGGTTCACAGTGTGACCCAATGAAGGAAGGCTGGGCAAACAGGACTGTTGTTTGTTCTGCTGATTGGGCCGGGGCAAGTAGGGTGAAGAAGTAGCGTTTGCAGTCCACTGTCGCTCCCTCCGTGTCACCTGTGTCACCAACACTGTCCTCGGCTCTGCTGGAGAACGGGCCGCGTCGCAAGAACTCAAATTAAAGGTGAAAAATTCAGGAAATGTTTAATGCTTAATGTTAAAGTCTTTTCACGTGTTTCAAACTGTTTTATGAATGATAAACAGAGGAATGGAAAAACTCAGAATTTCAAGCATTTTGTCCTTTTCAGCCTCCAACTCTGAAGAACAGAACCGATCCAGAACCACGGAACACAGAATTTTACACGCCAACCTCTCTACGGTGTGTTACGCCTCTGAAAGCGTTTCAGGTTCAGCTGCTTTATTTTATATTTTAAAGACAGTTGTCTTGCTTATTGCTGTCTGCACTGCTTGTTGAGTGCCCCCCCCCCCCCACACACACACACCTCCCACTGTCCGGGGCCACTGAGTGGAGGCCCCTGGGACGTCTCTCTTCAAACTCTGACCTGGGTTAGGAAATCCTGGGATAAAGGTGTGCTTTTGAGAAGAAGACATGTAATGACAAAAACAGACGTGCTATTTAACCACAGTTTCACACGTATTAAAGAGCCAACAAACTACGTCACCGTAGCAACGAGTGCAGGGGGCGTGGCTTCAACGTGATACAGCAGCCATTCCCATCAGGAGTTGGTGTATGATTGTTTATTGCATCAGATTATGTTTCGAGATTGGGCTCAAAGGGCATCTGTCCTGAAGACCAAGACCCCCCCTTGGAGTCAGACACTGGTGGTGGCGGCTGATGAACCTGATGATTCCTTGAGGATTGGGTGGTGATTTGAGGTAGCACAAAACTACATGGATGATGCATGAATGGAAAGCCATATTGAAAAAAGGACATCAGCAATGATGCTGTGCTATTGGATAGATGCAAGCATATATCTATATTTTTAATGACATGTTGCTTTAAACTTGCTCATTTATAGCTGTCATTTTGTACAGTTATTATCTTTTTATACACATCTCTACTTAATTCTCATTAAACTGCTTTTGTTTGGATCATTTTTGTTTTTTAATCTCGAAGATTTAAGCATGTGGCTAAAACTCCGGCCTTAAAGGAAACATCAAAGTGAAAGAATTTCTAAATCAAATGAGTAATTTCTACATTTCCACACAACCTTTTATTCACCTCTAGAGTTATGTGAATTTGATTTTCAGACAAATAAGCTACGCTGAACCTTTTTTTCAAGGCTGTTTCCGATCACCTCCATCCAGAACTCGACATTGTTCCAACAGGATGTGATGCACTAATTATATTTACGAGTACAAGGCCCGAAACGCTGGAGTTAAACTAACACAATAAACACACCTGCTGGCCGACGGCGGCGCAGCCTCGCTGCGTTTGTCAGTGCATCCCTGCCGGATGTTAAATCAATAAACCATCTCAACACAAAAACAAGTCCACAGGCTGGAGGAATGTTTCTCATTCTGGCCGCCAAACATCCCCCCCCCCTCCCGGTTGAATCATCTGAATGGTATTCAGAGCTGGTTTTTGTTGGGTGCGTGAGATGCTCGAAACATAGACGTCGTCGAGATAAAAACAAAAGGCAAACGGCGACACGCTTTGCTTTTACTCAATCAGACAGACTTCCTGGCTTCTCCTGGAGCTTTTGATCGCAGCTCAGAACCCACTGGGAAATGATGCTGTTAAAAAGTGTCACAGAGAGAAGTGTAAAACAAAATACAACTACAAAAGCACTCAAAAGCCGAGCAGCTCGTTCCCCTCCTAATTGGGTTTACACCGTCCACATGGTGATCTGGATCATCCTCAAAAGGTTCTAAATTGTTTTTGGTATCTTTATACACCGTCCACATGGTGATCTGGCTCTAAATTGTTCTTTATGCACCAACCATGAAAAGTGAATTTACTTTACCTCATTCTGGATCCAATCCGGATGAGTTATTCGCCGATAAGATAGAGACCCCCCCCCCTCCCTCCATAAACATCGGTCAATAATCAACCGAGATATTGAGAAACAAATTTTGAAGCTCCATTGACTGCAAGGTTGACAAAAATTTCAAAGTGATTAATAATCCAGGATCTCTTCTGGATCCTCACCAAAATGCAATCATCTGTTCCCATGGTAACGCTCCCAACAATTCCTGAAAATGACATCAAGATCCGTCGGTATCGTTTGGAGTTGTGTTGTAACAGACAAACAAACCAACGCCGGTGATAACACAAGTTTAGTTTTAAAATCCTCACAATCATTTTAGTGCTTTTTATTATGTTTTACATCCTCGATGCTTCATGGGAACAGGTCAGACCAATCGTTTCCGTCTGACGTGAAATCAAATCTCACAGAGTGAGTAGAAACCAGTGATAAAAGTTTCATCCATGGAGAGAGAGAATATTACCCGAGACATTTATCATCAGTGTTAACCCACAAACACGTCAAGTAAATAACAACAAACACACAGAAAACTTAGTCACCAGACAATCACTAAACAGTTTCTGTGAAGACTTGTCTGACGAAAGGGTGCATACATGTAATAAATATGCAATCATTAGAAATAAATAAACGAATAAATAAATCAGACAATAGAGATAAAGCTGCTGAAACGCATCGCACTGATCTGCATGTCACCCCCATCGTCTCATTTAGACCAATGCTCCTTTCTAACACGTCAGCTCACAGACTAATGAGCAGCAGAAGTGTGATCCCTCGGGGAGGCCTTTCAGCCTCATGCCAGCGTGCCCCTCGCTCTCTGTCTCTGTCATAAGTGCCATCTATTTGGACCCAACCCTCCGTCCCTCCCCAGCCCCAGAAACAATGGCATCTCAATTACCAATCAGCAGTAAATTAGAATATTAAAAGCCACTGAGGACGGAGGAGTGGATGAGGTTGAGGTGGGGTGACCCTCTGAGAAGTCCGCAGATGTCGATCTTCGGGGGGGGGGGGGTCTGTCGGGGGTCTGCCATGCCTGGCAGGCCGGCTGTCTTGTGCAGAGGAGAGAGGGGAAACAAACCTGAACCTCCTTCTCGCGGCGGCCTCCACACTCAGGGCGCCCCGGCGTGCATCAGTTAATCCCACTTTATCCAAGAGAGGCGGGCTGTCAAATCTGAGGGGGGAGGGGGGGGGGGGCAAAAGACATAAGTTCTGATACATTGTAATGACTGTTTAACAAGCCGATGGGGGCACACTTACTGCTGAAAGGCCCCCGTGAGGAGGCCTAGGAGCAGATTCCCAGTATAGTGCAGTAAGAATACATGCAGAGGGAACGCACGCGCACACACACGCGCACGCACGCACGCACACACACACACCTGCACGGGGAGGAAACGCACAGAAAGCTGCCAGAGACGTTTGCTTTATGTTGGCGTTACTCTGACAAACGAGATCTAAGAAGACTGAAGTCTCGCGATAACGACGCGCGTTGAGACTAATTAGACGGTAATAGAAACTGGACTGAAGCCTCGGCGGCATTCCTGCCTGTCGGTGTTTCCTGGGTCTCAACGGTCTTCCGATCCTGCAGCTTCGCACTGTGTTTACGCGCGATGATGGCGCTCACCGCTCGTGTTCCAGATCGCGTTGGTTTGGTTCTTGTAGCCGTTCTTCATGCACTCATCCACGTAGGCTTTGGGGTCGCGTCCGGACACGAGGATCTCTCTCAGCAGCGCGATGTACGCGATGGCCAGTCTGAGCGTGTCTATCTTGGACAGCCGCTTCTCGTAGGGGAACGTCGGCACGTGGACGCGCAGCTCCTCGAACGCGGAGTTGATGCTCAGCATCCTCTTCCTCTCGCGGATGTTGGCGGCGTGTCGCTGCACCTTGTACGGGTGGTGGGACACCACGAGCCGCCGCGTCCTGCGCGTGGCCGCCTCCAGCGGGTCGTCCGTGGATGACGTCTCCCCCTCAGCGCAGACGCCGTCCACTGGAGACTGCAGGTCGAGGTCGGTGAAGGTCAGCGGCGCGTCCGGGAAGCCGGACTGACTCCCGATGGAGGACCAAGGCGACAGCTGGCCCGTGGCCGCCGTGTAGTCCAGCAGGAAGGTGTCCAGCTGGGACTGAAGTTGGAGACTCTGGTCCATCTGTCCCCAAACGGAGAAATCTGTGCCGCCATCCTGGTCGAAGTCAAAAATAATGTCCTCCATATTTTTTTAGAAAGCGAGAGTCTTGTCTTGTGTAGCAGAATCAATCCCGTAGAATATTATACCACGCGCGTAAATCTCCTGGATTAAATACTTCCATGGCTTCCGCGTGATTCCCGGCGGGTTGCTCTGGCCAATAGGAAAAGAGTGAAAGGGCGCTCTGAAGGACACTTTACCCTCCTCGTGGATCGTTCATTGCTTTATATAAACGACTTACAAAAGAATCGGTTGATCTCCAAACAACAAAGAAAACGCAGGGGAAACACGTGTCCAATTGTAAACGTCCTCCCAAGAATATAGTCCCGTTGATATGTTGACAAAAACACTCAGCGGTCATTGGAGGGCTTTGCGCGGCGCGTTATGACGCAGAAGGCCGCGCGTAAAGCCGAGGTGGCCCCTGAATGGGATTGTTTTATCTATTAACGCTCATCTGTCAGAAACACATGCGCGCGCTTTTGCTTTATTCTGGTCGAGGCCTCTTTTTACGCATCGAACGCGATATAAAATCTTTCACCGCAGGTCGTCGCGCACATTGTTGACCGCAGTAAAACACCTAATCTGCCTCACACCCCGCAGACAGAACGTGCATGGAGACACACGGCGGAAGCGCGCTGTAATTACTTTGGGCTTAATCAAGTGAGCGAGTTTTCTTTTCGAGTGCGTCTCGAGGATGAACAGCCTGTCGAGGAGGGCTGCGCGTCCAAGTCCTTCAGGATGCTAATTTTCGGAGGAAAAAATGTGTATTCAGTAAACACAGATGATCCGAGCGGTTAACGGGAAGACAGGTGGAGCAGTGGTAAGCAACGTTGCCTCGCAGCACGAAGGTCGCAGGTTCAAATCCACCTCGCGGGTTTTCTCTGTGGAGAAACCCACGCATGGTCCGCGTGGGTTCTCCCACCACCACAAAAACATGCAATTTAGGTCCGGGAAAAAGAGAATTAATTCTCAATTCTTACCTGATTAAATAAAAAAAATCTGTAGCAAAATCACCAGGATCAGGTCCCGTCTTATACTAATGTTTATAATCTTATTAATTTTGAAGACGACTCTCACACACATGCATGAACACATGCACGCGTTATTTGTTGACACTGAGGCAGCGATATAAAGGCCGCGGGCTTTCGGCCGTTCCTTGTCAGTGTGTTTGATTTCCCTGCAGGGACCTTGTTTCAGGAAACACATCAAAGTTACTGCTATTTTCCAAAGGCTCGAGTTACCGGAGCTAATGAACCTACAGATCCAGTGTTGCTCCATCCCCACAGTTCAATTAACCCCCGGGACTGATCCATCTGGAAGGACAACATCCTGATTAATGCGTGCATTGTTATCGGGACCAGCAACTCGCCAAGAGTCAATAAAACGTTTGCACTTCGAATTAGGCACGAATGGAGAAATGTTTGTGTCACAGTAACAGTGTTTTATTATTCCAATCCACTTTCTATAGATATTTCTAATTCTATATATGATCCGATCGAAAAAAAACCACCTTAGAGTGTTATTGGAGGACATAACAAAACTTTATTTATGCAGTAACATTTATCTACATTTTTCAATGTCATGTAGAAACTCAAATTATCAAAAATGAGAACATGTAGAACACGGAATGTTTATAACTTTATCATTACGTAATCTGTAATTTAACTCTTTTATATCCTAATAAATGCATAAAATAAAATGACTGAGAGGCGCTGGAGGTGTCAGGACCTTCTGCGTCTCTCTCCTCCAGCTGACGGCCTCGGTCCGGCCTGAAGAGACGCGCCTGTCACGCTCAGACCCGCCGCATTGTCTGGACGACAGTTCAAGAGGGCTTGAGAGGGAACGGACGATCGTAACCCCCGACAAGATGTTGAATAAATCAAGAAGGAGAGGAATAAAAAATATCCGCATTGATTTAATTATGGACCAGAGAAGAAGGAAATTATTTATTTATTTTCGATGAAAAAAAAAATCGTATTGTTTTCATTAGGTTCATTTCTGCATTATCATTATTATTATTATTATTATTATTTATGTATCCATTTAAAATCAGGCTGGTTGTTAAATCCCGATTCATTGTCGTGCAGGCTGCACTGAGGCCTAAATGTGCTCCCCATGACGGACACGCTTCCAGCCCGGCGGACCGGACCGGACCGGACCGAAGCGCGACTTGGACTCCACGCACAAACACCTGCTCACAATCAGGGCCGCGTGTTTGAAGCTGTTCTCCACCTGCACGTTACATCGGGGAAAGCAGGGAAGTCGAAGAAAGGGGAGATTCAAACGCACGTCAGAATGATCCACGCCGGCCCTTTCATGTCCCGTATGATATTTCGCTTTTTAATTGGAGACATATTTCTGGGGGTCATGGGGGGGGGGGGGGGGGGGGGGACAATGTTATATAATTTCCTGCAAACTCTTCTCCTCTTTGTTCCTCAGCTGTGATTTCAGAGTCGGTGCCAAAGCGCCTCAAAAACGGTCGCTGCTGCGTCCAAACCAACACTTTACGCATGCGCCTGTCTGCCTCTCTACATCTCTCAGATGCATTTTAAACTATTTATTCGTGACCAAAGAGAAGAGGACGACACTGGGAATGAAAATAACATTGACCACTGATTTATTTCTGCACAATACAGAACTCTAATCTGCCGCATGACATAAAATATAAGCAGAGATTATCACTTAGACATTTTTGGGCATCCCAAGTTTTTGAAACTCTCTTTATCCTGGGGTGCCCCCCCCCCCCCCCAAAAAAAAACATATGTCTGCACCTGCTCTAAAATCATTTCTCGCCTTTGTTTGTCTTTAACAACCGGGTTATGAAGCTTCCCATACACAACCAGACACGTTGAAAATTGTCCCCAGCAGACGTAAGATGGTCCGCTTGCCATCAATGCAACAGCAAATGCAGCGATTAGCATTTCAGGGTTCTGCTCAGTCACGCACGTCTTGTTTGTTTGGGTACAAGACTGATTACTCCGTGGTCCAGAGGGGCCTTTGGGATCTGTCTTGGCTGCTAGGAGCGAATGGCATCGCGGCCAATTGTAATCTTCAGCCACAAACTGCTCTTTGATCCGCTGGGATTGAGCCATTAGAGGGTCACGGCACGCTGAAGCGATAGCTCAGAGCAGAAGTTACCCTTGACCACAGATATAGGACTGAGATAGCCTCGGGCTTTTACCTTTAAAGGTAAGCTCCAATCAGCATTAATAAAGCAATGAAAAGTATACGTGCCCAACTTCAAAGGGCACAGCAGTCAACTGAATGAACACGATACAGGAAATGCCTCGACTGATTGCATGCAAGCCTCTCGGATGTGAAGTATTTGGTGGATTTGGGCTAACATTCATTTCCTCTAAACTGTTATTGCATCTTTGGGGCAAACGGCACGTCAGTGATGTGTGATTCTGTTGTCACTCTTATGATGTGTGCCACCGACACAAACACGGTACCCTCCATACAACCTGCTAAAGGAAAGATTCTTAAAGTTTAGTAACAGCCTTCTTATTCTGGCCCATTCCTGTCTGCATTTCAGGTCCAGGTCTGGTCTGGTAAAAGCATCATGGTCGTAAACCGGGCCTTAAGCAAACACCCTGCGGGGCCACCACCCCTCCTCTTGGATCAGCGAGAGCCTGACACTGGATCTGAGCCGAAGGTTTGATAAAAACACAACAGTTTTGTAATATACAGCACATGTCAACAGGTGGTATTTAGATAATATGGCATTATATGGGCGCAGGTGCGTGCAGCACGTCATAACCTCCCCCTTTACTACATTATTCTTTTCATTAATCCCAACCTGTACATTCATTTCGAGACATTTTTGCATTCTCTTTGGAATGAGCCTGCGGGACAGAACGGATCTGAAGGAGTCAGCGGTGACACCTGCAGAGAACCAGATGTCAAAGTCGGTTCCCACTAAAATCACCTGGCTGCAAAAGAGGGAATTTGCTGTCCAGAGAATGCACCTTTTCTTCACTCGGAATAATAACAGGATTTAATGCCAGAGCTCAAGGACGATGAAACTCGGGTCAGCCCCGGAGAAGAGACACTGAGGATGTAGATTCGACGTGGGTTTTTCCAACGTTGAGGACAACCATCGATAGAATCAACGGTAAAATTAATTTTAATTTCTAACATGGAGATACTGTAAATTATAGCAAATAAAATCCGATTCACAATTCAGGAATAACTGGGATTATAAAGGCTATAGCTAAAACACAGTTTAGCATGACATAAGCATACTGGCTGTATATCTTCTGTTCTTTAAACGTCAAAATAAAACTAAAGTAATGATGATGACATCATCAGGGCGAGTCAGTCAGTCTAAATTAAACTTTATAAATGAGGTGGGAAAAACTAAACACTTAAGCATTTTGTGGTCTTTTAATCTATTTAAACGTATCAGGCAGAAGCTGTCGAAAAGATTCAAGATTCAAGATACTTTATTATCATTATGTAAACATAATAAAATCGTGTGAAAGTGCATTATTTGTCCCGTTGAGTGGCTCACCTTTTCAAATCTGTTCAAACACGTAACTCAACGTGTTTGACGGACGGACGATTTCCAGCCGTGGTGATTTTGTTGTGTAGCCTGAGTCGTTTATGGGGTCACCCTCACAGAAACCAGATGTGAACATTTCCCTCCTGCATCTTAGAACGAAACACTATCTAGTCCACGGAGACACACACACAAACACACACACACACACACGCACACACGCACGCACAGGCCTGATTCTTAGGAGATGGTCTTAACAGATACGAGGGTGTCTTAGGTCACTGCAAAGACATGCCAGTGGACACACGGCCTTAAAGAGCAGCTGCCAGCTTTGCTGCATCCCGGTCTTTGTTCCGGTCGTGTTTATCAGGGCAATTAAGATGTTGCTCGTTTTTCCCGTCATGATTAAGAGAAAATGAAAAAAACTAAAATAGCGTTGAGACTTTGAGTGGACTCTGCTCTGGTGACAGATGCTTTATGTCTGCGACGGGATGATCTGTCCCCCAATGAAAGGACAAAATGGCAAGCACCTGAACTGTTAGTACCAATCTCACTTCATTTCAAAAAATTAAATATCCAAATAATATTGAAGTATGATTAGAAAGCAAATTGTAAACCAATACGAACTTAATCTCAGTTTAGTGAAATGTAAGGTTTGTACTCAAATGCAAAACATTTTCTGATATTAAAGTAGCAAAGTTATTTTTAATGGGCTCTATCTATCTATCTATCTATACAACACCCTTGTTCTTGTGTATTGTGTATTGCACATAAAAGAGAATCTGATCAATATGCCATTAAAATAACTCCGGAAAGACAATGTATGTATTAAGAGAGACGTGCTATATGCATGACTCAACTGGCATATGACAAAAACATCCCAACTCGAGGGGAATTCCTGTTCCTGATAAGCAAATAGAAAAAGGAACGAGAGTGGGAAGGTCTTGGAGGAGGATTAGACCGTTAGAGGAGGAAGCTTTTTCCCATCTGAAATGGTGGAATAATGATGGATCCATTATTTTTCACCAAGTTGTTGGCCAGATCGATCTCCTGGCACGGAATCACAAGTGAAGCGACAAGATGAAGAAGAAGAAGCCTGGCAGCACAGAAGGATTTGGTAATGTTAGAAGTCCGTGGCAGCTCCATCACAGCGGTCAGTCTTCAGGACAAAACTAGAACGCGACCAGGGAACCATCAAGAAATGATTGACGGCCCTTTTTGAATTTAACCACCAAATGCTGGAGCCCAGGGGCCGGTGATAGAATTTCATATCGTAGCAGAATGACTCTCATCTGATCTTATATTCCCTTTAGCTCGGCCTGATCCAGGATCAGGTGAGCTGCTGCAGTGGATGGAGGCGCACTCTGTGAGCATTCCCAAAATCACTGATCTGTTGAGTCAGTGGAAAATCAACAATCACACGGCTGTTCATTAGCTACATGTATACATGTATCAGAAATTACAGGCAAAGCAGCTAAGGTTGTGTTTCAGTTGTGTTCCACATTTCAGTCAGTGACACGCTAAATACCCGACAGAGTCTGATGAAACGGGCCTGTGTAAAAGAAGAAGCTTTGAAACTTTGGATTGAATCCAGAGAAAGTGGCAGATTCGGGGACACATTTGGAGGTACGTGATCCACCGAGTGCCTCCTAGTTTTACATTTTGGAATTAAATTCCTGATATGTTCTTGATTTATCCTGCAGCTTTTCAGCCCTACAAAGCATAAACTATTAAGTCATCATCTGTTTTTGTCATTTCCAAAGTTTTTTTAAAATTTTGTCCCAGAGACAGCAGATGAGGGAAATTTGCCTCACAATAAAATACGGACATTTATAATCTATTAAGCGTACTGGTGTTAGATCGACAGTTTATCATACACCCAAACCAACTCATCCGTTTACAGCTTGGGAACAAAAAAACCCAGATCTCAATAATTAATTCCCGTCTTTGCAAAAACAACTGGACCTCGGCTCAATCTGTTTTCCCCATCATTCAGACCTCGAGCCTGCGAGGCACGAAGGCGTGTTTAATCAACGGCAGTGAATTAATCCGCTGTTAGAACAGAACCAAGTCACACATTGCAGCTCGCACCAAAAATCTTCAGCATCTGAGAACAATTAAACGTCTGGTTTCCGTGAGAGGCTGATTTCCTAGTTGACAAGGGGGGGGGACAGAATCAGGGGTGGAGGACCCCCCTCCGAGCACCCCACTACCGCCATCCAATAATATAAGTAGACAATATGCGTTGACAATAAAGCCTGAGAAATTTGAAATCACAATGTCAGAGAAAACAGTCTTAAACAAGAACAGCACTGCAAGCGTTTCGGATCCGCTTCCAGGCGTGAGAAGAGCGTTCCCTGCCGGTATCCCATTTATCCCTCCCACCGGGACTGCTGGAACCATCTGACCTTAAAATCCAACATCTTATTCCTCATTTATTTTCACGTTTTCCTTTATACGAGGGTGTGTTCTGTTGGGCCCGTACTGACAGGAATGTCAAGTTCTACAAGGTCGATCAAAGCCTGGCGTGTCCGATCCAGACGTCCACGGTAAGGCCTGCATCCGACGGAGACGCATATAAGGATGTGACATTTAAAATACGAACATTTTTTTGGTTTAAAAGGTATTAAACCAGATTTACATGAACTCCATCAGCAGCTGGATCTCCAAGACCCCTAACCCCTTAATTCCCAAGTGAAGCAGTCGGGTATGCTACAGGTATGACGCTATAATGATAAAGATTATATAGAGGCCATTAAGGCCCCGCTCAAAGCTTCGACAGATTCCATCGTGGCTCTCACCTACTGTCATCCGCAGAAACCTCCGCTAACGCTCTCAGTCGCACGATGCTCCGACTTTGCACTGCAAGAAAGTGGCGATGAAGCAGGACATTGTGAACTGAAGATGGTTCTGTTTTCCGCCTTGTTAAATTCATTCACACCACCGTTCTGATGTCAGCTGGGGAAAGATGGGACTGATCTGACTTCAAATTAACAACAGCTCAATCTACTGAAGCTCATAATCTCAAGTGTGTGGAATGTAAGAAGACGTTGACTTCATTCAGGAGCAATGTCCTTTTTCCATTTGAAACAACCCCACCTCAGATGCACGCACGCACACACACACACACACACAACTTATGGACATGTGGAATGGATTGAATGGCTCATGATGTAGGTGTTGCCATCTTCAAACTGGTTCAACTTTTGCCAAGGACTAAAACCCCTTATCCTTGAGTGGACCTAATCTTGGAATATTTCATATAGACAAGCAAAACTGAAACGGGGACAAAGAGAACTGGGTGTGGTGCAGGAGAGGAGGAATTAAGGCTGCGAAACAAAAAAGGTTATATGGAACAGATTGCTAAACATCAA
The DNA here is from genome assembly GCF_040956055.1 of Brachionichthys hirsutus. Classification (NCBI taxonomy): domain Eukaryota; kingdom Metazoa; phylum Chordata; class Actinopteri; order Lophiiformes; family Brachionichthyidae; genus Brachionichthys; species Brachionichthys hirsutus. Next base: position 10,038,066 of record NC_090908.1, on the reverse strand, counting down.
CACGAATCAGTCGACAGGAGCAGAAACAGGAAATTAGATTCCCAGGAGCTGCGAAACGCAGATACAAACAGAAACGTTAGCATCAATGAGTCATTGTATTTCACCTGCCTTGGTTGGATGAGGAAAAAGGTAGGGTGGGAAGAAAGAGGAAAAAAAGACAGAAGACAGAAACAACAAGTTGAGGAAGACTCTGAAAGGATTCCACGGCTTCTTCGCCGCTCCGCCAGATAGATCAGCTTCCGTCTTGGCTGGGAAGAAGATCAATAACTATCTTCATGCACTTAGTTACCATCATCGGTTCAATCCCTCTCCACGGGGGGGGGTTAGGGTTAGACAAGATCCTGAGACAACAGAAAGTAAGAATAGATGACGTTGCTACAGCTGCAGACCTGTCAGAGAGTCCATGCCGACTCCTTTCCAAAGTCAGAAGCGCCAGCAATGGCCACAAAATGGGCTTGTTCCATAGAACTCGTCTCCATTTTCAATGCTTGTGCTATAGGCTAAGCTAAGCCGCAGCCAGCAATCATATCGAATAGCTTGGCAAGGCATTGAGAAACACGACAAAGCCACTGCGATTGGATTGCTTGTCCTACAGAGCGTTTCCTGCTGAGTCACCTGAAAGCCTGGAGCCAGCGAGCCGGTTCGATGATGAGTCACTGCATTCCTGAAGCAACTGTCACGACCCGTCACGCAGCGAGAGAAAAGTGGAAACGAAACACTCCCAATCATTGGAATATCATCAAAGAAGATGTAAAGTCATCCACACTTCTTTAAATGACGTGTGTGTGTGTGTGTGTCTCATGAGAAAAACCACTACAACTAAAATGTTCACTCAGTTCACATTATTTGAAGTGACATAGTTTATGTAAGCTGGTTCCCAGTCCCAAAGAGCTGGCGGCTGAAACCACGGCGTTAAACGTACAACGTGGCGCCCCTGTTAGACAATAAAACCCGCTGTCTCCCACTTGAGATATAATAAGAGTAGGGGGGGGGGGGGGGGGCAAAGTCACAGGAGCCCCAGGGTGGAGGGGGACCGAAGCCTGGGGGTTGTGACCCGGTTTTCTAACCGGCCCTACCTCACAGCTCGGCCTTACGACCCGGGGACGAGCATGAACTGGCAAAAGAGTTTCCTTTTTGAGGGCAATGAAAAATCATTTCCTCCTGAAGGTGGGCCTCAAGGGATCCGGAGTTGGCCCAAAGCAGAGGAGTGTGAGCCATGCAGGAGGAACTCCAAGGCGGGGTAACCGAGAAAGTCAGGGGGGAAATGTCAGAGACAGACGACGGCGTCGGGGCTGCCGCGCCCGGGACCTGTTTACTCGATATCTGATTAAGGAATTCATCATCCAGAATGGAGCGTGAGTCAAAGAGGCATCAAGTCGCTGCGGCACAGAAAGGGCACTTTTTATAAACCACCTTCTGGAATATATTATGTAACACGGACTTTCTAATTTCTCATCACTCTTGGAGGAAATGCTTATTTCCGTCTGTGAGCAGCAAATTTAAATGGCGTTTAGGGGTAATGCTATTTTAAAGGAGCTTCTGTCTGAAGCAGATTTCAGGGGGATCAGTCTGAAAGGTGGAGGATGAAATGATTACGAGGGAAAAATAATCGCATTTAACTCTTTCAGTGCCAATAACGTCTAAAGACGTTTTTTATAACCCAAACGTTCACTGCCAAACCTGACTCTGAAATATGCCTCTCTTCAATGGCCAATAACTCCGGAACGGAAAATGGTAGGAACACACTTGTTTTTTTCCCCTATGAAAGAAAAGACTTTGATCTTTCATTTGGTATGTTCAGTGTTTGCTTATTCACATTCGCACGGATCTGAATATGGAGCGTCATTGGTGCGTTATTTTAACTATATAAACGATTTCTGGAGGTGTCTTGGCTCTCGTGTGTCAAAGGGCGATGTGTCATATTAAATAGATAGATTACTGTGTGTTCTTCTTATCTGACAGCACCATGGCAAAAAATTCGACTCAAGCTGGCAGAGACGGCGCTCGCGTGATGTTCCAGTATTCTCCTCTTCTGAAATCAGCCGGACACTTGAAGCTTGGAAAAAAACAGCCACGTTGGAAAATCATCCATCGTCCATGGAAACATCCATCCCTTCGATTTACGAGGAGGTGATGCTGATGGTATTTTTTTGCAGGGCATCCAATAGCTCTTTCAGGTCAGCGATTTCGAGCGTACGCCTTGGTTATGCCTGAAGCGAAACTGAGGCGAGACGTCAAAGTCAAATGCAGAAGATTCTTTGCGCGCGTTAAGATACAGAATGCTCTCCCAGCTTTCTCACATGCAGGAATGCACACATTTCCAACGCAAGTTCAACTCAGCCGCTCTGTCGAGGCAGGAAACTCGACGACGCCACCAGCCCACGACCCTTCTAGAGGTCAGCGCTGTTGTTTTTTTGTGCATGACGTCCTCCACTTTCCCAGGCGTTTATTCCCATACCCAGACTTCAAAGAGCACTTGAAAAGGTAGAGCTATCAGCCCAAGCCCCTCATCCGCCCGTCCGACTACATGGGGGTGGGGGTTGGAGCAATGTGGTTCATATTATTTGATAAGCATCCCATATTCTCAGATGTACTTTAATGACCTGCAGCTAGCGCTTTCATGGACGCTGCACTCCGGTGACACTTGAGGGGAGTCTTGCACATGAAAGGGGAAAAGGTCCGACAAGATTTTAGCCTTTGCAACACATCGGCACCCGACTTAAAGACATCATTCTTTATGATGGAGAAGAATATCAATTTTCCTTCTTCCACAGACCACTGGAATTCATTACGTGTCTTCCTTTTCCATCTTTCCGTTTATTTTTCGCTGTCTGGCGACGTCAGGGCAAGCGTGCGTTCCACCCCCCCCCCGCGCCACCGTTCGAGCGCACGCCGTCAGGAGGGACACGCTGTGTATTGTTTTAAGCCACGCGGTGTGCCAGCTGTCACGGATGGCCTTGGCAGAGCTCCTCCTTCGGCCTCTGTGCCATTACGGGCGCAGCCTGTGAGGTCTTGAGCGGCCATGTTAAACCGTGCACTGATACGTTTAGACCGAAAGCGGGAAGGCCCCGACGTCGGCCACCCAGGCGCTGATATTAGAGGAGTGAGTCACTAAAAAGAGTGCATGTCTCACAGATGCAAGCATAAAACTTTATGTCCTAATGGCGCTTCATGTAAGTAGCAGGCTCTCATTTCATTCACTCTGTAATATTATTAACTAACCTATAATGAAGTGTTTGCCGCAGACACGCGGGTCTTACCGTTTACCATTCCCCCCCCCGTTGATGGCCTGATGCCATTTTTTTCTTCTCTTTACTCTTCTTCCCACAAAATCAAGAAAATCATAAACTGGCTTTTTATTTTATTATTATTTTATTTATCGTTTGACATGCAAAAAAAAGCTAATTTTAGGAACGCTGATTCTAGTTTATTCAATTTGGCAGCAGCGCATTTGCATCGAGGATGTGGTCGCGTCTCCTCATCGCTCCGGGGACGGTTTAAGGACGCACGGAGGGAAGATAGATGAAACCAATAGAGATTGTGTTTGTGTGCGAATTGCTTCAAAAGTGGAGTACCGTAATACACTTTTTCAACAACATCAGTTACCATCAAATAATTTACGACTCGGAGTTTAAAAGAGGTTTGACGGAAGCTTTTTCCTTCTCTCGATTGTGTTACGACTGATAAAAAAAAACGAGCGTAAAACAAAGAATATTTAACGTTAAAGTTTCACGGCAGCAACGTCAGGATTGGACAAACCGCTCTCTAGTCCTGTCCTTTCATCAGCATACAACTGCATTGTTTGCCTTCATTAAGCTCCACCACAAAAAAGCCAAGTCTCACCCCTCGGAGGTTCGAGTTCGGCATCATTTACCGACATCGGAGTTTGTTTGTGTGGATGAGTTACGGCCCGAGTCTGCTGCTATGTTCTTTTGTGGTGATCACAAAGACCCAAACAGCGACTGGGAAACTTCCACAACACTGTCACACAGCGACTCCTTTGTTTCAGCCTTTCAGGAGGTGACTCTTGACACAGCAAACAGCCCCCCCACCCCCCCCACCGAGAGCCTTCACATACCCCCCCTCACTGTAAACCTGCCAATCCCTCTGGAGCCCTGCCATCCCAGGAGAGTCAAACAAGAAGGCCTGGATGCAAACATGAGGCGTTTACTGGTGGATCTGGAGTATGCATATCACACTAATGTTCACAGAAACGTATACTGTTTTGGAATAAAACTTCTGAGAATCCACATTTTGCTTCTCAAGGGAGGTGCGAGGGAGGGAGGGAGGGAGGAGGGAACCAGTCATGTTGTGGTTTTTCAGGCACTGGCTTGATTTTTGTCGATGTGTTTCGAAACAGAGCGCACAGCCCGAGTGACAGTGCCAGGTCCGAGATGCTGGTTTGATTTTGCCCCGTGTTGTTTCATTACTTCCTTTTGTCTTTCATGTCTGAGAAAATGTGTTGCAGATTACAAAGCTGTAACATATTTTAAATGGAGTGTGAAACGACAGAACCACGTGAATTACGAGGAGCGATGCCTCATGATGTAAATATGCTGTACATGCAGAGTGCAGATTTGGCCTGCTTCAGCTTTTTAATGCAGAAAAGCTCCATTCCAGCCTGAGAGAGAGAGAGATCAAACAGGGAGGAGTGCTGGAAAAGTGACTCCAACATTTGAGACTCTTGGAGAGAGGACTCGTTTCAAAGTTCGACAATGCAACAATGTATGGAATACAAAACCGTAAAAAAAAAGAATGCTTTAAAAAGCAAGCAAGAGCCTCAGAGTTTGTGCTCCTGCTTCACTACCAGGTGATACGTGCCTGATTAATGTGCACGGCCCTGGTTATATCAATAAATAAATAATGATAATAATTAATAACAAATTATAATATTTATTTATAAAAAATAAATACATGTGGCATACATTTATTGATATATAATGTAAAATTGAATTGAGTCCTTCTAACATTAAAATATCAATACTTTGAGTTATTTATAATAGTATTCATGCACTTTGAGTAACCTTTTTAGATTTTAATTTGTCTTTAAATCATTTTGATTTTTTTATTAATTTTAATTGAACTGCTCTACTGTGACATCATTTCTCATTTTTTCTTACATTTTGGGATTCAACAGTTTTTCATTTTGTTTATTAATTGACAAAATGGTAGGCGAGTTTTGCACGTGTTCACGAGGACTGTTTAAAATGTGCCGATCAATAACCGATGCAGACAAGGCCTGCAAACGCTGAACAGGAACATAAATGTGGATGACGACGCAAACATCACAATCAGCGCACTGCACTGATGTTTAACGTCACAGCGACACTCCCTCCATTCGCCGAATGTTTCAGCTTTCCATCGAACGGAAATGCGTGACGTTCGGATATGAAAGTGAAAATGGCACGGATTCTGTGATTGATGCAAGAGAACGAGCATCAGTCAAAGAAGTGTGTGTGATGACCGCCTCCATGTGATGCAGAGTTCATTCCTTTCTTTCTCTACCTCCACTGTTTCATGCCTTTCCTCCCTTTCTGTGCATGGCGTTCTTTGTCTTGTTTTTGCCTTTCATTGTTACATGCAAAAGCCTCCATGTCCAGAAGGAATAGATTTGCAGGACTGCTTTGATCCCATTGTTAGGATTCTTTCTTTTGCCTCAGCCACATCCTCAGTCACCCCACAAGATGCTTTGAATTAGCTCCGAGGATGGGACGGTAGGGGAGGAAGGAGGCAGGGAGCTGAATGAGGGGTGAGTGATGCTCTCAGCGAGTTGCGCTGGGGGGGGGGGGGGGGGAGACCTGGAGATCCTTAATGTGAGAGGTGAGGAGAATCCGTTGGAAACCTTCTTCTGCTTTTTGTGCTGCTGTCTGAACACACAAGTTCCAAACGTATTCCTATGGTGATGATGGGTCACTTCCTCGAATGGCGCTTCCCTTCTATTAGCATGCAAGTCTTAGTTTTCCTTGTGTGCAGCTAAATCTCTGTTGCAGGATCGTACTTGTGGTTTTCATCTCCAACTGCAAATCTTGAAGGGGTGCAACTGTTTTAGAGGCGCGCTTTGTAGTGTCGAAAGTGGATTTTGATGTAAAGTGGACTATTTATGTCTCCTCTCAAACTCAGCCGCTGCACAGTGAGCTTTTCATGAGGCTATGCTTTATGACTATGTGAAGCACGCTCGGCCTTCCGACGTCTTGGTTCAGCTAAAATGATTGGGATCGGGTTGCACTAACAATGTGCCTGTCCAGGGAACACGAGAAGCATGAACCCGAGCTTATGATGATGCAAACACAAGTTTCACTATTCAGATCCCAGATAAAAGTACCAAAATGCGGAATTGCCCTTTATTTTTTTCTTTGTTGCAAAGATGAAGTTCTTTCCAAATGAAAAGCTTCACGCTTCACAATGACCAAGACTTTACTCGGGCGAGAGTCAATGCAAAAGACTCCCCGACCTTGTCTCGGAGAAAAACAGCGGAACCCACAGGAGGTAAACTATTGTCAACAGATACCCAAAAATGTTTTTCGACATGAAGTGCATGTTTTATTTCTCTGGTGAAGCAGAATGGGACGGGCACAGACACAACAACAAATATAAAACAAGCGAGAGCCAAATGAGGTTTTACAGCAATGAGGAATGAGGATGACTCTTTCACAATACTATGTGGGAGCATTTGTTTCTTGTTGTTCTCGGTCTTGATGTATTTGTAGAGATTTACTGTACTATTGTGTTATTCATTTAAATGTAAATATGCAGAAGATCAAAAATAGAGAATGACCCTGTGGTATCCCAAATCAACTGTAAGAAGAACAGTATATTTATAAAAGTATTTTTAACGAATATAAAAAACTTTCTCAAGATGTTTGTTTACATGTGAAATGTCCCCTGACAATCAATTTATAGTAAAAAATTTAAGTATGTCGCTAAAGTCCAGCTGAGGCAGGATCACATACAACAACGTATAATAATATTTTAAGTATAGTTGACATTTCTGTAATGATGCTACTGATATTTATTGCATTATAACATTTGAATTTGAAATCACATCACGACACCAAAATAGGACCAAAAAAATGCTGAGTTATCACTTCCGATGTCAGAGAAAATATGAAATTAAACTCAGTGTAAAAAAAAAGAAAATGTCATCCAGAAGAATAATTATCACAATTTATTTGGCAAACTTTAGATTTCTCAAGTGGTGGTGACAAACATTAGTGGAGAGGAGAGGAAGCGTGTGTGGGTTTAGACCCGCAAACACATTTGGCAGAGTAAAAACACACACATATGTTTGGCAGCACTAGTGTCCATCAAACACGCACAGTAAGAAAACAAGAGCTCCAAACTGCATGTGAATCTGTCAATGAACAATACACACACACATACATATATGCTCCTTGCTTTCTACCTAAATTGAGGCAACACAGCTGAAATGATCAAGAGAAACTAACACAATGGAAGACAGATTCTTTTTCATGCACACATTCTCATTTATGCTGCAAAGGAAAGCATCTTTCACGGACCCTGCAGCTGCACGGGTTTCACAGCCCGACAGTCACCAGAGCTCATTTATTCTGGTGGAAGCCGCTGACAGCAGCCGACCTCAGACCTAGTTTAATGTTAGATTTATAGTTTACAGACAGGATACAATGGAAAACATTATATTTCATATGTATATATATATATGAATGTGTTTTCTATTTCATTATTTACTAACATGCATTAATTTATGGATAAGTCTTTAATCTATTTTCATTACGGTACTTAGAAAGGATCTTCCATGAATTTAATATTGAGGCTTTGATGACAACGTGGTCACTGGATGAGATAAAAGCTGAATATTTTTCCATCATGACTCTTCCCTTACATAAAGAAGTCACATCCAGGTCAGACTCTTATGTTATGTGGGCCATATGATGTCACAATGTTGACATGGTGATGTCCTTATCTTTTCATTCCAAGTCGGACAGATTCATTTAACATTCGTACAGTATCACAGTATTTCCGTATCAGGATGTATTCATCTCTGACATACCGGTAATATCTGACAAAAACTAATTATGGCCAAGCTAATTATCACGTTTGTTGTTCTGCCAGAAGAGTGCTCACATTTTAATGGTCAATTCTAGACTGTCCATAATGAATATTCCCTAGAGAGCTGACTCAGAGGGTTTAAAAACAGTGCTGCAGAGTAAAGATCTGTTGGTTCTGGTTCTGCAGCAGCTACAAGGCTCTGGGCCCCCCGCTTGGGTCCCTGAACCGCCACCTGTCCACCTGTCATTGACTCAATGTGGCTTTAACTAAACCTCAGGACTCTCAAATCGGGCGGGCGTGCCAAGCGGGTGAGAAAATAAGAGGGGAGGCATCCTGCGGTCAGCAGAGCATCCTTTGGTGCCTCTTACGGTGGCTTGATTAGAGAGATGGCTTGTGCTAACGGCTGCCTGGTTTGCAGGCCGCAGAGGAAGACCAGATTCCAGACAGCTCATCTCAGAGAAGAGCAGAGCAGGAGAAATCTATCCTGGAAAAGTCCTTTCGATCCTTTTAAGCCAGCTGCATATTGGACTTATTTTTCCTGTCATTCGTTACAGGGCCATTATTATAATCACGATCTTATAATCTATACAGAGTCGAAATATTAGCTCCTATAATTACACTCTCAAAACTGCATCTAATTCAACTATCTGTGATTGGAGGGACTATTTTATTTGCTTTAATCCATCCACCTTTGCTTTAAAATCACGTCCAACCCTCTTTAGTTTAATAGAATTAGTATCAATGCACATCAGTTCCTGTTTCGCAGCAATAGCATTGCCTCCGCGGCCTCTTTAATGTCAAACACTGAAACAACCTTCCACTTGAGTCTCACTAGAATATCAAGAGATGATTTCTACGTATAAATCAAGTCACTTTCCTCCCCACGCACACACACACACACACACACACACTTGCTGGGACGCTAGAAAAAGCATCGGAAACCAAAGGAGCTTCGCACTCCTCCATGGAATTCACTGAGGACAGGATGTTGGCTTCACAGTCACGCAATGCTGCACTGATCCCAGCCTACGCTCTTTATTCCCACTGCACATTAAATCATCATCATGTGTCTCCTTCAAGAGCCTAATGCTCCAAGAATGGATTAAAACCTTGCTGACCTTGTGCAAACACAAGTGAGCCTCGTGATTGTACTCTGCAGAGTTATAATAATTGTAATGTATATTTAGAGACATCATTGCCAGCTTTTTCCCCCGCATATATACAATTATACCTCTATTATTATTGTTATTCATAAATCTTGTCAGGTGAAGTACTAATAACAGTATCAATATATTTTACTTCTTCCACTTCCTTTTTTTATTTTTATTATTATTATACCTGCTTCATACAGAGGATTGAGCCGACAGGATTTACTGAGCGTCGTTTACAAGTCGGTGATGCGTTCGCCGGACTCAAGTGAAAATGGCTTCACTCAATATGAAGACTGTTTCACTTATCTAAGTGCAAACAGATTTTTACGATCCGGTGACAGAGTGAAGGGCTTATTTATCGGAAGTGTGTCGAGCTGGTTTAGCTGTTGCCAAAAAAACATTTCCCTAAATGTCTATTTTAACTCTTCGTGCCCTCGCTGGAAGATCTGGGAAGCTGCTTATCAGTGGAGGAAATGGTCGATTTGATGTGGTGTTCCACTCTGGGCTCACAGCTGAACCTATACAGGGGGGAAACCATGCATGTATACGTAGGCCTCTATTTAAGCAGAAGCACGTCAGGCAGGATCCCTTCTTCTTTAAAATTACATCTATTTTTATTCAAGCTTTATGGAAAACCTCTGTTTATGTAAAGGGGGAATGATGGAAATCATAAAACCAATATTCTGGGGACAACCATGGATAAATGGTTTTCATTTGGTTTATTCTAATCAGTAGCATAATGAGACCAATGACAAGTAGTGTATAAATACACAAATGCTTAAATAACATTGTCATAAATAATGAAAAGATTTTATAAAATGACAAACACCACACCTGAAAACTTGGATTTTTTTTCTCAGCTAAAACAATCAGGATAATGTACTTAATATATTTTGTGATTACTATACTTTATGAATTAAATCACTAGATTTGTATTGCTTATATATATCGTTTAAATAAATCTTCAGTAAAGGTGGGGGAATTTTTTTTTGAAAGTGGATATATTTTCATTTAAAAACACTTTTCCAACAGCAAATTTGATCAACTGACTAATTTAATTCTTTTTTTTTAGCTGCATGCATGTATTTAATTTGAACATATTCTAATATGCAGGATTTAACAGCCAGACTTGACATCATGCAAAATTCACACAGAAAATCACTGCGGGGACAAACAATCCTGGTAAAAGTTAGACCACAATTCATCGCTCATCCATCGCAATCAGATAAACGTTGCACAATCTGGCACCCGACACATCCTGCAGAATAACACCCAATCAACTGCACCCAGTCGAAGCTTTCCTACCCTCTAATAAAGTCGCCCTTTTTTGTTTTACTGCTGTTTTAAACGTGCATATACGCCACAAAGACCATCGAAGAAAAGCTGTGTGAAAATGTCGCGTTTTTACTGCAGAGAAAGCAAACGATGGATTGAGGTTGAGGAGGCAGCGGGATGCAGCCGCGAGGAGGCCGAGCCAGCAAGCCTTTTGTTTGGTATTCATTATTCAAACAAATATTTATTTATTCAAGATCACAGCCTTATGAAAATGTAAACGGAAATAATGACGGCATTCTGGAGAGGGGCTGCTCAGGATTACAGTGGCAGGGATTAGTTTTAAGGCTCCGTGACCTCTGGTCGACCTCCAGCCATAGTCAAGTGTAAACATTAACGTACAACAAGAGATCTCTGTTGCTCAGTATTGTAACGTTTAAATATTCTAGTCTGTCAAACTGCGCATGGATTATACATTGCTGCCAGCTCCCCCCACACCAAGTGGTCAACTCGTGTTGTTGCTCTCTCTCTCTCTCTCTCTCTCGGGATGCAGGCCCCTGTTTTCCATGCCCACAGGTTCCAGTTCTGGTGTGGGATTCCCAAGGCCTCAGGAAAGCACAGTTTACAACATTCCCACAGTGGTGACCACCACCGACTAACTCTCTCCCTCTTCCTCCTCTCTTCTGCTGAACGCGGGGCTTCTTCTTTTTTTTTTTTTTTTTTTGGCGGCATGCTGTTGTCAAGCAGCGGTTTGGAAGTTACCCATCGATTCCTGGTTCGTTTTGAGTGGGGAACAAGAAGGAGGAAGAAGAGGAGCAGACCCACAGTGCTCAAACCCCACCATCCATGAACGCTCCACACGCGGCTTTGTTGTGCTTCCAAGACGCCCCCATCCCGATCCCGATCCCGACCGCGAGATCCTCTCATGAGCAGCTCTAAAGGAAGTCATTAAACACTGTCATGCTGCCATTAACTGATCCCCATGCCTGCAAACGCAGCTACAAAGAGTAGAGTCAGGGCTAATTAAATAGATTCTTCTTAAACTTGCACTTTTTAAAGTTCAGTGTGTTTGGATGTGGGCAGCGTTGTTGAGATTCATCACATCTGTGCGTTTCAGCTGCGCTCATGCAGAGTGAGGCGCGACGCGAATCAGTAATTACTGCAGGTCAGCGGCCGTATTATTCATCGATGACTTTGTTTAGAGCTAACATCAACAGTAGCAATGAGCACTAAACTTTAACGGAGGCAAAAATATATATATATATATATATATTGATGTTTTGTCCTCTTCCCCCTGCTACTTGTCATTACTCCTCAAAAAGCGGCTTTCTTGTGCACATCTGCTTGTTCAGGTGATTAAACAGCATCCTTTTGGTTGAGCTCTGATTTCACTGAACATAACAACGTCGTGCTGCTTCATAAAGCTTCATCAGCAACACTTTATTATAACAGCGTGAAGTGAACCGGCAATCTTCATCGGTTCATTTCCTCATCATCGCTGCTAATGACATGGATAATGTTTGTTTAATGCAACAGGCCATTTGCTTTATGGTTTACTCTGCAAACAACTTCTCCTCCACAGCTCCATTGTTCCGATAGTCACACACGCAATAACGAAACATCTCTCAAATAAAAGGGAACTAATTAAATACCCTGTAGGAGCCAAGTTACAGTTACATCCTTCCTCCCGCCATTTGCCACATTTCACGAGGCTCTCCTTTGGAAAACAGTCAAATGAACTCTCATTAAGCCCCTCTCCGAGGTTCCTCATTAAACACACTTTAAGATTCTTCCAATATTTCCGACCTTATACCAATAAAGCTGGAGGAAGGAATTCCCTGTGCGTGTTCGCACTAGAAACTGATTTAGAGCAAAAAAAACGCCTTTAAAGAAAGGAAAAGTGCTTCCGGACCGGCAGTTGTAATCCAGATGTGCAGGGTCTGACTGACGCAAACGTTATCGATATCCTCAGACAGTCCTCGGCCTCGGTGATTAGCTCAGCTGTCGTGGGATGAAACAGAAAATGATAAAAAAAAACACCAATTGATTTGCGTGTCATTTCCGTGAGCCAAGCTGAACACAGCATGACGCGCTACACCGGGTGAGAATGTATGTGTGTGCGTGTGTGTGCGTGCGTGTGTCAGCCGTAAACATGCAGTGATGTGGTCATTGGAGGAAACGGAGTTCCAGAGAGCCAGAGGAATGAGATCATTGAAATTAAAGTGTGTGACAACTGCCAAATGGTAACAGGCCACTCACGAGCAGGCCGCGTGGTAAAGAGGTGGACTGTGGGCGGGGCTACTTAACAAGCCACAGGTGGGTTTGGATCAAAACTAAATTAGAGTTCTTTTTTTAAACAAACAGGAATGCATATTTAATATGCAAATAGCAAATTTACATTTTACACACGCACCAGCGGCGTTTTTATTTGGAATCACGACAAGCCGTGGAAACAGCCTTTAATCCACGGCTGCGGGGTTTGCGGTTCTCATGAAGAGCTGGGCTGCTTTAAACGTTGCGTTGCGTGACGGCCCGCAGCTGGAGGAGGACGCTGCGGCGATATTAGAGGACGAATGCTGAGATTTTGATTACAGTTTGTGCCGCAAATAAAGTCGCCTGGAAGGAAATCAGCCATTTATAGCCCGGTTTCTTTGTTCCGAACTTACCCAGCAAATGAAGATCTCTTCCGGGTTTGTTGCCGATAATGATTTGCAGTTCCGTGTGCAAAGACAGGCAGCAAAAAAGCATCAATTTTAAAGTTGAAGTGTGCCAAATGTCTTTTTTTTCCCTCCAAAATGAATTAAATCCATCACTTCCTGGATACCTGGACGGCAAGCGGCAGGTGCCACTTCCGGTGTCCACCACGTGGTGCTAGAGAGCAATCACTGTTTGAACGTTCTGTTCCAGAAAGACATCAAAAGCCTTGAGCAACAAACATTTTGAGCGAATCAACGCGATTGTCACAAAATGTGTACAGCAGGTGGCGCTATCACTAACTCAATGCATCTCAAGATGATGCTTTGAAGTCTCCAGCATCATCATGGCCTTCGAAAACTCTACATTATAGAAGTCTGGTTTAATTTCCAGGACAAAGATTGGTTTGGAAATTTAAAGTGACCACCTTCCCATTGGACTTAGGTCGTTGATATGATACATATGTCTACTGAATTTCATAACTTGGGGGGGGGGGGTACAGCTGAAACTTCTAGGGGGCGCTGTGGAGCCAAGCTTAAAAACAACAATAGGTTCACTTCTGGCTCTAGACGCCCTTCGTGTTCGTATCCTAATTGAAGTTTGACTTCAAAGAGAAGTTTCTTGCAATTGAAACTCCCCACAGGAAGACGGTGGTTTACCAAAGCGGCCAATCTCTGCTTCATTCTGCGCTGATGCGAAGGGGCTCGCTCTGTGTCTCTCCGAGTTCTGTTAATGAAAGACTCGAGTTCCGAAATGACGAGGCCCTTGAGGACGCATACTGAGGTCCACGGAGGACAGATGGAAAGAATGAAATGAAGAGGTAAAGGAGAGAGAGAGAGAGAGAGATGGGAAAGAGGAGGGAGTCTGAGAGTTCGCTGGGAGACAGCAATGTCTGCCATGCTTGAAAGGAAGACAGTGCCATCTAGAGACCTCGTGTGTCTGTTGTGCGTTCCTGCAGATCGAGTTTGAACCTCTTAGATCCAGACTTTACCGTTTTGCTTCTTCCTCACCTTTCTGCTTCAGTGATTGTCGCTCGAGATTCGGTCGCTTGCAGTGATTGTGTGTCTAAATAAAAGAAAAGAAATCCTAACAAACACGTTTGCAGAACAGCTGAAATCAGCTTGAACCAGAACCGTGTGCTGTAGATCCAGAGCGGTGTCCTTGTTGCGCCCTTCTCAATCGGGTTTCCCAGGATCTTTTTTGTTTTTCATGGAGCCAGCTGGGTTTTCACAAAAGCTGTGGTTTTAAAAAGACGTCCATGTTTCTGTCACTATAGTCATAAATAATTTAACTTTCTCTGGCGGATGTCACAATAAAAATAAATAAATAGATAAAGGCTGCCACTCAAGAAGAAAGGGCTGAAGCAGTGTAGTGTGTGACACATTATTCGATGCCAGCCGAGTTAAAAATATTAGCTGCTACAAAAGACTGTCGATGTAATGATTGAAAATGATTGTGGAGAGCAGCTCCTTTAAGCAAAGATTGATTATTGATCTTAAACTCCTTGAGCAGGTCCTCTTTAAGATCCACACAAATTCACGTCGACATTTGTAACACAGGATACGCAAGCACGATGTGCTGAATCAAGCGTCTGCTCCAGTTGTTGCTATTATTTCCCAGATATTGGCTACGACGTGATTTTCTTTCTTTAAGATCAAAACATGCACATTATGCAAATAACGATGGGTTTTATGATACTTGTGACAGCAGACGAGTGCAAAGGCAGATTTATGGGTAATATTTATTACTCGTCATAAATACATTTCAAGGAAACAGGAGACACTGCTCAATAAATATTAATTATCATTAAATATCAACGTTTATAATGTATATAGAATAACATTCTGCCCTTCCTCCAGCTGAGGGTTGTTTGAACGTTTTAATGACCAATTAAAATAGACAGATCCAAATAAAAGTCCTCTCCCTCTGGACAGGATGGGGAACACGTGGCGCTTCAGAACAAATGACACGAGGAACAGTTCGCCCAGAAATAAAAACTCAATCTGTCTATTCAACTCCATCCCAGTGAAACTGTCATTGGGGTGTCACAACACATTTCCGGATCGTCACGGCGACACAAAAAGTACTCCTAAAGCAGTAACAGAATAAGAGATACAAACCGACAAAGTGGCAATGCTTCTCTGATAAGAGAGGAAAATAATAACTGTGCTTGTCGAACAGGACTTAACTTTTACCTTTGAAATATTTGAATAAACTCTTTAGAAAAAATAATGAGCAATTAGCAAATTGGGTTGACAAATTGCTCCATCCGAGAGGCCGGAGCCGGGGCGGGACTGAAGCAGCGGTCGGATGAGCTCTGCAGGACTGGAGAAGGTGGAAGGTCGTCAGCTTTGGTGGAGCAGGAAGCTCTTGATTGGCTGTGGCAGCGGTAAGGCGGGGATGCGGTCGAGATGCTTTTTACCGAGTTCTCTGCGGATCCTAATGCGACAAATGTGCGTCAGTCGCCGAGGATTCCCTGAGGAGAGACAGACACATCGTTTCACCGGGATTGAACCATTTTCTCCACATACTCAGCGTTTACTTCTTGTATTTTAGCAAATCTTCTCCTTTTTGAGGTGATCCAGGAGGGATGTACATTCGTCGTCCCGTACCTCAAAGGTCCGGCTAGAAGGTTTACCGAAAAAGACTGGTTGATAATAAACGCCGTCAGCCCTCACCGATGCCGTAAATACTCACTTTTTGCCTCCAGAAAGACCTTCAGGGCCTCCGGATCCACCTTCCACCTGTTCATCCCCTCCAGGTCTGACTCATCCCAGGGCACGAGGCCGGGGTCCGCCCCGTGGTCCAGCAGCAGGTGGACGAAGGCCACCTCGCACCCATGTCGCAGCACGGCATCCAGGAGGCAGGAGGCCAGGCAGCGGGTCAGAGCCTCCTGGCAGACGGGCCCCGTGTAATTAAAATCAGGCTGAGCGCCGGCCTGGAGCAACAGGCGGAAACAGCTGAGGTGGTGGTAGGTGGCGCTGATGTAAAGAGGGCACACCACCAGCGTGTTGAGGGGGCGGGCGCCCGAGAGGAGCCGCGGGCCCAGCCGGCGGTCCATGTCCACGTCAGCGTTGAACCTGGGCAGAGGGCGGAGGTCAAACGTTTGCCTTCCCACCTGGCGCAACGACAAAAGACGGAGGAGAACCAGGCTTTAGGCCGAGCCCCCCACCTGACGAGCTCCTGCAGAATGTCCAGCCGCCCCACCCGTGTGGCGTGGTACAGCGGGGTGCTGCGGTGGTGCTGACTTCCGTTCGGATCGGCGCCGGCTTCGAGCAGGATCCGGACGCAGTCCAGGTGACCGTTGAGCACGGCCACGTGAAGAGCCGTCTGTCCTTTCACGTCCACGAGGTCCACCACTGCCCCCTGGGCAATCAGGTAGGCCACGCAGGCGGCGTGTCCCGCCGTGGCGGCGATCCGCAGGGGGGTGCAGGGCAGGCAGCCGCAGCACCACACGTACTTGTCGTTGATACGCCTGGCAGAGGGTGGGCATTAGTTCGATGTGTTCGATATACGGCTCTAACGTGACCCCCCCCCCTTCTGTCTGACAATCAATGAATGAAAACGGCGTTCCACCGACGCTCCCACCGTTTGAAGCCATCTTCCTGCAGCAGGTTCCTCAGGGTGTCCAGGTCTCCAACGTAGGCCGCGTTGTGGAGCCGCATGTCGTCCTGATCCAGAGGTTTGTCGCAGAACTGCTCCTGGAGCCACTGCTTGAGGTTCCGGCCTGGTGAGAACACACAGAGGAACAAAAGAATGGAAAGAAACCACGCCCACCTCCCGCAACGCAGATCTGAGGCACGGCTTGAGGACTCTACAGGTGACCAGGAGATCCCGACTGAAGGCCGTCTGCTTTGACAGAGACGTAGACATGCAGTCCGTGTACATGCTAACGATACAAATATCTACCAACGCTCTCTGAAGAGGAGAGGCCCTTCATCATCTGCCGCTCAATGCTGATGACGTTTTATGCGTCTGTATGATGGGGCAGTTTCTGACAGGAGCTAATGCCAACGGACAGTCAGGGTGGGGCTGCCCCCCCCCACCGAGAGCAGTCTCAGGGATGTCATCCACCAATGTATAGCAAATAACATATTCATTCTACTGTATTTTACTGCATTTTTAATTTTAATTTAATTTTTTTCCCGTTATTTTGATTTCACAAAAGGGATTCTGTGCCTGCATCGATCAATCAAGTGCTGATTCACATGCATTACGAGTTTTAGGAGCAGGTGGAGTATTATTCCAGATTAGTATTACTGTACTTCAGTTAGTATCCGAGTACCACGGGTTGGTACTCGGATACCATTTCATGGACAGTCTTCCTCTCATCCTTCAGCCACACCTTATTAGACGAGTCATCCTCTGTATTATTAATGTCATGCACACGCACACACACACACGCACGCACACACGCACACACTGAACAGGGAGGACACTCCCCAGTCCCCAGACAGGACCGATGGATCACACTCGCACCAGCCGCGTTTACCTGTCGCGGTGGGGCGGGGCAGATCGGACGCAGTGAGGGGCGGAGGGGAACAGATGTTGGGCGGATCGTCCACATCTGCTTCTGGGCTGTCGGCCATGTTCCTGAAACGTCACCCCCCCCCCTGAAACCAAGGGTTCCACGGCAGACCACCACTTGTTCTCCAAAGACGGGAAACGCAACCGACGACAGTTACAGAGACGAGCATCATAATAAACAAACGTCTCAATGCGTCACTTCCGGGCTGCGCTCAGCAGGTCGGATTTAAAGGGACAGGACGCCATTAATGTCTGGACTGAGGGAGAGGAGGTGACCATTGTTTTAGGGTTTTCTGAGTAATCTTATGGGTTATAAATATATGCATATATCAAATTAGATTTCAATTACCAACTTTATAATACTCAGGAAAAGGTTTTTTTTTTGGGGGGGGGGGGGGCAGGTTAGATTGATGTCAGTATTCTGCATGTGTTTGTGCAGAAGAGAGAACACTAGAGTTGACATGCTTGGGGAGGGTCCCCCCACTGAACCGTTTCAGGGGCCCAGTCCTTTCAGTGGGTGGGCCTGATTGCATTCTTCTGGCGAGTAACACACACCAGAAAGGCAGGCTGCCTTTGCTCTGTGTTACCAGAGCCCCACCTGAGCTTCAGGTCGGGCTCTAAAAATAAATCTTACGTATTCATCCTGTTTCTGTTTTTTTTTTTTTTTTTTTAAGAAGATTCAAAACAGATTGATTTACATTTATGATGTGCAGCTTATACCAGAGATTGCAACACTCGGGGCAAAAAGGCCATTTAGTAGTCATTAAGGCTCTAAATAGTCTTTGAACATTCGAGTCCTGAATCCAAAAGTCTCAGTCAACGCTGGAGATTTTATCTTAAAATAACCAATTGTTTCTTTTATTCCGGCCAAAGATATGAAGGAGTTAGTAAAACAGGTGTCAAATGTAATAACCCATTAGCAGCGCTAAACATTGTGAATCTCAAAAGGCAAAATGAACAAAGGCATTTTTAATCGTGAATCATGTCTTAAATCACTTCTTAAAAGAAAAACGCAGATGGACTATTGAGCTGCCCTTTCCTCCGACTATTTTCTTAATCCACCGGTCAAGAGAGAGGCCAGCGTCTTTGCTGAAAGCAGGTGTCTGATCCTTCTGCAAGCAGCCCACAGCTTCTGACTTGCAGTGTAATTGTGCTAAATCTTGTTTAATACCTATTAAAGAGCTCATTGTTGATAATCTTTGTATTGCAGCTGTTTTGTGGCTTGCCAAAAAAGTTGCTCCTGTTACAAAAGGGTCTTCAAAAGGAAAATAAAGGTTTTAATTCTCTCATGGTGTAAAAAGAAAGTCTGATTGAGAATGCATGCCAGATGCCACTAGGACTTCACTTGACAATTAGGAAACAGGGTCATTGATTGAATTGCTTTTAATGAAATGGTAATATCCCATTAAGTTTCTATTTACCGGCTGACCCTGACTGGCAAGCTTTTCCTGAATGAGACATTCATTCTCTGTCTTCAAAACAGGAGACGAATATGTATCACAAACCGTTTATTTCACTTCACTACAAAATTATAGAATTATCTGAACTATGATACAATATCCACACGCTGTATCCAAAATATACAGTTTGAACGGAAACGGTATCCGTGATACAGTTTACAGAACAAATGTGTGCAGTAGCATTACAGCAGATAAAACAATCAAAATGGAGAAAAGCAAACAAAACAACACAAGTCTACTTATTAACGTACTCAGACTGACTCTAGTACAAAGTCTTCGCGACCAGAGTAATGAGTGAAGTAACGGTTTTAAATTATCGCTGGGTGTTTGTCAAATCAGTCGTAAATGTAAATTATTGTCCGTCTTGTAATTCATAAGCTGTTGGTGAACTGATGCAGCAATAAACACCACCCTGAATCTTTCATGTCAAGATGCAACAAGATATTCCTGAATTCATCTCTCAGCAGTTAGAATAAAGCAAGACCTTCAAACCATCACTCTGAGCTACTGTCAGCATCTGAATGTCTTATATGTTTGTGATAAAACCCAGGAAGTGTTTGTAAGACCATTTTCCTTCAGGACAATATGAGACGGGAGCATTTATATATATACATATAAAAAAAGTTCAATCCCTGGAGATTTAGACCTTAGCTCACACTTTATGACCCTGCAGAGAAGCTCATTCTCGTCATCTTCTGAATCTTGTCCTGATTCTTCAATATGTTGGACTTGGAGGTAAATATTTTCTCATGCTCTTTCTTAATAAGCAGCTCCAGCTCTGAAAGCTCAGCCAAAAGAGGGTCCAAAACTCTGTCCGTCTCTCTGCACACAAACAAGGGAGAGCGCATGATTAATTAATAACATGGAGATTAAGAACGTGGAGAAATAACAACTAGAGCGAGCGATGGAATCTCTCCCCCCCCCCCCACCTCTCCTCCTGCAGCAAGGCCTGAGCGTACTCCTGGTTCCTCTGCCGCCAGCTGTTCCGCTCAGCTCGCATGGCGTCCATGTCCTCCTGTACGTAGTTCATGCAGGTACCCAAAGGCAGAGTGCTGCTGCACACCATCTGGATGGATGAGTCCAGTTGCTCCAGCTCTTTTGTCACCATGTCTCGCTGTCTCCGCTGCGCCGCTTCAGAAACCACGTTCTGAAAGTGAATTTGATGAATACAGTGAGTCCATTTCACTCAGTCTAGATTTCTACATATGAATAATCCTAACTAGTACTACTACTGAGAGCATGTTGGTATTACACGGATAAAAGGCGTAGATTGGTGTAGAAAGAAATTAAAGCGCTTTTGGATGTCGATTTTAAACTAAACACCCTCAAACTGTTGTACGAGCACACACACAAAAAAAAAATCACTTGTGACCTCAGACCCAAACATAATAAACCTCCTTTAGGAATTCTACCTTCGCCAGCAAAGTCTGAAATGCCAAGAACCAGACCGAGGCTGCATTTAGTGGTTTCAGATTTCAAGGATAAAAACGTTATGCAGGAATTCTACCAACTTAGCTGTATATATAAAGATCAAACACATGAATCGCACCGGCAAATATCGAGAGCCTGGTGGCTGAAGGCCTCCAGTGTACGGTGTGTGTGGTTGGGGGTATGGGGGGGGGGGGGGGTTGCTATATCCCAATTATAATCATTCCCCCAACGGTGAAAAGGAGGGGAAGCTATCAGGGACGGACCTCCCTCGGCAGGGAGCAAACCCAAGGCTGTTTGCTTAGCTGGGTTTCGCGAGGAGTGTGTGTGTGTGTGTGTGATGCAAAAGCACTCAACATTGCAACCATAAAGCCCCCCCCCCATACACACACACACACACACACACACACGTGTTCAGCTGAAGCCTAAAGTGGACACAGTTAGTCCCCCACCCACACGCTTGGTCCTAAAGTCTTGTTTATTTTAGTAACAGGCTTGTGGTCGTGAGGTTGTTTCACTGCAGTATTGAGTAACAACTTCTACACTTATTCCTCCTTTCAAGTTCAACTCTCGGCATAATTTGTGCTCCTTGGCTCCACAGACGGGAGCGCGTGCCTTCTCGAGGCAGCAGCGATCCATTTGTGACGGCGCGCAAACTAAACGGAAGCCCCGTCTTCAAAAACACGCAATCTGTCACGGCGCCCGACGCGCTTGGCGTGGGGCGCGCTTCAAAGCCAGGGTTTGATCAGGGTTAGGGTTTAGTAATCACCTAAATAAATGGAAGCTTCTCTGCAGAAATGACACCAAGCATCGCCGTTTGCCAGAAACGTCTTTCCAGGAGACGAGAGCACATTTCTGAGCGCCTCAGTCTTTGTTGACCGACTGTGGCGGCCGATGAGTGTGAGGTTTAAAACGCCTTGGCTCAGCGGTCCCCTGACGAGGTGGGTGGTTTTCCACTGGGTGCTGTGAACCCTGCAGCTAGACAAACACTCTCCGGCTCATTCGGCCTTCCTGGCGGTGGTTTAGTCTGCGTGGCCCCAGACAGTATACCCATGGCTTCATTCTATTTGCCATCCTGTTGCTACCCTCAATCGTCTTCCCCTTCTCTGTTGGAAAATAAGAAAAAAAAAAACTTGCTGTGAACACATGACCTCTCGTTCTTGTGCTCTCTGTCCAGTTGGGCGTCAATCACAGCCTCAGCGAGGACCTGTGTGCCCCTGGATTGTCCTTCTCCTCACCCAGGTCATTTAGATGTGGTGACCTCAGTGGAGTTTGGGATCAGCGAGGAGGAAGGGCGGCAGGTCTTTCCATTATTACCTCCGCCAACGCGGAGGTTATGTAATCAGGGTTTGTTTCTTTGCCTGTTCCAGACGGATCTTGATGACATTTTCAGGAAATGTTGGGAATGTTACCAGGAGCAGATAATTACATTTTAGTGATGATCCAGGATGTGAATTTGCAGGAGACATATCTCATAGAAGGCCGTTCAAAAATCCAGCCAGATCATAAAAATAGCTTGCAGTCAGCGAGGCGAAGAGGAACGCTTTTACGGCCAATGAGGTAACAGGATGTTTTATTAAGGTCGCTGGGGAGGCAACTGAGATCACGACTCTGGGCTACAGGATTAACCGAAAAGGAAGCTGCAAAGGGAACGCAGGTTACACTGCGCTGACAGATAGACGACACCATCTGAGGAAGATTCGTTTGTCATTCAAATGTTCAACATGCAGGAAAAAGGTTTATGAGGACTTTTGGAGACATGCAAGATCAGAAAATCACATTTGTCCAGGTTCAGGTCCAATAACAGATTTCATGTGCCACAAGTAAGCAATTCTTACAAACGTATCGCCTCTGAAACTAAACCCACCAAAGAAAACCTGCGTGTTTATAAGGACGCAGAGGGCTGCACCGAGGACTATTTATTTTATTCTGTGACTCTCACTCAACAACCATCCATTTGTATGCCACAGGGTTTATTTATACATTTGCAAACCTTCATTAAGGCTAATTTGATGGGGGTAAAGAAAAAAAAAAAAGGGGGGGTGGGGGGATAAAAGTACACAAATTCTTTATGAAAACGCAGCTGCTGCGAGGGGCAGATTCTGTCTAAATAAAAAGAGAAGTATGTTGGAATAATATACAATACTGCCAAGGGGGTCACCAGGAAGGTCACCCCCATAAATATACAGCAAATTCTTCAGCCCCCCCCCCACACACACACACACGTGCGCGCGCGCAATGAGGTGGGACATGGAAAAATACAATCATCTGACTGTTTAAGAATTCCCTTTGTTTACATCAGCAAAGCCACGTGGCACCTTAGCACCAGCATCAGTAATAATTCATTCAGAAATGACAAAGAACATGAAACGGGACGGCTTGACGCTCGCCGAGATCGTGTTTTGATAAACCTTCTTGTTTAAGAAATAGCAGCTGAAATTTCAAACCCGTCATAGAATGGAGGAAGCTCAATATTTACATTTTAACCCTGCGTGTGTTTTACCATGATTACAGGGGGAGAGAAAAAATTGAGTCCATTAAACTGACCTCTCCACCCTTTCATGTCTGGAAGGAAGTCATTATAGTTCTTTATACAGCTGACGAGGCAAGGTCAATAATAGAGGGGTGGGACTGAACTCTTTCTACGTGCAGACATACCTGCTAGAAGCTGCCAACGCAGACCGGGACACTCTGAAACGCAGTAAACCGAGGAGGCCTCTGTTGCCTTGGACTATTTGTCGGTTTATGTTTTGTAGGGTTTACATAATTTGGTTTCGAATCATTGTTTTAATGATGAAATGCTGTGCGCGAAAAGTTTTTTTTTTAAATTTTAAACGCCGGACCTAATATTCCTACGAAGCTAACTCGGTTTAGTTGTAGCTAGACTGGGAACGGTTCAGGTGCAAGTTACAAGGGATGAGGTCTGAGGGGATGGATCGGGTGGGCCTTCCGCATGAGTGACAGTGGAAAGCAGCACATCAGTCAGAGTGAGGGTGGTCAGCTGAGAGGGGATGCCTCAGTGAAGAGGACCACCCAAATCAGGCGGCGTACGCTAGCCTCTCGCCATGAAGCACAGAGCTAAACTGTAAGCTTCACACTGACTCACTCTCCAAATAATGACGAGATACGGCTCTCTGGGCGCCCACAGAGATACTGCATCACCATGGCAACTACCCATTTTATACATGTATTATATAAAGACCAAATCATTAGAGATAAAAAAAAAAAAAAAAAAGAAGGAAGGAACTTCTCAGGAAAGCCCGACTATTACGTGCAAGGAATTTTAATGAGCCTACGGGGTCAAACTATGGCAGCGCTAATAACATCAATGACTACAAGAACAAGAATGCTCCAAAAAGAGCTTTCCTCAGATGCCAGATATCCTCAAACTGTACACAGAACAGGCGCCTGTAATAAAATATATAATCTTACCTGCTCATTGCGCTCCAGACATCTTGATGTGTGTAATAAGTTATGTGTGGTCTGTTGGAGGCCATTCGTGCTTGTCTGGTTATTAGCCCTTCGGGTTCACCGAAGGGGAACCGTTTTGAGGTTGCACTTACACCTCTCCTCCCCATTTGTTTATATCTTTGCTTTGATAATAACCAGGGCTGAACTGGGTATTTCACTGGGTTTAAAACACGGGGGGATCGTGGGGGGGGGGGGAACTATTTCAACAGTAAATGTCTGATAGAAGTGATGGTGTGGCTGAACGTGTGTCATAAAGATGAGTTGGAAAGAACTTGGCTGATACTGCCCTCTAGTGGAGAATACTGCACATACCGGCGTAGTTTTGGAGGAGGCCTCGTAGTCCTTTTTGGTCTCTAGGATCTTTTTCACCAGGCCACCTTCGGTAACGGAAACAATAAGAGGTAAATTTACATTTCCTTAAACCACTCAAATGTCTTCAGCGTGAACAAAATATGGATGAAAATGTAGCATTAAAGGTCCTCCAGAGAACTGAAAAGACAACGCACCATGCTTTTCTTCACTGTCAACCATTTCTCTCGGCTCCTGTGAAAGAGGAAATTGTGGATGACGTTCCCAGGGTCATATTTTCCCATGTTATTTGAAGAACTCCAGGATCAAATCACTCACCTCCCGCATCACTGGAGCATCGGGGGGTGGCCGGACGACATCGATGACGAACTGCTCATCTTCATCCTCAGAAAGCCTCTTCTCATCCATGATGACTGGTGCTAATGGCTTAGCACTGGACATCCTGAGAAATCAACGAGCAAAGGCAAAGAGTGTGACTCGTGTAATCTATAATAATCTAGCAGTAATCATCTCTCATCTTTTCCTCTGGCAGGTAAAAGACTAAGAAGGTGACAACAATGAAAATTAGACTAAATGTTTTTGTCAGTATAAATTGGGGTAATGACATCAGCATGTAAGATGAAGTCACCTCTCTGACTGGGCCAAATCAGTGTAGCTTTGTTGTCTCTTGACTGGGGGAGGGGCCGGACGAGCACTGCTGGGCCTTGCTATTTTCCTGTTGACGTAAAAGAGCGAGACGGTGGAACGATATTAACGAAACAAGCCGTTAAACGCACGATTATAAGTACAACACGGAGTTACGCTAGGTTAACCGTTGCTCAGGACAACACATTCACACCATGAAGGCCCAGGGCACAAACCCAACATGTGAAAAAGCAAACTACCACCTATTTAACTATATAAAGCAATAAAATATTACACCCTAGTAGAAAAATACCACTGTAGCAACTTCAACATGAAAATCATCAGAAATGTCTGAATCTTTTAAATGACTATTTTTGCTAACACAAGTACAGCTAATACAAGTACAGCTAATACAGGTGCTGCTAATACTGCTAATAGTGAGCCCTTTCTCTGTAATGTGACAAACCCTCAATAGGACTTGTCAGCAGTATTTGTTCAATCATAACCCCACAACAGCGCAACAACCGAAGTAAAGTGAGTGGTCTGGTGTTCATTTTACCAACCTGGAGGCCACATCTGAGACTGCAGTAATTCCATTTTCCTGGGATGCAGGTTTCTGGTTTAACTGGGCATCTGCATCTATAACAGGATAAAAATTACTCGTACTTAAGATATGTATAGTCATAAGAAGGATTCCACCTGTGCTTTGCACGGTGGGTTCTAACTAACATGGTATAACAAGTACATTCTAGTCTCGTCTCTAAATTACAGAGGTAATTGTGTGAGTGCATCTGTTATACGTTTGTTTTGCATACAATTGGAAACAATTACCTCCCTCGCTGTCAGATTCAGCTGTTAAGAGCAGAAAAAGACAATTAACATCACAGAAATCATGTGAAAGTGAATTCTTAG
Organism: Brachionichthys hirsutus; assembly: GCF_040956055.1. NCBI lineage: Eukaryota > Metazoa > Chordata > Actinopteri > Lophiiformes > Brachionichthyidae > Brachionichthys > Brachionichthys hirsutus. The sequence continues at coordinate 10,012,190 of NC_090908.1, read as the reverse complement.
AAGCTTTGATTGATTCTGCCAACAGTGAAGAAAACTATTCAGTGATTTTATCAGGAAAGCTGAATAGAAATAGAAAGTAAAGTGTAAAATATACATCGGTGTACTAAAAATCCCTTCTGTCGATAATTACATCACAGCTATTTAAGAATTCGATATTACTTTTGTGCGATATGCCTTATTGGTATAAGATAAGAAAAATGGTTACCTCGATTGCTAATGGTGGGTCTCCGTCTCTGCCCTTTGGCCGATGAAGGACGAGGTATTCTAGATGGACCATCAGACTGAGGGAGGACGAAGAGAAAAAGGGAAAAACTACAATAAGCCATGAAATTGCATTGGTTTAAATATACAATCTTGTTTAAGGCCAAATACCAGCCGTACATAGAGATCCGACATCAAAACACACAGTAAGATTAAAATGTCAACAACAACAAAACACATGAAGAGACACACTATGAGCGAAAAGGGAATGTGAATTTTGACTACAGCAACAAGCGTAGCGGGAGCAGCGTCCTTCAAGGAAAGCCAAACGACAGAATGCAAAGCGACTGACATGACAATGAGGGATGTCAGCATCCAAATCATTACGAAAAGGATGAACCAGGAAAAAGAACCAGCAATAAACTACACAAACGAGTAGATTGTCGTAAAAAATGAATGTTGTGTATTCTATGTCCCAAGTGGCAAACCCCCCCTCACAGCAGCTACGACAGTCACTGCATCCTAACAGTTGTGTTTCAGCGGATTTAATACCTGTTCATCTGGTTTGGGTTCCTCGCAAAGAATGAGGCACAACACAAAAACATGCATTTGAATTTGACTGAGAAATGTATATAAAATGTTTACCTTAATTTATTAGACTTAACGGAGCAAGTGACCAAGTCAATGATTTGAGAATCAGCTGGCCTGACCGAAGGGTCTCTGGGAATATTCCATGTGCAGACACAACTTACTGCGGGCGGACTTCTGGTTCTGTTGCTCATCTCCTCGGTGGCTGCTCGCCGTGGTTCTTCTGACACTCTGGGCTGGTTATAAAAATAAATACAGAATGAGAACAATAACATTTGTTGCTAAAATTCAGATTTGTGTGTGATAAAATGAACCTTTAATTTGCCATTCTCTCCAGTTTTGCTGCTCCCAGCAGCCTCTTTGTGTTCCGTTTGTTTGTCCTGCTCTTTTTCTCTGTCCCTTCGTTTTTCCTTGTCTCTTTCTCTGTCAGGGTCCCTCTCTCTCGTCCTTTCTCTGTCCCTCTTCTTGTCTTTTGCCTTTTCGCTGTCCCTTTCTCTGTCCTTCCCCTTGTCCCGCTCTTTAATCCGCCCTTCTTCTTTGTACTTTTCTGGGTCTTTGTCTCGTCTTTCGTCTCTGTCCCGATCTTTGGAGTGATGATCACGGTCTCGCCTCTTTCTTTTGTCATAATCTTTTCCTCTGTGCTCCTGATCAGGTTTCTTGTCATTGTCGCGGTCATTTGCGTGGCGGTCCTGCTTCGCAGTGCGATCTTGTTTTTCACTCTGTCTGCGACGGCTCTCCTGCTCTTTTGGCTGGTCCGAAGTCTTCTTGGCTTTGCTCCCACTGTGCTCTATGATATTTTTCTTCTCCTGGAAGAGTTTAAAGCAGTGTAAGGCGGATATATATTCTGAAACCCATCATTTATTAAGTTAAATATTAATATGTCAAAACTGTGACAAATTCCATCACTTTGAAGCGCTGCAGAAGCTCACCTCTCTATCCAGACGACGTTCACCCCCCTCCCTATTTTCTTTGTCCTGCGGTCTGGAGGTGCTGGCTTTGGTCTTCATATCTCCCTTTTCTCCTGCAAGCACCCGCTTGACCGCATCATCACTGGACATCTGCCAATCATATTATTTTACATTTTTGAAAGGGATCCTTAGCAAGCCTGTAATACTCACTTGACATGTTGCCTCTAGCATGCTATAAAATACAAACAACTATTCCATGGGCACAAGCTCACTTTAATTAAACATCTCCAGGGTTTAATTAAAATATTTTTAAAAGTTCTCCCTGAGGTACATAGACAGGAAAGAAGTACAGTTCATTTTCCTTTTACTTTATGCCATAACTACTTGTTTTTCTGGTGTCGACAACAATTTCCCCATGTAGTTTTAAGTGCATGTGTGTGCACATGCAGCACAGACCTTATTGAGGCAGCACTTGGCTATCGCCTGCAGCAGCTCATTGGTTTTCTCAGGCTCGTGGCCAGCAACAATGTGTCCTGGCTTGGCTGCCAGGGGCTCGCCACTGACCAGCATCACGGCATCTATTGCCTTCTGGAGGAAGGTCATCTTGGACTCTTTATCCTGAAGAGAATGCAGGCGGGGGGGGGGGTCAGCAACGGCGTGTGATTGTGAAAGCAAAGGTACTCTAAACAAAGAGCAAGGCCATGCTAGTTTATAAAACGTGAAGTTTTATAAACTAGACTGCTTCACGGCGAAACATTAACATTCACCATCACTGTGATAAAAACTCACGAGCTTCACAGGGACGCATCGCCAACTTGTTTTAGCTGAGGAAAATATGTTCTACTGCTTAGCAGTAGTGCATAAACATGTACATGTATTCACTTCCTGTTGCAACTTTCGGGTGGGACTATTTTGCAATGTTTGGGGCATAGAGAGTAGAAACCCACCTACGTAGCTATGATCATTTCTGTTTAACATATCCCCACTTTGATTTCTCCAGAATATTTAGAACTCCAAAAAGGCAATTCACGTGGAACAATAATAATAATATCTTGCAGACCAATAGCATCTCTTTACATGCTTAGAGCTCGGGTCCTAATATTGATAATTTCTTAATAAAACAAATGAATGGAAAACAGCCAATATTCCCTATTCACTATTTCAATGTCGTTGCTAAAATGGACATTTCCTATCAAAGCCAAAGACTCCTGATCTGGGGTTAGCGCTCAAACGGAAGGTTCAAGTTCTGACACTTGGCTAAACTCTGTCCTGCCAGGTCTTCTCACTCACTGCGCCTCTAAGGTGACGTGTCGGGTTACCCTGACACAACCTTAGACTGTCCAATATGTAACCAGGTCAAATAAGTGTGAGGGGTAATGATATGAGCCTTGTGGTGCAGAAGGCCAAATGGTGCTAATGTTCAGCAGAATTAGACAGAGAGTGATCATCTTACCTTAACATTATCAGCCTTTAACTCGTTTTCTCCGTACAGGCCCTTCATAAAGCCTGTTGTCCTTATTACCTGAAGATTGTAAGATATATCTTTTTTAACAATATCAACTTGTTTTATCCTTAAAACATCAAAAATACACAGTGCACCATCTCTGCACTCAAAAACAACACAATAACAATAAGAGGAAAAGCATCCCAATTACAAATACACATTCATTTGGAGATAAACATTCAAAAAGTGGAGAATGGACATTTGATTTCATGTATTTTAAGACAGTGAGAAGGTTTTCAGTTTAAAGTAACAAGTTGGTTACTTAAAACAAAAAAAAGACAAACAGACACCATTGATTTCTCATAGACCGGATGTTATTCTGACATCAAATATTTGTGTTTGACTTTTTCAGTTTGGTCATTTAACTAACCTAGCCTCTGGATTACGCTGCTCTGACATGCTAAATCCGTCAGTGAGCCGAATGTTGCTGTTTAATAAGACGATATTAAATCACGATTAAGCTTCTCGGGCCTTTTCTACAGCACCCTGAAAGACTTGTTGATAAGCGCATTGGCTTTTAGCCTTAGCTGGTGCCTAGCAACTGCAAGACGCTATGCGGCTAACCGCCTAAGCTAACGTAACTGGTAACTTAACATTGAATGATCACTTCTTTGTTCGGCGACTGACCCAAAGAGTTTAACTCTTGCTGTTTAACATCTGTCATACACCGAACACTGACCGGCGGAGACGTGAACGCTCGTTCCCCGATTAGCTTAGCTTAGCTCGCGCTAATGTTTGCTAGCTCTCCAGCAAGTGTAAACAAGCACCGGGCATGTTGCTATCGCCACATCGGCCTCACCTCTGTGAAAACGTCGTGGAGGAACCGAAAGGGCGGTCTGCCCAGCAGTTTCTGAGTCAGCGGCGGCTTCTTGATGATCTTGCCCAGCGTGTCCTGAGTCCTCTTTATTGACGTCTCGTTCATTTTTACGGGTTTATCGTCTCCCGTGTGCTCCGAGCCGCTCTGAAATCTAATTTTGTTGTCGTTGTCCACAAATTGATAAGCCTGATGTCGTTGATAAAACCATGATCGAGTGGGTTTGAATCCAGGTTACTATAGGAACTGCGTCATGACATCATCGTCATTCTTCTTCTTCGTGCCCGACTCTGTTTTGCGCTTGGCAAACAGCTTTGTGGCTTTACTGCCACCTTGTGGGTGGATGGAGTGAGTTGGTTTTATACAAGGACAATGCACAATTATTATTAACCACTAGGGAGCGATATAATGCAGCAGATTAGAACAGGAATGACAATTTCCACTTTCTAATCCCTGATTCAGTTCGCCTATGGCTGGAACCCCGCAGAGAACCCCGCAGAGAACCCACAGGGAGAACATGCAAAATCCTCACAGAAAATCAAAAAAAAAATTCAGTTGGATTTAAACTTAAGACCTTCGTGGTGTGAGGGAACAGCACTAACCGCTGCCCATGTACATCGGAATGATAATTAAATAAAATATCACATGTACTTCGAGGATTGGAGCATTTCCAGGTGATCTTTTCCTTCAGTAGACGTTATAGAAAAATAATATGGGAATAAAATAAAGGGAATAAAACTCACTGACCCATTTTGAATCTTTGTTTTCCACATCTCTCTCTGCATTCAAAGATAAATAACTTGGTCTTCCGGATGTATCTCATTAGTCGCTGACGCCATTGCAAGTTTTCAGAACTGTCATCCCTGCTGATGCGTCTGAGTTTTCTTTCGGGAGGTGAGCGCACGAGGACGCACCACAGCAGCGCCACAACAATTAAGAAGAGCTCATTAATTCTAGTTGTGACAGTAAAACTGCCTCCGGGCTGTCTGTAGTTAACCTCATTCTGTGGAGCCTCATGCAAGCCTTTGTAGAATAATGTGGGGAAAAAATATGTATTAGATTATTACTGTTATTGAAGCAATATTTCAGAAAGTGCATGTGTGACCAGAGAGTGACAGTCAAGCTTTAAGAAAAGAGGCACTTCTTGTGACAGTAATAAAACAAAATACTCTGGAGGGATGATAAACCTTCCAGAATACAAGTAAGAATACTCTGTGTGATGTTTGTAGAGTCATCCATTGTTTTGTGCTTCAAATATGATCAACTTCATGGACAAGTCAGGATTTCAGTGGTGAAAATAGTTATATTTTACTGCCATCTAGTGGTGAGGATATGTCACTTTTTATTGAATCAAATGCATTATTTACATACATATATATCAAAAGATGCATTCTCTGAAATAGCAGACACCGTGAAAATATTAAAAACCATGATAAAAATCTGTCATTTCAATTAGAATCAGTGCACAAACAACCAAAATGCATATTAATGTCAGGGTGGAACAGACCAGAACGCTCCGGTCCTCAGATTCCAGAAACGGCACAAGACAAAATGTCAGATTTCAGCAAATCACAAGGTTTATTGAAGACTGAAAGGAAACATAAAATCTGCAGAGGGTTCATTCAACTATATCAGATCTTACCAAGAGGACGTCCAAACACTGAAGAACCAAGAGTCTAAACTCTGCTAAGAACTTGTAGTCCTTCTGAGAGGCTCTTTTCACCTAAATCTTTCCTCCTCCCAGAGACAACACAGATCGACCCTGGCATGTTTGGACTATCTAATGGACGATTTCTGCTATCTGGTCTGAACACTCTGACATTCAAGATGTACGTTTTATCACCCAGACCTTGAGTGTGTGAGAAACAGTATAAGACGTGATCTGGATCCATTATACTAGCTTAACAGTGGATGAACCTTTAAGGCAGGGGTCGGGAACCTATGTCTCTACATGACTATGTCTGCCATATATGGCTCACAGCATAAGGTTCTAATAGACAAAAAATAAAAATACACGGGAACACCACTCAAAGTCAGAAGTCCTTTTAAACCCGATTAATAAGTATTACATAATCATACTGTGCTGTTTAAAAGTAACACAAATTAACATATGCATAAAATAAATATATAATCTGTCAAAACCAAAATAAAATGTTCAATGGACGGCACGACACAATGGAGGGATGGATGGGCAAGACATGTAATGAAAGAAATACGCGTCCCCCTTCTTTTCATAAGCTAGCCACTAGCTAGCTACTGTATGTCTCTGCAGGTTCTACCAACACCTGGAGAATGTTCTCTTTCACGTTACGTTCACTGAGGAATCTGTCAGTAGTGGAAGCAAAATGTTTGGACCCCGTTAGGTCTTGTTTTTCCAAGATCTGTCTTTATCTTATTTCACTTTAGTATTAGCAATTATGCCATGCTTAGTTTCCTTTGCTAATTTTCAGTTGAAATAGTCTAACGTGTTTGGAAAATAACGTTCTTTCAGTGATAAACAAATATAAAGACATACAGCACTAAAAGATTTAGCTCAGGGAAATGCCACATGTCTTTGCCTCAACATGCTGCAATGCCCGCACTTAATACTGGGTAAATTGTGGCTATTTAGGCTTATGTGAAGTTTGACAAAGGGAAATAGTACACTAGTGCAACTCGAGATGTTGTCGTACCCTTTTAAGTAAGACTGTAATCATTATATGAAATGTAGGTTGAGTTCCACCCATGGTGAATGTGGGTCCGCAACACAAGTAAAGCACAACCAGTGGCCATCTCATGGTCATTCACAGGCAAGGGGGGCGGCAGTCAGCTTATCCAGGTTGTCTCCTCCTTCGTTTCTGTAATAGGCAGTAGTCATCGGTAAATTGTCCGTAGTGTGTGCGTGTGTGCGTGAGTGTTTCTGTCTCTGTGTGGCCCGCAAGGCAGATAAATGGATGGATGGATTGACCCAAAGTTTATATCAAACATCCGGCCCACCAACCTTCATGCATTTTAGCTATCGAGGATAAAACATCGACACACAAAAGTCAGCAAAACACTGTTCCATATTTCAACATTTATTTTCAAGACTGTTGAAATATGGGGCAGGAATCAGACCTCCTGAGGTTTACGCGCTAAGACGTAGAAATATTTCATAACCGCCTCCACCTCTGTCTGTATAGAGGTCACTCCCATCTCCGACATCAGCCTGGTGACAGAAGTGCAGCAGAGAGATTTTGATATGATGAGCATTTATGTGCAAACTGCATTGTTTGAGTTTATGCTGCAATTGGATTTACCTTTGAGAGACGTCTTGGGAGAGTCTGGTGGCTTTTTGCGGGTCATCTCTCACCAGAGCCTGATAGTCTCCCAAAGTTTTCATCAACTGAATGAAGTTGGAAAGAGTCATGGTTCTTTTCACGAGCACACAATCATGCCTGTAAGAGGATAAAAACATATATTGTTATTTTTTCCAACTAAATATGGAGCTGGACAAGGGGAAATTAATTTCCTCCCATTTTTCTTCAGTCATTACAACATACTGAGCTCTACTTGTTTGGTATGAAATTGATTCTTTTAGATACTGACTCAACGATGATAAGACTTTAAAAAAACTCTTCACATTTTTTGGAAAGAGTTTGGATTTATTGTGTTGATTATTTGTTCAATATTGAAAGCCTTTCTGTTGAATAATTGGTGCTTGGCAGAGACAAAACGAACGATCATGCCAGGGGGGGGGCCATCTAATAAGGACAATTTAAACAACTACATGAACAATTTCCCCCCCAAAAAAGTTCGGACGCTGTGGAAATTTTACTGGAAATGGTGTGCAGTGTAGCAATTCAAGAATGGCATGCAAATGTTTATGTAAATAGCAAAGAAGAAGAAAAGTTAAGCTAAATAAAACGGCAGTAAAATGTATCCGTCCTCGTTCACACACACACACACACGGGATGTCATTTACACCCTACTGCTATTGGGCCCCCTTAACAATCCACACACAAGCATATACTGCATGTAGGGGCCCTGTAACATGAATGGAGCGGGCATAAGGTGAAGGCGCTGCCCCGAACGCCGCGCCTGGAGCATCACTCACCACTCCTTCTCAGGGTACAGGATGGAATCGTAGGCCTCCTTGTATGAGTTCCTGGGGCAGATTCCAACATGGAGACAGCGGTAAGACTTAATTTCTTCAGAAAACTGACGAAACAAACAGAAGGGAAGTCATAACGGCGTTTTATTTTCATTCCTGAATTCATGGAATGATAAAAAGTCGCGACATTTTACTCAAACCAAAGTTTTACAGAGCAATGTGTGCTTGTTCAACTATAGAGTTAGTTTACCTATTCTGTATGTTTACCACTTTGATGATTCTGTTAAGGAGCTGTTGTATCCCCCCCCCCCCCCCCCCCCACCACCACTACTATAGAAGGGTGTAAGATGCAAGAATTGCCAAATATGAATTGTCAGGAAGGCACCATCTCCTGAAAACCAAGGCCTCTATCCAGAATGTGCACAAAAACCTAATTAGACAAAACGGACACTGACGACTGGAATAATTTCTCCCTGATTATTTATAGAGCATCGGGACCCTTTATCTCTGTAGCTGTGGCTATGAGCGGAGATTCGTGTAAGCACCTCTTTGCTGATTTGACTGAGAGTGTCTGAGCAGCAGTTCGGGAAGTTGAGTTCCATGTTGTTGTTGAAGCAGACCAGAAACAAGCAGCCTCCAGGCTTCAGGACTCTGTGGACCTCCTGGAGAAAGCGCGGCCGGTTGAACCAGTGGAAGGCAGACATGGACGTCACCAAGTCGAGTGAGCTGCCAGAAAATGGCAGCTGCTCAGCCACGCACTGTCTAAAGGTCAAACAGGAGCAACAGCCAAATCAAACTTCTGACCACGACTGAGGACCAGGCGAGCAGAAATGAACGTTAAGGAGGTTTTCAGGAAGAACATTCACTTCTCAAATTTGAGCAAACCTTTTTTTTAGATTCATTGAATTTGTCTGTGTAAATTCTCAGTCATCCAGGTCGTGGTGAATCATGACGAGCAAAGAAGAGTAATCGACTAGACTTGTTCAAGTTTGATTGAAGACGTTTCACCTCTAATCCAAGAGGCTTCTTCAGTTCTGAGAGGCTGGTAGAGAGTTTAGATGCTGATACTCTTGTTGGTGCAGAAAACAAAAGAACAAATGTCGTGAATTTCCATACTAGATGGAATTCCACAACATGATTACACGCCGACAATACACTAGGAAGGCACGACATTTATTTTTGTATTACTATAACTGATTTTCATGAAGGTCTCATTAGTGACGACACATGATGACGCTGATTGACATGGGGTTTAAGATTGGCTGGGGTGGACCCCCACCTTCAAGGGATGGACTCATGGACGTATGGAGACACTGAAGTAGAGGAGGGTCCTTTGTTCGGACTTGGGACACACACAAGGCACATGATCGATCCTCAGCACTGATTTCCGAAAAACAACTACGGAGGTAACTGAACTGTTGTTTATATAAATCTCTAAACTTGTTTACCCACATTCTCCTCATTGACTACACACATACGAAGGAGAACAAAGAACCGGAAGAGGGTTGAGAAAAACCTTAACACAAAGAAGGGAGCGAAACCACCAAGGCAAAAGGGAGAGACTTGTTTCACACACGCAAGCACGATGAGATTATCACACCCTGAAACTCCATGATGGAATAAAAATCGTCAAACCGGTTATCCAGGTTCGGCCGCCTTTGTCCTGTTTTCAGGCCTGATAGAGGCCTGTTTTCAGCACAAAAGCAGTTAAACTGCACAAATAATTTAATTTATAGTCCTGCCTAATAAGTGGGTGGCTTGACTTTTTTTTAGATATTCTATTCAGTTCTGCAATAACAAAAATACTTGCCTGTATGTAATGTTGGGCTCTTTGGAATGCTGCAAAGCCACTTCTATCTGGGCAGGACTCACATCCAAGCCCACCACAGAGGCAAAGTGCTTGGCCAGGAGCACCGTGCCTCGTCCTGGACCACATCCCACATCCACGGCCAGATCCGAACCAGCTTTCTGACACGTTGGCATCAAATTAGTGAAATTTAGGTTTAATGAAAACACAAACACGACAAACCTTTCCAGCTCTGCTCACCTGTTTCTTCTGAAAGTCAAGCAGGTGTTGAATGATATGATCTGGTGGAGGGAATCTGTACTTCCAGTAGGAAGAAGCCTGCTCTTTTCCTTCAAACTGACGGTGAGCCATAGTTATCTGATGCCTGTCTCAGCAACTGACTTGAGAAATGGCTCATCACTTCGCTTTATTGGAAACAGCACTGACTAGAACGGTGGGATGCCTTTGAATTTGGAGGTGGGACTTCTTCATCTGCCATTTGTTATGTTCTGAAAATGAGGCCTTGTTAGGAGACAGCTCCAAAACTGTTTAGGTTATATTATCTGACTTTTTTTTATTTTTTACTTACTTATTATTCGGTACATAACTGATACCCCAATGTTACTGTTTCATTGTAACTCTTGACACTCTTGAAAATATGCAATTCAGGTGAATTGATCACTCCAAATTGTCCGTAGTGTCTCGGGACAGCCAGTGGAAGGCCACAAGGAAGTGAGGAGGATCCTTCCATGGAACAGCAGGATGTTGAACTCGGCGGCAAAATGTGTTTATCTCATCCTCGTTCAGTACAATCTGCTACCTGATGCCTCCCACTTGATTGCATTAGCATACAAGTTGCTAGAAACACTGTCCGTCACACAAGTAGGCTGTGTAATAGTAATTATAGTTAAACAGTTAAAGTGGCAGTAACTGCCATCTGAATAGTTACCAGTCAAACCAGTTTAACAGTGGGAAAATGTAGTGTGAAAATGTAGACATATTTCTAACCAGTTTATGTTTGCGCTTCTGTCTCATTTTTTAATTCATTACCTCACAATATAATGGAATATAACAGGATATTAATGCTTTATTCAAATCAAAATCAAATCTTTATTACAGACACAATGGTCCAATAAAAAACACACAACATTTACACAGTAAACACAGTAGTCCTATAATAACCTCAAGTACCAATGACACAAATGCTCGACATACATATAAACCGGTAAGACAGGTGTCTCAGCTGAGCATTAAGGGTGTTAACCCCTACACCACAGTACGTCTCACAGGCACTGGACCATTTGACTTCCTGAGGAGTATCCACATGCAGTCATTTTTCAGATAAATCGTAGGTTCTAGCCGAGATCGGTACTTAGAACACTGATCTAAATCCCCATTGCGCAAACCGTGTCCCGCAACGTCGGCCATCTTCCTTATTCACTTCAAGAAGAGGAAAACCCAGCCCCTGCTTCATACAACAGCTCCTTAACAGAATCATCAAAGTGGTAAACATACAGAATAGGTAAACTAACTCTATAGTTGAACAAGCACACATTGCTCTGTAAAACTTTGGTTTGAGTAAAATGTCGCGACTCTTTATCATTCCATGAATTCAGGAATGAAAATAAAACGCCGTTATGACTTCCCTTCTGTTTGTTTCGTCAGTTTTCTGAAGAAATTAAGTCTTACCGCTGTCTCCATGTTGGAATCTGCCCCAGGAACTCATACAAGGAGGCCTACGATTCCATCCCGTACCCTGAGAAGGAGTGGTGAGTGATGCTCCAGGCGTGCCGTTCGGAGCGGCGCCTTCACCTTATGCCCGCTCCATTCATGTTACAGGGCCCCTACATGCAGTATATGCTTGTGTGTGGATTGTTAAGGGGGCCCAATAGCAGTAGGGTGTAAATGACATCCCGTGTGTGTGTGTGTGTGAACGAGGACGGATACAGTTTACTGCCGTTTTATTTAGCTTAACTTTTCTTCTTTGCTATTTACATAAACATTTGCCATGCCTTTCTTGAATTGCTACACTGCACACCATTTCCAGTAAAATTTCCACAGCGTCCCAACTTTTTTGGGGGGGAAATTGTTCATGGAGTTGTTTAAATTGTCCTTATTAGATGGCGCCCCCCCCCCGGCATGATCGTTCGTTTTGTCTCTGCCAAGCACCAATTATTCAACAGAAAGGCTTTCAATATTGAACAAATAATCAACACAATAAATCCAAACTCTTTCCAAAAAATGTGAAGAGTTTTTTTAAAGTCTTATCATCGTTGAGTCAGTATCTAAAAGAATCAATTTCATACCAAACAAGTAGAGCTCAGTATGTTGTAATGACTGAAGAAAAATGGGAGGAAATTAATTTCCCCTTGTCCAGCTCCATATTTAGTTGGAAAAAATAACAATATATGTTTTTATCCTCTTACAGGCATGATTGTGTGCTCGTGAAAAGAACCATGACTCTTTCCAACTTCATTCAGTTGATGGAAACTTTGGGAGACTATCAGGCTCTGGTGAGAGATGACCCGCAAAAAGCCACCAGACTCTCCCAAGACGTCTCTCAAAGGTAAATCCAATTGCAGCATAAACTCAAACAATGCAGTTTGCACATAAATGCTCATCATATCAAAATCTCTCCGCTGCACTTCTGTCACCAGGCTGATGTCGGAGATGGGAGTGACCTCTATGCAGACAGAGGTGGAGGCGGTTATGACATATTTCTACGTCTTAGCGCGTAAACCTCAGGAGGTCTGATTCCTGCCCCATATTTCAACAGTCTTGAAAATAAATGTTGAAATATGGAACAGTGTTTTGCTGACTTTTGTGTGTCGATGTTTTATCCTCGATAGCTAAAATGCATGAAGGTTGGTGGGCCGGATGTTTGATATAAACTTTGGGTCAATCCATCCATCCATTTATCTGCCTTGCGGGCCACACAGAGACAGAAACACTCACGCACACACGCACACACTACGGACAATTTACCGATGACTACTGCCTATTACAGAAACGAAGGAGGAGACAACCTGGATAAGCTGACTGCCGCCCCCCTTGCCTGTGAATGACCATGAGATGGCCACTGGTTGTGCTTTACTTGTGTTGCGGACCCACATTCACCATGGATGGAACTCAACCTACATTTCATATAATGATTACAGTCTTACTTAAAATGGTACGACAACATCACGAGTTGCACTAGTGTACTATTTCCCTTTGTCAAACTTCACATAAGCCTAAATAGCCACAATTTACCCAGTATTAAGTGCGGGCATTGCAGCATGTTGAGGCAAAGACATGCCGCATTTCCCTGAGCTAAATCTTTTAGTGCTGTATGTCTTTATATTTGTTTATCACTGAAAGAACGTTATTTTCCAAACACGTTTGACTATTTCAACTTAAAATTAGCAAAGGAAACTAAGCATGGCATAATTGCTAATACTAAAGTGAGATAAGATAAAGACAGATCTTGGAAAAACAAGACCTAACGGGGTCCAAACATTTTGCTTCCACTACTGACAGATTCCTCAGTGAACGTAACGTGAAAGAGAACATTCTCCAGGTGTTGGCAGAACCTGCAGAGACATACAGTAGCTAGCTAGTGGCTAGCTTATGAAAAGAAGGGGGACGCGTATTTCTTGTCATTACATGTCTTGCCCATCCATCCCTCCATTGTGTCGTGCCGTCCATTGAACATTTTATTTTGGTTTTGACAGATTAAAATAGATCAGTACATTTCTATTATATATTTATTTTTTGCATATATTAATTTGTGGTACTTTTAAACAGCACAGTATGATTATGTAATACTTGTTAATCGGGTTTAAAAGGACTTCTGACTTTGAGTGGTGTTACCGTGTATTTTTATTTTTTGTCTATTAGAACCTTATGCTGTGAGCCATATATGGCAGACATAGTCATGTAGAGACATAGGTTCCCGACCCCTGCCTTAAAGGTTCATCCACTGTTAAGCTAGTATAATGGATCCAGATCACGTTTTACACTGTTTCTCACACACTCACGGTCTGGGTGATAAAACGTACATCTTGAATGTCAGAGTGTTCAGACCAGATAGCAGAAATCATCCATTAGATAGTCCAAACATGCCAGGGTCGATCTGTGTTGTCTCTGGGAGGAGGAAAGATTTAGGTGAAAAGAGCCTCTCAGAAGGACTACAAGTTCTTAGCAGAGTTTAGACTCTTGGTTCTTCAGTGTTTGGACGTCCTCTTGGTAAGATCTGATATAGTTGAATGAACCCTCTGCAGATTTTATGTTTCCTTTCAGTCTTCAATAAACCTTGTGATTTGCTGAAATCTGACATTTTGTCTTGTGCCGTTTCTGGAATCTGAGGACCGGAGCGTTCTGGTCTGTTCCACCCTGACATTAATATGCATTTTGGTTGTTTGTGCACTGATTCTAATTGAAATGACAGATTTTTATCATGGTTTTTAATATTTTCACAGTGTCTGCTATTTCAGAGAATGCATCTTTTGATATATATGTATGTAAATAACGCATTTGATCCAATAAAAAGTGACATATCCTCACCACTAGATGGCAGTAAAATATAACTATTTTCACTACACTGAAATCCTGACTTGTCCATGAAGTTGATCATATTTGAAGCACAAAACAATGGATGACTCTACAAACATCACACAGAGTATTCTTACTTGTATTCTGGAAGGTTTATCATCCCTCCAGAGTATTTTGTTTTATTACTGTCACAAGAAGTGCCTCTTTTCTTAAAGCTTGACTGTCACTCTCTGGTCACACATGCACTTTCTGAAATATTGCTTCAATAACAGTAATAATCTAATACATATTTTTTTTCCCACATTATTCTACAAAGGCTTGCATGAGGCTCCACAGAATGAGGTTAACTACAGACAGCCCGGAGGCAGTTTTACTGTCACAACTAGACTTAATGAGCTCTTCTTAATTGTTGTGGCGCCGCTGTGGTGCGTCCTCGTGCGCTCACCTCCCGAAAGAAAACTCAGACGCATCAGCAGGGCTGACAGTTCTGAAAACTTGCAATGGCGTCAGCAACTAATGAGATACATCCGGAAGACCAAGTTATGTATCTTTGAATGCAGAGAGAGACGTGGAAAACAGAGATTCAAAATGGGTCAGTGAGTTTTATTCCCTTTATTTTATTCCCATATTATTTTTCTATAATGTCTACTGAAGGAAATGCTCACCGAGAAATGATTCAATTATTCACACTGCAGTTGTTGTTGTTTCTTTCTTTTCTTTCTCAGTTAGCACAGATCATCTGAAGCAATTGTGTGTTTGTTTTTCCCTCAGTTTTTCAGATTGTCTTTTCAGATGGAGCCGAGATGATTCTTCAGAAACTCTGGAGACTCAACTACTCCCCACACTACGTTTCTCAAGAACTTGGCATCATAAGCTTCCACTCCTGGGTTTATAACAAAAGTGTTTCCTCTAACTCAGACTTTCCTATGTCCTGGGAATGACAATTCCCTCTCTGCCTCATTGCAGTGCTGTTTGAAGGAAACTCTGCCCTCAAGGTCCTCACAGTTCACACAGAAAACAACAGTATAATCTCTAAAAGGTCCATATAGGAGTGTCTGCTTGTCTTCCCTGTGATGAGCTGTCAACATTTTCTTTCTCGACTCCCAGTCAGATGGGATAAGCTTCGGCTCCCCATCTTCCTCCGCTTATACAAAATTGATGCAAGTAGAAATAACAGCAAAAACTTTGCAGATGTTTACCTGTAGTCGAAAACTAAGTGCTAACAAGCAGCCTTCCTTCTCTTTTATGTCTGGATTATGTTAATTCCCCCATTCTGGATTGCTCCTTATGCCACCATCTATACCCCTTTTAAACTTGGTTTCATATTAAACCTGCTGTTGAGTGAATAAAATTCACATTGGAGTGCAGTATATTTGCATCCGCTCCTGCACTGTTCATGAAAATAACCATTTACACGTTTGTGCTTTTTTGTATCGATAACACAAGTTTGCAGGTCCAATCTTTCCATGGCCGCACCTTAAACAGGCGCACAATGACTGTTAGCGTAACGCTAACTCTCACAGATGCTGGGAGTGCGTCGTACACGTTGTGCTAGGCTGGGATCGACAATGGAGGAGGCCACCGTTGGCACAACTTTACTACACTGCAGTGGACATGAAATCATTTTACAGGAATACTGAGCACACACACACACACACACACACACTTGAAGCTCTTCACTTTGACTTTGGATGGTGTTGTGCCGATTGCCTGTGACAAGGACACTCAGCTATTAGTTCTCCTTTGCGCACTGTTTGGACGATTTTGATATTCAAATGCAGCCCGCTCGCTGGAAATCAGCTTCTTAATGAAGAGGCGGCGAGCCGATATATGCATGAATATCTTCTTTCATGCTTCCTACACACTCAGAAATGCAAGTCGACACCAGTTTAGCATCCGCACAACGCTGCCACACAAACACAAGGGCATGAGGCCGACGCTATAAAGCCTTCTGGAGAACAACTGGAAGCAATATTCTCCACATCAATCAAAAAAGGTCAGAATGCAAATGTCAGCTTTTTCTAGCCTCCTTCCTTTTTAATTATTCAGGTCAGGTTCAAAGAGGCTTCAACAGAAAGGAGCCGCTCTGACAAAGAAGGCCTGAGCCCACTGATGAGCTCAATCTGCATCTCCTCTAGACATTTCCTTCACCCTACTTACGCTGTACACACTCCTCTCTCTCTCTCTCTCTCTCTCACACACACACACACACACTGACAGCTTCACCTCTATGTCAATTACTGGGTGTCATTATGTACATGGTTTAACAATTACCAGCCGGCTGTGGACGTTAAGACTATTCAGTTCCTCCGTGGTAGATGAGTGTGAAAACTGTGCTGATACCAGATTTAAGTCCGGTGTTATTGGCTCCGATCACGTGGAACGGGGGCCACCGGCGTTCAGATCTGCCTTCAGTGATCCTTCAGACAAATGAAGCATTTCCTGTGCGAACCCATCTGTGAAAAAAGAAAAGACTATTTTAAAAGTCTATTTCACCCTCACTAGTTTTGCTTGGGTGTTCCCTTTAAAACTACAATATTTGCCCCAGACTACTTCAGATTGTGCTTTGCTTTCTTAATAATAAGTACTTTTACATTCATCGAACGTGGTCTACGCAAAACATACATGAAATGGCACAGCACAGCCTCTCACTATACAATAACACACAAATGAACAGAATCTTCAATCACATGCGTGACCAAAGTTTGCGGCCCTCAGGAACCTGTCCATGCAGCTATCCACAACAAGCCCACATGACCATTGGTCAGCTCATTGGGTCCTGAGAGATGAGCGGTGGATTTATAAAACAATTGATTTTTTTTTTTTTTATCATTATTAAAGCGGATTCCCGCTGATTTCTCCACCATTTCTAAACCATCGATGAGATTTGGATCTACTTCTTCTAAATGACTGAAACAGTGACAATAACCTCTTACAGAGCAGAATAAAAACATTTCTTGGGCCGCTGTCCCGTCACGGGTCGCCACAGCAACCCTTCGACCTGTCCTTTGCATCGTCCTCCCCAACACCAGCCGCTCTCATGTCCTCCCTCAGTACGTCCATGAATCTTCTCCTGGGTCGACCTCTAGCCCTGTTCCCTGACAGTTCCATCCTCAGCATCCTTCTCCCGATATAGTCCCCGTCTCTCCTCTGGACATGTCCAAATCATCAAAGTCTGTCCTCTCTGACCTTGTCTCCAAAATGTCTAACCTTTACTGTCCCTCTTATTGTCTCATTTCTAATCCCGAGGAGAACCTCAGCATCTTCATCGCCGCCACTTCTAGCTCCGCCTCCTGTCTATTCCTCAGCTCTGACTTCTTTTCCTCATTTAATCAGGTCTACAAAGTCTGGTCTCTATTCTGCGGGATGCAAAGGGAGCAAACAAAACTAAAACTCACAAAAAAACAAAAAAATAACATACATGCCGCAATACTTCAGCATAAAATCTTTGTTTTTCTGGTGTTTAGAACGCTTCAAAGATCACTTTTTAGTACATTTCAACTATCTTTGTCTGCCTATGTTCAAAACTGCTGTGTAAAACAAAAGACTTCCTTTGTCACATAAGACATAAGCGCTGCAGCACATAGAAAGCATCTGTATCATGTTATTGTTTAAAAGCTGCTGGTTTTTCCACCATCATCTTATATTTTAAGATATCTTATGTCTCATTTCTCCCTTGCCTCTCTTTACTTCTCGGACTCTGTGACAATAGGTTTGATGCTATGGGTATATATAACACTCTCTCGCACCCCGACACAAGGTCGCAGAGGCTGGAGCAGGCCGAGGCAGAGCGTGGTCTTGCCAGGTGATTCGCCACATACATCAACTCTGCTGAGCAGAAAATTGAAATGGAAATGTGGGCCTTGAAATAGAGGGAGGGGGGGTTCCCATTTACCTCTGGACCAGAGCTAATGATTTGTCATTTCTCTCAGGGGCACAAGCCACTGCCCTCGCTCTCACACTCACCACAGGGTCAGCCGGCGTCACCGTGCACCCCCCCCCCCCCCCCACACCGCACGGTTCAGCCCCATACATGGACCGGTTTCTGTTTAACTCAAATACTCGCACGAGGATTTGTTTAAAACGTCGAGAGAAGTATTTCACCAAGTTAAACAAATTAAAATTAAAATATGCTCTTTAAAATGAGAGATTGTCAACGGACCAGCGTTCATCAGAGGAGCTAATGAATAAATCAGTATAATACAGATCCAGAGAACTCGCTTCACATGCAGACTTGACTTTGCTCAAAACTTTAAACGTATGTATATTCTCATGTTACTGGAGTTACTGGGGCTCCGTGTTTAAAGAAGAGCAGCATGTATGATTTATTATTGATCTGATGGCAGCGTCTGCCGGGATACTGAACAGACTCACACACACTCTGGGGGGAATATTCCCTGCAGGCTGGACGCCCTCATCCACTCCTTCCTGCTCAAATCCAGACTCTTCGCCAATTCTTATCTTCAATTCATTTATATGATGATTGATGACTGGCCATAGCAACAGCCAATCATCTTTATCAATAAAGCCCCACTAACACATAATCTATATAATAATCCCACTAAAGATTACAATATGTCACTGTCAAAGGCAACCGACCAATCACAAGTGGGCGTCGTTGTTACGTCATAAACACTGATTTTTGTTTTCTCCTTCTCAGGAGATTTTTTTAAATTGTTAATTTTTTTTCAATGCTGTTTACATGGCTTCGTGTTTCTAATTATAAAGCATAAAACTTGTAACTTGTGTGACTTTAGAGTCAAAACTCTAACCCTGCCACATCTAGTTCAAATCGTATTTGCCCAAGTGGCGCTTGTATTTTCTGAGTTTCCGAGGTGTCCTGAATGCAGCTCTACAACTTTTGAAAGTCTTTATCCTTCAACCGACACGAGAAACAGCCCGAATCTGTGGCGAACTGTCCCCTTCAAAGGCAGACGCATCAGTTTACGAGCCGCCTTCCCTCTGTGTGAGTCGAAGCTTAAAGCCTGCAGCGAAATGCATGAGACGCCTCTGATTAATCCAGCCTCGCCTTAAATCTGACTGACACAAAGTCGTTCTGTCATTTATGTCCGCTGAAAGTAGGTGACATGAACTCACAGAACAATGACTTTACTGCACCACGATTACAAGAATCAGTTATTGTGTACAACCCCTGCCTGTTGTGGTGTGGCAATTCTTTCTATGAATTAACACACCGACCATTAAAAAATCAAGTGCTGTACATTGTTAGAAATTAAAAAGGGGCCTCCTGTCATTGACTACCGAACAGAAATTTCTACTTACCTCAAGACCCATTTGACTTTTCTCGTCGCTTGCGAGGTCGTAAAACAGACACAGACGCTCTTAATAAGGCAAGAAAGAATACCAACCATGTACAAAAGTAAACTAAGAACTCTTTTATTTATTTTGTTCATTTCAGATGTCTATGTTTGAGTTTCTTTTTTTAATTTTCTACTCGAGTCCTTTAGAAGTTTGTCATCATGCTAGGGTGCAGCTTCAGTGTCGTAGTACATGCAAGGTCGTGGGTTCTGTCGGGTTGGAGGTTGTTCACACATTGCACAACAGGAAAGAGGGAGGATGGCGCTGCTGGAGGAACAATCGTCAGGTATTTACAAAGGGCTAAGCAGAGAAGCAGCCCAGTCCTTGCTGTAACAGTTGCCATCTGATCCATAAACGGGGGGGGGGGGTCATATCATGACATCATCAGTTGACATCTTTAGTGCAGTCACAAGAGGAAGAAAACTCTAGAAACAGGCAGTATTTTTAGACCAAAAAAAAAAAAAGAAAATACATCAGACCTCTTTGTCGAGACAGAGAGAGCAGTTGGGGGGGAGGCGAAGCCTCAGATTACTGTTAGGTGATGCGGCGAAATTCAACGAGACATCAGGAGTATTGCTTTTGACTTTGGTTTGAGTCTGTTTGTCGGGGGGGGGGGGCTGCTGGATCACCACAGCTTCCTCTGAGAATTCGTTTTTTGAACCAAATTTCAAGGATTCTCCCTTGAAGTCAAATGGCAGATTTCTCCAGTACTGACTCCAAAGCCATAAAAACGTTGCATGTATGACATCACAGTTGCCAGCTGGTGGATGCCACCTCCAGCCAAGGCTTCTGACTGTGCATATATATATATTTTGGGAAATAAATAAAGGGAAATAAAGTTCATCGACCCTGGCAAGTGCATGGCACCGTGCTAACCGCTAATTCACAATCCCACCAATAGTGTTGAAATAATTTTAGGCTGGGAAGAAGAGCTAACTGCACAAGCAAACTATTTAGCCAATAAAGTTTTTTCTTATATATACAGCTACTATATTGCAGCAGTAAAAGTTGCAGATCACAATATACAAGTGGCGACTGGCAATGCAATTGTTTTTTTTTTCTTTTTTACAAATCGAAAGCAGACGATTTGACCATTTACAAACAAAGGGTCAAATGAAAAGGCGAGCAGGGAGGGGCATAGATGGAATCTTTGCAAGGAAAATACGATGGCAGGAAAACACACGACATCTTCATCTTTGGCGATTTCCACAGAATACGCTTATAGTCATCTGAGCAGACACAAATTCACACACGCACACACGCACACGCACATTTCCTAAATCTGGGAGAGGAATTTACTGCAAATAAATTCCTTGGAAGTACGTCCTCGTTCATGAATTTAAACCAAGAGGAGGCTCACACAGACTCGGGCTGTAAAGGCAGCGGGTCAGATCACAAACTAGTATGCAGCTAGTGTGTCTGTAGGTGTGGAAGAGAGTACACCGGAAATGCATTGAGGCACCAGAGCACACAAAACATGCCTTCTATTAATGGTGCCGCTAACAGCTAGCGTGGATCCCTGCCACAGGGTTACAAGATCTGGGAGGTTTTTAACGACCACCATCGCTGCAGGATCGTCCCTCAAACCCGAAATGCCCAACACGAGGAAAATCAACAAAGAGCTGCCCCTTTCCCTCCCCGCAAAAACAAAAAAAAAACGACCACAAGAAATCTAGACAACGGGAGACGGAGATTCAAAGCTGCCTGTGGAGGAAGATGCTGGCATTCGTTCAAACTCATTCGCTGATGGAAGCTCTCCACCGCGGTTCCTGCTCTACAAGCCTCCATGTTCAGTTTCCATGCAAAAGCTACGGCTTAGGCGGAGGAAAAATAAAACGTGCAAGCACCTCCCAATACCCAGATGAAAGGGATGGGGGGGGGTCCTTCAAGTGGTTTGAGGATGGAATGACAGTGTCGTAAAATAACTTAGAAAACATGTATGGATGAATGAATGAAAAAAAAAAAAAGGTGTATCAAAAAATGCTGCATTTAGTTTCTGGTCAGTGAAGCAAACAGAACCACAACACTCGCCATCTCCGTCTTTAATGCTCGCTATGAACACGTGGTCTAAACAAAAGGACCAAATATCACACGTTAGATGTTATTATGGACGTCGACTCCTCAGAATTAGGTTTACAGCCTCGAGGTTTCTGCAGGTCCATCCGGGATGGTCTACGCTATGAATTCGTACGGGCGACGCTCCACACATCCAGGACATCTTCCCAGGAAACATAAAACAACTCTGAGGTGTAAATATATAATGGATTCCAGTCTTGAAACAGAAAACAAGTGGAAGAAACAACGACAACAACATCAACAACAACAACAACACGGCACCCATTCAAATCAGAATAAAAGCACAACATTTTGACGCGATGAGAAACGACATGGCTGATGTAGTCTGAGGAACGAGAGTGACGGTGGCTGGGTTGTAAAACGATGCATGTTTCATTTGCACATGAACAAAGTGCGCATGCGTGCGGACTCGTGGGACGGAGGTAAGCGTCTCTCTCTCTGGGGATTGGTCGCGTCGAGGGGGGGGGGGGGGGGCTAGAAGTCTCTTGGTCCATTGACAACCTCAGGAGCTGAGGCTGAACTGGTCTTGCTCAATGGGCTTTTTCACCCAGCCCCCGAGGCCTGCCTTGTGGAACGCCTTGATGAGCGCCTGCTTCGCCGAGTGGTACTCGGTGGTCGCCTGCTTGGCTTCGTGGTAGGAGCTGGGCTTCAGCATCTTGATCAACAAGATCGACGACAGCTGAGGAGCAGAGACAAACCGTTGACCGCTGTAACTCATGATCGCGTTCCCGACTCCGAATCGACCGGCGCGGGCGTGCTCACCTTGGAGTGCAGGCGAACCCAGCGGCTGTAGAGCGCATTCTTGCAGAGACGTGAAGCGCGGCCCATGTCGTCTTTGCCGGTGGTTGCATTGATCACCTCCAGGGCCTGGTCTCCCACCGTCCAGTTCACGCTGAAGTTGGGCGCCTTGCCTGGCTGCCTGGCTTCTGCGTTACTGATACCTGCAATCAAAATCAGTGCAAGGTCAGAGTCCTTGATGACAGATGTCACTCACCAAATCATTACAAACAAAAATCGCTGGATCAATATCAGAATGAGTAACTCCAAAACAGTGACGACAACGTTTTACTGAAACACACTGTTCACGCACGCACACACACACACACACACGCGGAGGCGTTTCCAAACATTATGCTACGACCCTTAAAACAATAAATTCCCTGAAGCGCCCAAGCAGAACGGCGGCAGTAATACGATTACACTTTTCTGTCTCTTTCCTCCAAAGCTTCTGTGGGGGACACCCAAAGGGAAGTATTAAACAATGCGTGAGGTATCCAATCATGGCAGCCCGTCCCTTCATATGACAGCGGCTCCCACACCTCTAACAGCGTGACCCCCCCCCCCCCCACTTGTGTTTTGTTGTCCTACTGAGCATGATGATGGCTGTATTGGTATTTCCTATCAGTGATGGGTCCAAAGAAAGCGAGCGGTAAGGATGGCAGTGAGAAGAAAAAACGCATGATGATGATGATGATGATGGAGATGAAGGATGCAATTATCGATCAACGTGACCGTGGTGTCCGTAAGTACGAGTGGAGTACATCAACGATATGTACACGTTTATGTATCTGTCCCTGTAAGGTACAATTACTGAATGAAGCGTCTCCCTTCCTTCCTCCACCATCGTCTGTCTCCAAAATAATCTCATAATAAAACCACATTTTATATTGCAGTAATACTGTATATCACTTATATCATTTTGTGTGTGTATCTATATTGCAATTACCATTGATATTAGCGTAATTTTTTTTAGGATTAAATTGTTTTCAGTTATTTTATATGGGAAACATTGATTTGAGATACGAACGATTTGAGTTAGGAGCTCGGTCCAGGAACGAATTATACTCGTATGTCCAGGTATTACTGCAGCATCCACAGAGGAGGACGCCGCCGAGCTCTCCGGGTCGCTTCCAACACACTGAGGGGCCTCAGCCTCCACCGGGAGATATATAGATGCCATAAATCCTGGTGTCATACTCTTTGTGTGTGTGTGTGTGTGTGTCTTAAACTCCACGGTTCCATTTGGTAGCACTTGTGGCAGAAGATGATTTAAAGGGGATGAAATTCTCAGTGCGCTAACGCAACAGTGCTTCACCGCTAAGAAGTCTCTAAAGCGGAAAAGGTTAATAACCGCCGACTATTATCTGCTCTCCCCTGCATTTAGAGACCAACCAGAGACGAGGCGCAGGGGGAGCTAAATATAAGTTCAGACAACGTGTCAGGACGGCCCCTCGTCATGCCCCGCAATGTACATGAAATGCACTCGCCTTTGATTGACCTTTCGTGCCTGTTTGTTTTCTGCTTTTTTGTTCGTATTAGCCGTGATTGCTTAAACGTATTTTCCAACTCGCAATTGTCCACCTAACGGCTTGCAGGCTGTCCGAGTTTTAGATTGAATGAATTTAGATGGTTGTGTTGTTCAAAAAAACAGCACGGACACAAAGTGCAAAGAATGTGTTTGTGTACTTTAACGTGAGTCCAGATAATTCGCTTCCGAAGCAGATAAATAAACACATTATTATTTAGTGTTATTCCCTTTCTGCTGAACAACATTTTTATTAATTAATATATGAAGATGTGTCTCATATCTAAACAATAGTTAAAAATAACATAACAATTTATTACGGATTTTTCGCATGGAAAAATAACTTTATATGTTTTTTAGACTGTCATCTGAATGAACAGAAGGCCAAGACTGAATTGAATAAAACTAAAATGGAGAGTCAGGACAAAGAAAAAAAAACAAAAAACCCTGCAGGAGTCCTGGCCTCTACGTCTATTTCAAAAGGTCAGGCCAAAGCTGAACATTTACAAAGATGATAAAATGATTCAAATTACACAGGAACTCTGTAAATGTCAGCTCAGATCAAACTGTCTCCCTGCTGCGGACCGATCAGCGAGGGGAATAAATATGCTTGCGGTTTCGGATTACCGTCTTCCTCGTTGATATTCAGACAGCTGGAGTTTGTTTGGCAAAGATTAACAAGAAGGTGTGTTGACAATGACAACTGACCGCTGAGCAGAGGCCTGTTCAGGGTGAACTGCTGCGGCAGGTCCTCGATATCTGCGATCCGCTGGTACATGGCCCTGGAGAGGTGGTCGCCGTGGTAAAGGCTGCCGAGGATGATGCTGGAGAAGTAGATGGGATCTGTGAAGTAGCTCATCAACGAGCCCTGAATGCCCACCACATTCCACCTGCAGGGCGACAACACAATTTTGCAGTTTTGATGATTTTTTTTCTGCAGTTCTTCAAGAACTGATCAATCAGCCTAAAATTAACATTTTAAAATTGCAAACCCCATTTATAAGGATTCAAAAATCATTAAAAAATACACATCAACTCTGATTCACTTTTACTTTTCATGGTTGGTGTATAAAAATAGCAAGAACAATTTAGAACCTTTTGATGATAATCCAGATCACTATGTGGACGGTGTAAATCCAGGTTGGAGAGGACTGAGCTGCTTGGCCGAGGTCTGTGCTCTCTGAGTGCTTTTCCAGTTTTAATATTTGTCAAGATTAGAAACCGTCAGCACCTCAACTCGCCTCATTGATGAGAATATGAACACGTGAAGAAATGGCCGGTCAAAATATAGAAAGTCATGCACTGAAAACTTCATAGAGTGACAAAACAAAGCAACATAATACGGCACGCGCATAAGTGAACACGCACATACGACCGCACTGCAATGTACATTAGTAAATAGTACCAATGCAATTTACCACACACGATCACCCACAGTCCTACGATTGTGTACCTGTACACTCCGAGGTACTCAATTCCATTTTCTACAAACTTCTGTGTATTTCCACGCTGTGTCATTAGCCATCTCCCCCCAGACATTTTCCCATTGACATGCTCTACGAAGCATCGTCAGAGAGGGAGGGCGCGCGAGAGAAGAATGGGGATGCAGGCGGAGACGGTGAGGGAAAGAATGAGGGGTCAGCGAGAGGAAGAAAAATGAGGCAAAGATGAAAGGAGGATATTTTTCCTCTATTATTTTTGTTTTCTTTGGGGAAAAAAAAAACGACATTCCTGAGATAAACATGATCAAAAACCTGTTATTGTTTAAAACGGGATCTATCAAATCCTTAAAAAAACATTCACTGATAAGGAAGTCGATAATAGTTGACTTCATTTACTCTTTTAAAGGGGAATGATTGAAAACATGAAACGTCCAGTGTGATAATTTTTGCTCTTCTTCTTTTTCTTTTTTCTTTCGGGTAAAATGTCTGAGAATGTGTGAAATTACCAACATGGAGCCAGAACAATGAGAAATACGCGATCGCAACACCCGAGGCTACAGACAGGGCCGATGCTTCGATGTGCAACGTGTGCTTGAGGGAATGCCTGAGATTGGAAACCAAAAGCCGTAACTGAATTTGAAATATTTGTTATTTTCTTATGCTGCTGCAGCAAAAGTACATTAATATTTCAGATAAGAATAACAAAATAAAAGAATAACGTATTCTTAATAACCCATTAAGAATAATGTATTTTAATAACATACAGCAATGCCACAACGTATACGTTTATCCGGATAACATCGCTATCCCTAACAATAAGGTTGTTTGATTTGATTTTTGTCCACATGGGCATATTGCTTTATTGATATAAAATAAAACACTACTTAATAGCAGATAGGGCCATCTGGAGCATATTATGAATGATTCATGACCGGCCCACAGGGGGGCAGCAGTGATTTTATAGAGGTGAGTTACGTTTTATAGGCATTTAAAGGCATCATTTTTAATATTCCATTTTTTGTAGGCTTCAAATCCACAAAACCTCATACTAGAGAGGCTGTTAAACTGGAGTCAATGTCCTTGTCTGCGTGTCCAAACCCGTCTAATAAAGCAGATAACGACAGGAGAAGATGCATGGACGCAGTGAGGGAGGACATGAGAGCGGCTGGTGTTGGGCTGGACGATGCAAAGGACAGGGTGAAGTGGAGAAGGTGGATTTGCTGTGGCGACCCCTGAAGGGACAAGCCGAGAGTCAAAGAGGGCGAGCGGCGCAGAGCTCATCTGAATAGCTTGAACAACAGAGGACGGCATGTTCTCGCCCAAGACGTAGGGCTGGCGTGTAATCACAGAAACAATGAGAGGACGGAGAACAACGCGCGGGGGGGGGGGGGGGGGGGGGGGGCAACATTACAAGCGAAAGCGAACCAATCAGTTGCTGTAAAAGAGCAGCCCCGCGGCTAGCAATCACTCACGAGGGGACAGGAGCAGGTGGGGGGAAGCCATTCCTCACCTGGCTAATGGCTGTGTCATGACCGAGAAGGCCTTTCATAGTCTGTTCCTCACAGGGGAAGAGAGATCCTCGCTGGGCCATTCCCTGAACTGGAAAGAGTTCATTTTCTGATACCATCTCTGTGACTGCAGCTGGTGGTAACACATCATGTTGTTGTTTTTTTTTTTTCTTTCTCGTTATCTCATAAAGCTCTGACCCTGGCGACATGTTGGGCCTTCAGCCTATTTTGCCCTCTACTGGCCCGGATCGCAGCGCTTTGGACAGCGACACAAAGCCGGGAATCATGGAGTAGCAGCGGCGACACAGCGGAAGGGCAACGCGACTCCTCCCTCACGCGAGCGCAAACAGCAACCGCTACGCAGTCGACATCTCCTCTCATCAAGCACACTTGGCGTTCAATCAGTCTGTGCGTTCAGGCAAGGTATTACAATTCTGGATGGAGGAGGAGGAGGAGGAGGAAGAGGAGGAGAAAAAGAGAGCGACTCGGGAGAAGAGTTATGGGGAAGTTTTATCGTTCATCACAAGGGAGGCACCGTGTTGCCTTGAACATTGACAGAGACTAAAGACGCTATGATCTGCCTGCAAAAATGCTCCAGGGACGGGGGGGGGGCATCAGTTCAGCAGTCCCTGACACTCCCCGAGGAAATGATCGACTCGGAAAGCCAAAGTCGAGATATAATGCAATTCCCGACAAGTACTATGAGTAAATAATAAAAAAGGGATCCCGAAACATTACATGTCTAAATGTCCTGCATAGATTTACAGCAACCGAATACAACCTTTTTTTTCTCTCTTGACCAGTTTATGAAGCAGAGTTTACAATTCTGCTTCAAGAAATTATTTTGATATTTTAGGAAATATGTTAATCAGAATTATTACCAATCAGCAGATTAATGAAATCGAACACGAAAGTGTTAATCGATGAGCTTTAGAAGTTCTGGCAGGGGAGCAGTCCCCTTGTTCTCGCTCTTTACGCTAAGCTAACATGTCATTCTTTAATTTAATTACTTCAAACAATCAGAAGCAACAACGCGTCTCATTAAAGACACCTGAACTAAATGAAACAAAAGTGATACGTCCTTCTGTATCGCCATAGCAACACCAATGTACCTTGCGATCTTGTCGCTGCAGGACATGGTGAGTAACCGCTCCCCCTGCAGCACCCCGTCCCAGGTCTGGATGGTGTTGCTTGACCGCACGGGAATGGTGCCTTCCCCCGATTCGATCTTGGTCCTCAACTGTCCCCGCGCTTTTCGGTTTGGATGTCTGTCTCCTTGGTCTGAGTGGGGCAGCATGGGAAGACAGGAATAATACGAGATACATTCATAAATGCATAAAACTGCAAAAATAAATTACAGGTTAAGACGGTTATTTATAAAACTTTCACACAAACATGTCCCAGGTCCCACAATAGTCCCACAAATGTCTTGCAAACATTAACAGAATGACCCCGATATTTATTATTACATTATTAATGTTCTCTGCTGTTCCGCCGGCACACGCCATCTATTCAGCGGCTAATTGAATGTGGTTGTTTTCTATTCAGTCTGCCATGTGCAACGGAAAACACTGACAAGAGTGCGAGGGAGGTTAATCAGTCAGACAGCGCGGGTGAGCTGGGCGGGAGGAAGACTGATAGAGACAGACAGCAAATGAGAAACAGCTCTAATTACAACAGCCTTATTTAAATGACTCTAATGTGTATTTGGGCATCAGAGTAAAAATTCAAATGAAACGAAGCCAAGCGTGAGAAAGGGAGGAAAGCGACAAATGTAATTAAACAAGGAGAGCGTGGACGCAGCACGGGCACGCTGTACCTTCCACGCCAGCCTCGTGTGGGGAGAAGATCCGGGCGTCTCCGCAAGGCGAGGTGCTGATGTAGAGGTGGAACTGAACGTTGTCCTTTAAGCTGTAGCCGCCCTTTTCGCACCACACAAATATGGACTTCTGGTGCTCGTCCATGTTGTTGCTGCGACGATGGACAAAAAAAAAGCGATTTCAACGTGGCGGCTAACGCAGGAGCTCCAAACACGAGATTTCAAACGAGCGGAATTAGATTCACCGGAGAGCAGTGCGAATACGCGTGACCTTCGCCTTCATCGCTGAACTGTCCACTGACCTGAGGAAGAACTCCAGCTGAGTGTAGAGGTACCTGATGAGCGAGCGTCGGGCGATTATCTCAGCGTGGCAGTCGTTGAGCGCCAGGCCGCGGTCGCTCATGTACTCACCGTTGATGCATTTGGTTCCCGTGGAAACACAAATGACTTGCGCTTCTTTCACGTCTGTCCCTGTTGGGGGGGGGGGGGGGGGGTAAAGGCAACAAAAACGAATTAGCCATTGTGCACCTGAAGTGAATACGGTACATTTCGTCTACATGATTTTTTTAAAGAAAAAAAAAATTAGGGTGAGAAAATACATTCTATTTTTATGTTCTGGTTTGGCGAGCTGCCACAGCCCGCGTCAAAAGTATTTATTGCACTTATGGACACAGAAATTGTCTTAATACTTATTATATTATTAGAAATGTTGCAACGCAGTTCTTTGGATTATAATGTACACCATTATGTGATCTATCTCTGTAACTGTACCTTAGGAAATATACAAAATGTTTGCGTTGGAAGTTGTGCTCATGTCTCAGTTCAATGCTATGACACTAACTGATTATTAGTTGGACGACTTTAGTTTTTATATACTGTGTTTTAATGTATTCCCTGACGTCCTCAGCGCACTGAAATATGACATGAAACCCATCTGGTAGATGTGATAAACAGTCTGTCGCCATTTTATTTTGTCAAACTTGGACGAATTAATGAATAAATTATGTTGAAAGATCATTTAATTCTCTCTTTCCTGTTTGAGAATAAAACATGAGCAGCTTCCCTGCTCCAAAATAATCCGTGGAAAGCCTTCGATGTCCGAGGCGCTGAACGGCTGAAGAAATGAACTGAGGATTTATTAAACCACAGAGCTGGTTTAGGTAGTTTAATCCTGCAGCATAATATGACTGAAAGATTTGTTGTTTGTTGTTGTCACAAATAACAAGGCAAGATGTTGCTAAATTGGCTTTTACCAAATGAGGAAACGTAATCCACTTTCCTCCACAGCCTTGAACGGATACTACTTGAAATTTGAATGCTCCGACATGTTGCTGGCGCGCGAGTGTCAAAAAAAAAAAAATCTACCTGTTGTCATGACGACTCCTGCTAAGACTTTCCGTCGCGCGTGCGGGGAGGTGAAATTGTCTGTCAGCTCGCTGAACTTCTCCACCACCAGGCGAGAGACGGCATCAGCCAGAACCTGCAATCCAACGCACAAGACACACCAAACCCAGACACACACGATATGAGCGTGTGTTTCATGTGTCGACTTACAAAGAGCATCCTGCGTTATCCACCCCCCCCGCCCCCCCGGAGCAACGTGTAGCTGTCATCGTCTTCAAATTCACCTGCGAGCTCCAAGGAATCAGGAGCGTTGAAATGACAACAAGTGAAGCGAGGCTGACCCCCCCCCCTGAGGTATATCTAATCGTCTTTCAAGCAATACTGTGAGTTTGGCGTGACAGTTTATAATCTACCATCTCCCCTCTGACAGTAAATCCTAAAAACAAACAAACAGGTAAACCTTTCCTGCTGACATTCTGCAATGCTCAGACTAATCCAAACTCCAGGGGAGCCTCATGTGAACTTCACACCTCTTTTTATTCTTGGACAGCCCCCCCCCCCCCCCTCTTGCTGGCTCTTTATCCATTGTTAATGTGATAGAAAATGATGACAAGAGGAGAGACGACGGCTGGATGACCACAAATGAAAGAGATTAGTCTAATATTACTTCCCTGCCACTTCGGAATCATCCATTCGTAGCCAGATCATTTGAATTTTCAAATGTCAAGGTCGTCCGTGGTGTAGAAATGACTGATAATCTCTAGGGGTTGGGGGGGTGCAAAAAGAAGTTGATGCACGGATCGCTCTGACAAAAAAAAAATCTCTGTCCAGAAAGAACGTTTCATTTCTTGACTAAAAGAAGACACATTTTTCTCCTTTCTATTTAAAGTATTTAACGGCTTTACGGTTTAAGAATCAATAAAGCTACAAAATAGTTAACATGGCTTTGCAACAGCAGTGGTCTCCATCCTTTTCTTCTTTTTTTATTTTTACCCCATTAGTTCTTTGCCAGATGGGGACAGACTGCAGAAATTAAATACCAAGCGACAGAGAATTAATAGAGCAATTAGCAGAGGGGGGGTGCAAGCGCTAAAAAAAGGGATCTTGTGGAATGAATCTGTTGACAAGTGGAGGCGAGGAAAGAAAATGCTTGGAGGGAGGAGACTGCTGACAGTGTGTTGTGCTGATTAGCTCTGCCGACAGCGCTATCGCTCGTCACACACCAGCCTGGCTTTGACAGTCACCTCCAGTTGCAGCGAAAGCAAACCGACTGTCCCCACACTGTGACCACCTGACGCGACTTAATGATAACCTGCTCGACAAGCGGGGGTTTGACAGGAGGAGACGTTTGGAGGAGATCTGTTTGCAACCTAAACTTTATGTGAAGGAGAGTCTATAAACGACTACGATGAACGACAAAGCTTTGCCATTAAGTTTTTGCCTTAATCTGGTGATAAATGTCCGAGGATAAAGGGAACAAATGATTCCAAAACGCTGTAAAAGGCCATTTCTTCACGTTATGCAACTTCAATAAGCATTGCTTCTGCCTATTCCTTTTTTGGTTGTAATGTATATTTAGTTTTGTTTAAGTTGTATTTATTAATTTTTATTGTCTTAATCTGACAACCAAAATAAAAATCACGAGATACTGTGGTAATTAAGAAATAATACATTAATAGCCATTGATTGCTCAACTTTAAAATCTATTAACATAACAGTCACTTTCCAACAAGCCATGGACTGGACTTGGACTACTGGACTAAGAATGATTGCATTGTAAGGTCCTAATGGCTGAGCAACCCGCTGACATACATGAGAAACTGTAATGAAGTATGGCAATTTACACAGCATAAACATCTTACCTGTGGTAGGTGAAGCTGCAATCCCTCTCTGGGTATGGGTTGCCGGGATGGCGTCTGGTCTAGCTGCATGTTGAAGAGAGCTGAGAGGGCGGCCTGAGCTGCTCGGGCTTTAGCCAACTTCTTGTTACGCCCTGAGCCTTCAAAAGTCTGTGCATCCACCGTTACTGACATCACAAAATTCTTGGCATGACTCTCCCCACTCTCTGAGACAAAGTCATATTTGAGGCCTGGCCTGAGCTCATTGAGGATCATGACTGGGTTTTTGCCACTGGAGGGTGAGCTGAATGCTGATGGAGGGGGCAATGGGGCCTGGACAAGGTTGCTGCCAGGTGGTGTTGGCAAAGGGTATTCCCCTAGTGAATTTAAGGAACTGCTACCATTAGAGCCCAGATAAAAAGATTCCTCAGGTGCAGCTGGTGTCTCAAAGCCATTGAAGAGCATATCTGGGAAGTCAGCTTGGTCTGACGTAAAGTCTGTGTTCACTGTCAACGTTCGACCCATGGCCAAGTGCGCCTCGGAGGCATTGGGGAACTGGACGAAGGAACGCAGCGCTTTCTCCGCTGCATTCAGTTTGGCCTTCTTCTTAGTTGGGCCCATACCCTCAAACATCTGTCCGTTGACTTCCACAGTCATGACAAAAACCGGTGCATGGACTGGTCCTGTCTGAGACAGCAGTTTATACTGTAGACCCGGTTTGATTTCATTCAACTGCATCAGCGCGTTCTTGGGCAGCACTGGCCCTGGTGTTTTCTTGCGCTTCTTGGCCCGGAACTTTGAGTGTGTGTGTCCATTGTTTCCCTCCTCTAGGGGGCGCTTTCGACTGCCCAAGCCGCCTCCATTTGGGAGTTGTTCAGCAACTCCCACCCCGTCTTTGCAGGACACGTTGTCCAGGTTTCGGTTTTCCTTAACATCGGTGCTGCTCGAACCTGCGGTGCCCAGAAAGAGTAACTTACAGCGCCTTCGTTGCAGGATCTTGTAAATGCAAAATTTATAGATTCCTTTATCACTCTTTGGAACTGAACCAACAATTTGTGTTCCTTTGTCAAAGCAAGAGCAGCTCACTTTTCATTTTATTAAACATATTAACCTGTAGTCTATTGCATTAAAACAAAGGGCTTACACCAGGAAGCCTTCTGGCCTTACAGATGTGCTGCTTTTTAACGTGACTCTTTCGCTTAACAATGAAAGCAGTGTCGGAATTTGTGTAAATAGAATTCATATTTGAACTAAGAATTATATCTCCATAGGCGTGAAGACAACAGCTACATATAACTACATAAATGTAAAAAAGCAAGCTGAAATATCCCCACTAAAGCCAGACGCTTAAACGCACACAGAGCTGTTTCTCATCCACTCTATCGATTTGTATTTGCTTGGGTGTCTACAGAGAAAGTATAGGGATCATTTAAAGTTTTTTATTTTCATTTTAACTGAAGGTTCTGAAATACACTGTGCTGTGGAACACATATCACTGAATCCAGTTAGCAAAGTGGATGGAATATTGGCATTTTAAATTTTAATTTATAACATCCTTCAGCAAAGGCTTGATAGGTTACTCCTTGCGGTACTGAGTAGAAAGAGAGGCCGCAGTGTGCATGAGTGGGATTGTAGGTTGGGTTGAGGGAGTGCAGGGAGGAGTGCAGGGGGGAGGAGCTGAGGACCAGGCAGGAGAATACGTCAGGCAGAAGGAGTAGCCTCCACCTACTGCAGGATCCTAAAGGCTTGATTCGTGACAGGGTGGCATGTTAAAAAGCTGTTTACCCATTTTCCAAAATATTTTTTTTTTTAAAGAATGACTGTCGTATTTGAAATGAGAAGAATCTGAATTGAAAATCTGTTACTAATGAGGTGCCATTTATAAGACCCTGCGCCTCTGAGATCCCCCCCACGGAGCTTGTCAGAGAACACAGTGTTTCAGGTTGCAAAATGTAATGACATGCCGTTACCATCTGCATTCTACAATCGCCGTGTCTAAAGGCTAGGAAAGAAGACATTTATTCTTGTGATCGAGAACACACACACAGCAACGTCCTTTAATTAACCGAGTGAATTAGGGAGAGGAGGGGCAAGCGCACGCATGCACAACAGTGTCTAGGAACTGCCACCGGTCAAAGGACTGAACACGTGAATAAATGAATTACTGTATTTCAAGACTACGTCAGCAAATACAACTGCTGCTCATTAAGCATCTCCGCCTGCATAGAGCGTCATGCTACTGGAAATCTGGGTATTCCCATTTAATTTAATGCGGACTGCGCATCAATACAGATATGTAGCTATAGTATTCAGTTCTTCCCTGTTACCCACTGGACACAATGAGCCAATCAGCAAATGGAACGGCATACTGAAAACTCAAACAGGTGCCACAGACAAAAACAGTTCATACTGCAGCTCAACACATAAAGAAGCAGGAATTTGGAGCCCTCTTTCTAATGGTCAAATTGCTCAAACTGCCGCTGTTAATTTCAAAGTCTAAAGACTTTTTTGGCAGGACGAGGGACATCTAGGACTCCGGCACATCAGAGAACAAAAGCCACTCAGTGAGAGCCATGAGACCATGCACTGAAAAAAGTCAAACATGCAATTACGATCAATAATCATGCCAGTATCTGTGTAATCAGAACCCATTAGCTATGCAAAGGCTAAACATCAGATATACTTGAATGAAATCCTTCAAGCTTCATTTCCCTCTGGGTTTTGCATTAGCCGAAACAACGTGGACCAAAAAAAAAAAGGTCTTTGATAAGTTTTTTTTATTTTCAGCTCAACTAGTGCTTTAATTTGAAGACGGTGGATACGTCTGAATAATTGCGAAGGTTGTCGGAGAAAAGGCAGAAACCGTTTCGTGATTTTCTCTGGAGTTCCCTGCGTGAAAGAAACAGACCAGGGCTTTATCTTTGAGTACGTCTTCTGAAAGCTTCAGCGGCTTCAAAAGACAACAAAGACTACTTTGCAACCATCTCATTTGACTTTGACAGAAAACAACGCACTTTCGTCTCAGAGCGCCAACCGTGAGTACGGCGCTCCGATGAGGACTGTTAACTCGTACTGAGAATGGGGGCGGGGGGGGGGCACCGCTTGGTTGACAGCTCCCTTTTGAACGCAAGCTCAGAATTGTTAAGGCACGGGGAGACGCATTTAAATATGGCTTTCCGTGCCTTCTGAGGCTGATTTCAAACCAAAACGTCTAATTAAACTTCAATGAGATGGAGGAAAGGAAGGTAGAGAGGAATCTGTCATATGACCTGCAGTCTTTCAGATCTAATGATTAGCTCTTCAGTCAAAATAAAAGTTTCAATAAACTCAGTGGCCTTTGTTCGATCTTGGTTCGGGGGAGGACAAACGGTTGCTACCATCCTGCCCACGGAAGGGCAACTCTAATTAGGAGACAATCATTGGCCTTGAGGGATGCAACCAGTATTGTTTTGTTTGCGTTGTTCACATTAAAAAGTATTTGCTGGTCGGATTTGCTTTTAGATTGATTAATTTTCTGTAGCACTGGATGCTTTATATAACATAACATAACATATGGACAAGTGTTCATACTGATTACACATGAGAACGGCAAACGTGCAGAAATGAAAGAGACAAACAGGCAGACTTCAGAAAATAAAGATCAAATATCACTCAAACAAGGAGACGCACGTAAGAGAGAGAGAAAACCAGCGTGGACTCACTCATATTCTCCTCCTCATCCACATCCATGGTGACAGATTTGTTCTGACCCGAGAGCAGCCTGGCCCCCGCTGCACCTGAGGGATCAGAAGCACATGAATAAGCAGAGTGACACGCATGCACATAAACACACTGGAAGACCTTGAGTGGCTACAGTGATAATACATTTCTTGATGCCCCAGCACTAACACACAAAGAAAAAAAAAATGCACATATTGCACTGTGAAAGTAGCTGATGATGTAGGCACATAAATATTCAGAGACTCAGAGATATCAAGGTGAGCGCGGAGGCCAGGGCTGACAGGTCTTAATGGCAGGAGCAGCCTATTGTGACTTTAATATCCCTCCGATTAGGCCTCATTTCCCGCTGCCTGCTGAGAGATATACGGCGAGTGACATGGCCAAGTTGCTCCACCGCCCGGCGCACGACTTATCCCAAGGTGGCGAGTGCGATTAAAGCTCATTAAGCTATCGTTTTCACACCAACACAGAATCGAGCGATTTCACGCTGATCTGAAACGTTCGCCGACGACGGCGATTATACACTGGCAGACGACGACGGATGGAGGAATGGCTAATTAAGAAAAAGAAAAAGCCTTTTCCCAGACTTCTTGGAGCTTTAAGGACATGTACAAACAAAATAACACCAGCGGTTAGCGCTGTCGCCTCACAGCGAGAAGGTACCGGGTTCGAATCCTATCTGTT
The DNA here is from genome assembly GCF_040956055.1 of Brachionichthys hirsutus. Lineage (NCBI taxonomy): Eukaryota > Metazoa > Chordata > Actinopteri > Lophiiformes > Brachionichthyidae > Brachionichthys > Brachionichthys hirsutus. The sequence goes on along the minus strand of NC_090908.1, from coordinate 9,975,729 downwards.
CGGAGTTCGTATGTTCTCCCCGTGTCTGCGTTTAGTTTCCTCCGGTTCCCTCACACCTCCAAAAACATTGGCATTCCCAAATTGTCTGTAGTGTAGTGCGTTCAACTCTGTGTGGGCCCGAGATGCATCCAGGGTGCACCCCACCTCGCCACCATAGCAAGTTGGGATAGGCTCCAGCAACTTCCGTGGTAGAAAATGACAGAATTTTAATTCATGAAAACATTTGAATACCAGTTTATAATCTAAAAAACTCCTTCATAAATCATCCCACAACCCTCCTGTTAAAAAAACATTCCAATAGTTTTAATGCTCATTTCAGACCAACTGTAAGATTTCATTTTTGATAATCATTGAAACAACTTTAAGACGTGACAAAATATCCCTTCAGAGAAGTGCGTGGAAAAGTTGCGACAATGCTAATTACGGCAATAATAGGGCCGAGAAAGTTTTACATGCACGACTTCACCTTCGATCAGTCTCCTCACCATACGCTTAAAAATTTATAGAGCAACAAAAAAAATATTGCTGAGAGCAGGGACGATGAGGGCAGGCTAATGCAACGGGCTAACGGCGCAGGTTAGATGAGAGAAACGGAAAGTTGAAGCAGCAAAGAGGGGAAAAGGGAGGGAGAGTCAGAGAGAAAGATGGCGTGATGATACAGAACAGATTGTGCTGATCTGACTCTCTCTCTCCCCGTCTTCCACCAGCGCCCCCATTCCTCAGCTCGACACTTTCTTAAGCTAAACTAAATGGGCTAATTAATCTGGGCTAATGGCGGGTGACAGCAAATATGCTTGCACAATTATCACCCTCTTAAAGATTCATATTCCTGCCCATAATTGAAAACGAAAAGGTGGGGTGAAGGGGGGGTAAGGGGAGGAGTAGTTGAGATTGGAGTAATTTTTCTCAGGTAGCAGGAGTCAGGTGCCCCCCCCGGCATTCCCCCCCCCCCCCGACTCAAAACACTCCTTCAGCGACTCCTACCCACAAGACTAGGTGTGCCGATTTCACTATTTCCTCTTCGTGATAATGCCGTGAAATTGGGTAATTGTGGATAAATGACTTACATTAAGCCTCTCTGGATGTAAAGTTAAGCATTAATAAAATACCGGCTCTATTCGCATTCACTCAACACACGCACACACACACACACACACCGCTGTGTGGCGTACTCAGCACACACAATGCTAACGTGGTTGTCAGCTTTGATTTACAGATGAGGCCGCCTTGGCCAGAGAATCTCTAACGATTCCTGAAATCAGGTGCGATCGCTGGGGAGAGTCCAACGAAGATTTCGTGAAGGGAGCGTATGAGCGTGTTTGAATCATTCTGGAGGTTAAAGGGCACGGCGCTTTAGAGAAACACCTGCTTTAGGGCATTCTGTTGAGTTCTGATCAATCATCATCCTATAATTCCTAAAAACACGCCGTCCTCAATCAGGAAATCGATGTTACGCACCGAGACACATAGCAGCTCAGATGCAAACCGCATATATATAGTACCGTATGACATTTGGATGTACAGCCTTCAAAATGTGGAAAATGTGCAAATAATGTTTTACACACATACTGCACGAGTTAACTGAATTGTTTTTTGCAGATATATCCTAAATTGGCATTTTAATGCGAGTAGCAAACACCTGAACATCTTACAGATTAACTCGTGCAAATATTTGAACTTATATTCTACTCCTGATTGTCTGCTTGCTCTGGAATAAATTTCTCTATAATTAAAGCACAAATGACAGTAATTTATAAAGTCATTTATAAAGCCTTATATACAGTATATATATATATATATATATATATATATATATAAGCATGGACATTTGCAAGCAGATTTATAAAATACTGTAAAAGCAAAGCAGGAGCCTTATTAAAGTTTGGTATGTGATTGAAAGAGTGAATTTAAAGCGAGTCAAATGAATCGGCTGTCAGGCTGCAGACAACCCCCCCCCCCCCCCCCCCCCCTGCATAAATGATACTGCGTCATCAAGTTGTAAGACTGCTGGGTTCCAGGTAATTCCGAGTGGATGCTGAGGGAGGCAGGGAGAAGAGAAAGATGAGAAAGAAGATGAAAAACCCTAAATTCAATCTGGTGAGAGGGACTGAGGGGAAATAAGGTGATTTTGATTTGTCTCTCGTCCCTCGCTTGAGCTGTGACAGAGCGATAGCGCATCGCCACCGTGGAGCATCGACCAGCTGACGTGAGGAGGTGGGGGCGGAGTGAGGGATAGAAAGGTAAAGGTGAGGAAAGAATAGAAGATGAGGGGAGATAGAAAATGCAATCCTATTCCAGGTAAGAGAATCATTATCTCCTCTGAAACAGAAGGCGAGAGGAAGGCCTGTCCTCGGCAGGGTGTGGGTTCAAAAGCGTCTAAAACAAACTGCGCATGATGGCCGAGGCACAAACTCACAATTATTTCAGACCAACTTCAGAGCTTTAAAAAAAAAAAAAAACTACGCAGTGTGAGTCATAAATAATTAAATAAATGATCTTGCTTGCACAAAGGGATGACCTTTAATATTTGTAGACAACCTTTATATAATTTAAAAAAAAAGATATAAAAATGTCAACGTTTAGCCGCGCAGCTCTGTAAGCAAATCGGTTCAAGTTCAAAGCGAATTTTTAAAGAGAACAAAAAAGGAAAGGTGCATTTGTTCACCAACTGTGTTTCAGGGGCCTGAAACTGGAACAGGTTCCTGAGTTACATTTTTCTTCTAGCAAAACAGAACGAGTATAAGATCTGACGCCATGGTCACATTTTGTGTGTGACTTTGACCGTTTCCATGCGCTGAAAGAACAGGAAGTGTTTTTCCGTGCTCTGCTGCGTCGTTGGGGGCTCCTCAGTCTTTAGAAGGTGACTCCATTCACGATGCATACGGTGCTTTTTTCATATGGTAATGAGTGATTTTTTTTTCCTGGTCTCTTTAGTACCTTATCTACATGACCTTTCAGTGTAAATGGGAAGGGACAAGCTTTTAAAAAAATTAATTCCTTCGGACAGACCCACCATGAAGAGAAGGGTAGCCTTCAGATGACGACACAGATGTCCCTGCTGTGGATAAATCATAACCTCATCATAGGTGAGCAAAGTGACACACGAAGATCACAAATTGAAGAAACCAATTATGAGCTGCACACCTTCAGGGGAAGGCCATTTAATTGTCTAGCTGTTTTTGAGGAGATGTGAATAGACCATATGTCATTACAGACAGAGATACAGACAAGTGGAACCCTACATTCCTTTGCGGTAAAGGCGGGTGAAGTTTCAGTATAGTCTGGAGTATAGACGATAGGATCAAGGTGAAAAGCTTTTACTCAAAGACTCAAAGTGCCAGGGCCAATCACATCCGCAGCATCGAGCACTTCGCTCCTTTTGCAGCAGATGACTTGCTTGCTTAACTGACCGCTCAGTGCGCCGGGCTCTCTGGGGCGCTATTGTGGCTCACAGTATGCCAGGTATGCCGGGACTCGCTGTGTAATGGACCGGTACCGAGGCTCAGCTGGGAGTTAAGAGGGAATAATGGATACTAGCTTTACATACAGGCTCTGACTTGATCCTCAAAGACTGCAGCTATTTCAGGGGTGCAGTGCTCGGATTTAGTTTTACCTTACAATAAATGCACTACAATGCAAATTCAAACGTCAACATCTTATTCTACTTATTCATCTACGTTGCTCTATAAATACGGAGAAATACTTCATGTACATAAATCCTGGTATTACACTTTCCCTTGAAAAATAACACAAATAAAGTAAAAATAAATAAAATACTGGCAATAATTACAATGCTACAGCAGCCATAACTGCGATTCTACAACAAGCAGATGGGATGCTGTTGTGTAAAATGTAAACATACAAATAAAGGAATCAACTAACTAAAATAAACCGAAAAATAAATGCAAGGAAATACTCATTAATTAAGACGCTGAGGTTCTCCTTGGGAGTGACCAGGTTGGATAGGATTAGAAATGAGACAAAAAGAGGGACAGTGAAGGTTAGACGTTTTGGAGACAAGATCAGAGAGGCCAGACTTTGATGGTTTGGACATGTCCAGAGGAGAGACAGGGACTATATCGGTAGAAGGATGCTGAGGATGGAACTGCCAGGGAACAGGGCTAGAGGTCGACCCAGGAGAAGATACATGGACGTAGTGAGGGAGGACATGAGAGCGGCTGGTGTTGGGGAGGACGATGCAAAGGACAGGGTGAAGTGGAGAAGGTTGTTTCGCTGACGGGACAAGCTGGAAGAAGAAGGAGAGGAAGAAGAAGCAGAAGGCGGCGGCTGGAGGGGATTCACACCATTTGCATAACTTTAGAAATGAGTCAGACAATAACTGATTGGTCCACTAGCTCTTAATTACATGGCTGACAACAATGGGAGGCACGTGCACCCTTTCTAATAAGGAATGTGAGAGTGTCTGAAATCTCATCGGAGAGCGCAAACCTCTGTTCTAAATTGTTTTTGGTCGCTTGATACACCGATCATGAAAAGTAAAAGTGAATCAGAGTTGATGTGTATTTTTAACTGATTTTTAAACGTAAACCGTTTTTTCAATCATAAAATGTTAGATTTTTTCTTAATTACAGACTATGTTATAACTAGTATATTAATGCTCTATTTTTTTAAGGCCAGCAGAATGTCTGCCATGTACATGGAATGGAATAAAAATTAGTAGAGATTGACAAAAAGGAAGTGCAGGGATGGAGAGCTGTGAAAGGAGGCGAATCTGTCTTTTATTGTGTTCCAGACTTTAATATCTGACAGCCGGTCATTTATCATCGTGAACCGCTGATGGTGAGGGAAGGCGAACGTGGAGGAAGCAGAGGCAGAGAGTATCGATATGAATTTTTTATTTGATGGGTTTTATGGGAGATTGGATTTCAGAAGCCTGGCGGAGTCAAGGTTCACGGAGGAGTTAAAGGAAAGAGAGAGAGAGAGCGCGAGAGGCCGAGTCATAAAGGCTCGCCGAGAAATAATAGTGTCCAAACTCATGAAGAACACCCACGAACACTTTTCTTTCTATGTACGGATGTAGGGGAGGCTATTCCACGCAGCGCGTGCAAAGGAGCTGTAAATCAAACGCCCCCAAAACAAAGGCCATGAAGTTGCCATCACTCTGCTGGAGGACGACCGCATGCATTTTCCGTGTTTTGTTTCTGCAGCCGAACACAAACCTGTTTACGTTCCCACTTTTATTTCTCTCACATTCAGAAGAAAAAAAAAAAAACATTTTCAGTTGCATTTTCTTTTCTGCCTTCAATTTTCACACAAGCTTCAGGTGGGTTCATAAATCATCTGAGTGAGAGACCAGGATGCCTCCAGCACTAATGGGGTCAGGGGGGTGGGGATGGGGGGGGGGGGGCAGTTGTTGAGGGTTGCTGGGCGAGGGAGGACGGTGAAGTTCACGGCCGCCGCGGTCTCAAGGCCGGAAGGGAGAGACTGCTCAGCCTCGAGCTGCGCCACATCATAGGCCGCCAACGCCAGTGAGGCAAGAACACAAAATGGTGTCAAAAATAAATTCAAGAGGGACTCACAAATAAACGCAGCAAGGAAAAGGAAATAACAGCGCCCTCTGAGGCAGCCATTTTCACAATGAATTGCAGTTATTACTTAAGTTGGTAGATTTGTTCCTCTTTGAGCAGATCAAGGAGGTTGAAGTTTGGCAAAAAATACAAAATAAGAAATTAGGACCAAGTTTAATACCATACTTTGCATGACAGCACATTGTGGATGTGATCCAGATTGATTTATGATAATCAGACCACCCATCAACATAAAATATTCATTTTTAAAAACATGTTTTTTATAAAGTTATTCTACTCAACATCCACTTTATTCCACGGCGTTTCAACCGAGAAGCACGGGACACGGTCAGATGCTGAAATATGAAGCGGCGTGCGCCGACTTCCACCACAGGGGAAGCCTCGGTTTGTCGTGGCTTTATATGGTCTGGATGCTGTGCAGATTTGTGTTTGACAAATATGAAGTGAATACCAGAAAGATTAGATCGCTGCTTTGTGCCTGGTGCAAGACGACAACAGCAAAACGAGTTGGGCGAATGAGCCCCACCATTCCTGCATGGTATTTAAAGCAGACGTAGCACGGAGCACCTGCTAGGTCTGGCCATTTAATAAGAAATAAAGAAAATAATTTATGGAGTAAGACTTTAAGAGATTTGTTGTTGATTAGGATAATCTAACCAGAAACAGCCAATAATTGTATAGTTTCAGAGCCTTGTGCTTATTAAAAAATAACGCGTTCAGGTGATGTTAAATACAATTTAACAGTTTAACATAACATTCATTTTAGATTAGTGAAGACTGAAGCTGCCAAAAGTGTTTTTTTCTGTCCTTTAAGAAACGGCCACGTTCAGGATAAAATCTGATTAATCTGCAAATCACAGACAAATAGAATTACTAATAAATTCCCCAAAAGAAATAAGTAGTTGAATGTGTCTTTTATAAAACTTTGTTTTAATTGGTGGAGAAACAACAACTCACTTCTCACGGTGGAAAGTTATAGGAAAGAAGGAAACCAGGAGAGCTGTGCAGGTGGCGGGAGAAGCAGGTTACGTCCAAAATGAGAAATCGAAGATGAGGAGGGGGAAAGAGATGAAAAAAAAAAAAAGTGGGTGCATGGAAAAGGAAGGAAGCTGGACAGAGACAAATAGCCATGAGGAATGGGAGAACCCACTTCCGAGACAGCCCTAACGCAGACTGATTGGCCCACCAGGATGTGCGCCGCCATTTCTGGCTGATTCCAACCCTTATTCCTAAAAAATATAATTCAAGCCATGCCAGAACAACCAGCATGTGGTATTACAACAGTGTAATATGACATATATATGGGTGATTTAATGTGTGCGCCTTACTTCATTACTGCGGAGAGACGTTTTAGATACTAAATCGTGCTTCTTAAAGTCTTCTGCGCTCACGAGATCTCAGCCCGTTCTAAAGTTCAGGCCACGCTGAAGGTGAAACCGATTAGCTCTGCGTCATATAACACATCCAAAGTGCTACGATTTGCGTTGCCCCTCATTTCCCTGTGCGTTAACAGCCCGCTTCACGTGGAGGCTTTGATCATTTTGGCCGGGATCATTTTTCATATTATGGACTATTGTATCGGATCTCCGGCCTCACGCAAAGCCGAAGGCGTGCAAGAACGTAAAAGACGAACGATGAAACAATGTGTGCAAAGCAAAGGTATAGTGGAGTGAAATAGAAAATCAAGACAGAGGGGAATACAAGGAGGAAGAGGAGGACCATTGTTAACATTGTTAGGTGAGAGAGAGAGAAAGAGAGAGGTACTGTTGCCATCCCAAAATCCCATTACTTTCCCCAATAAAGCTTTGGCGGGCGGCTGAGTGATTACCTCAGAAAAGTGCAAGAGAGGAAGTATCTTAATGAAAATGGGATTAGGTTTTTTTTTTTTTTCTTTTGTAAAGTCAAACCTTCATCATCTCTGTTGCTTCCTCAGGTGACGTCTCGAGGCACCGACCAGGTAATGTACTGTAATGGGGAAGGGTGGTAGCAGGAAGGGGAGTGCCTGTCGTGTTGCCTGATTAGAACTGATGGACCAAGGTAAGGTGGTCCCAAAAGCGTGGCCGGCCAACATGGCCCTCCCTGTCCGCGTCAAACGGCGAAGAGGCTTTCATCGGAGTCCATTATTCAATTTGGCTCCTCTAATGACCGGAGAATTAGGCTGCCAGAAGCGATTTGCCTTCTTAGTCCTGCTGCTGGACGTTCCTATTCTGCATATTAAGAAGCAGCCATTCAGAGGCTGACATACGAAGAGGCTCCTCCAATCAGAATCAAACAGGATGAGCTTGGATGAGGACAGAAGAAATTCGAGGGACGCGCATCTCGGGACGAAGCGACCGAGTCCTCGTTGTCGTCCACGCGATGCATTGGTGGTCACGTGATCGAACAGGTGCCACCTGCCAGGTTCAGCGACACTGATTGGGCGGAATTAGCGGCTGAGTGATTGGCGGCGTTCTATTTTGCTAATTTAATGGTCCGCTTCCAAAGAACAAGCGAGAGCTGCTGCTCAGCGAGCAGCTGAGAGGCAGACAGAGGCAACAGGGAATTAGAGAAGCATGCGGAGCCAGCAGCCGTTCCACGTCGAAGAGGAGTCGGGGGGGGGGGGGCGGGGGGCGTTTCAAAGGAGCTGCAGCGTTGGGTTGAGAGTTCCATTCTGCTCGTGTGTCGCACGGCGAGCCGACGAGGACGGTCGCCAACCAATCCTTTCGTTTTTTCTTATTTTCAAATTAAACATAAGAAATAATCCAGGAAATTCTGCAAACTGGACCGTTTTTCAATTCAACTGTTGTGCACTATGCCACGTGCACGTCGTGATCAGTCTTGCATCGTATCTGAATACAGAACTGAAAAAACGTGCTGCTGATCTAGAACTTCATACCATGGCTGCAAAAGCCTTGCGTTTGTGCTACTTCTTCCAGTTTGTGGGTTTCTCGCTGCTTCCCAGCAGATGTTTGTCTCGTTTTTCCATTTTGCCAAAGAATGATAGAAAAAAGGTGAATAGATCAAACTAAATAAAGGATTCCTCACACTTGCTTTATCTCTATGTGCATTGTCTGTCCAAATCCAAGCATTATCTTAATAATAATAATAATAATAATAATAATAAGCCAGAAACTTTTGCTTTCTTCAATCTTTTCAAGGTTGGTGGGTGGCTGCCTCTTCACGTTTCACACGGAGCTGCAAAATCTATTTGACAGCTGTGATTTATGAGCCAGCACATAGGCACCAGGCGCCCGTGGGAGGGGGGGGGGGGGTACGTTTGAGTGTGTTTGGAACTTTGTGACTGTGGGTGTGGGTGTGATGGCGCCCCGGCTCACAGCGGACCTCCACCGCTGTGCTCAATGCTCAAGCACCAAATATCCAGAAAAAAGCAACACAAGTAAACATGTCAATGATTTGTTCTTTTTTTTGGGGGGGGGGGGATCATCTTAGTTCCCAAAGCTTCCTTAAAGCCAGCTACCTTCCCTAACTCGCTTAACGCCTCACAGCATCACAACCATCGCCACCTGTCCCGTTCAAGGCAAGGCGAGGTGCACATAGAGCCTGAAAATAAATGCCTTGACGCGAGTAAAAATCCACCCGTGGCGCTGCCACCTGGGAGCTGGATTTCACACCTTGTGGCTCTGCTGTCGTCAGGCAGAGACAGCGAGTGATGGACAGCGAAGGCGAGGACGGAGAAGGGGAAACCGCCGCCAGAATCCAAAAGGGCTGTGACGGCTGGCAGAGAGCGGAAGACAGCGTTCAGAGGTGCTGAAACAGTCTGACTCAAAAGAGTTTGAAATTAATTATCCCTCTCTACAGCCTTGCCCAGTGGGTTTTTCGCGAGACAACATTTCGCCCGGAGGGTCTAAATTTTCATCTGGACAGGGTCCTGCTCCATTAGCTGGAAACATTCCTCTCCTCCGGCGGCATGAAGGCTGCGGAATAACCGGCTGGAACAGCGGAAAATATTTCAGCATCTCTAATCATTTTGGGTCGACGCAGACTATGAAGCCACACTAATGAGCTTTATCTCTGCAGGGATGAAAGGAACAGACACAAATCCGTGCATGCATCTCTCGGCCCATGGAGTGTCTGTCTGTCTCTCTCTCTCTCTCTCTCTCTCTCTGCCAGCTTTGACACACCTCACCGATTTGTGAATTAGAGCCTGTAATGTTTTTTTTCCTTCTTTTGGTTCTGTCTGTCAGCCTCTTACAGTCATTAGCAGCATGCTAATCAAAGCTAATTATGCAGACACAGCTCATTTCTCATCCAGACAGAGTGCTGCTCTAAACAATGCTCATAATCTGCAGCCGTAGTTGTGTTTCCTATTTACTTTCATCTGTCACTGGTGCTAAAAAATTGAATTAGTCCGTCTGAGCTTCTTTCAGAGGCTGTGAATCTGTTTATTTATTTATTTTTGCCTCACATCGGGGCCAAAAAGGGAAATGAATATTTCTGTTTGTGAATACAACGAACGATGACAGGAATAAAGGTATCGAGAAGAAAGGGAAGTAAAGAAATGAAGGGAGGCAAAGTGTCTGTGACAGGATGCAAGGTTATCTCAGAGGAGAATCGCCTCTTATTCTTCCTGAAGGTAAAGTCTCTCGGAGGGCGGAGGACACCGAGAGCCTGGCGGTGCACATCCGCCCCTATTCAAGTCACAAAAGCTCGTTTTGGAGATTTTATGCTGACACGGCATAAAAAAAAAAAAACCCTGTTCTCTGTTTCCCATATTTTATATACACTCCATTGGAAAGCACCGCCTACCCATGTTGTGGTTTGGCAAACGTATGAGAGGCACATCTAAGAACGTCCCTTTTCAAGGAATATGCTGAAGTTGAGCATTTTGAAAGTTACCGCACCCTGTGTGGAAAATCACTTATAAATTAGGATTATTCACGTGGATTATTCACATCAATGAAAAAATACTGCAGGACACACAGTATGAGTAAAGATTTCATCCACACAGCATTCTCAAAAATAATGCATTATTACTAAAGTAGCTGTTATTGTGTAAATAAAAAAATACAAAAAAACTACAATTAAAGGACGCTGCGGTGCGTTACACGAGAGCGGGATTCAGACAGCAGCAATCCATCAATGAACGGCTAAACTATCATAGCCGGAATATACAATATATATATATAAAATATTATATATTTTTAAACTGTGAAAGAATGTAAAAACTTATCAAACACATAAAACCAGCGGCGGGACGTAAAGAAGAACATTTAGGTCAGGGGGTGGAGTTTAAGCATGCCTGGGAACATTGTAAACATAAACAAGTAAATGACAACAAAGTATATAACAAGTTATTTTAATAAGGTTTTTTTTTTTTACCCGTTACTTTTACTTCTGAGTATTGATTGCAGGACCTCTGACAGACCTCACCTACCGACGTACGCAATCAACGGCGAAATCGTTGTTTCGCCTCGTTGAAATCGTTTAGCGACGGAATCTTAAGGGGAATGTAAGGGGACAACCTTACTGTTTATACTTAGCAACCCCCCCCCCGTCCAACCAGTTATTTAAGGCCACTAATTCCAATCACACACACAGCTCGAGCCTGAGGGATCTGCCAGTCCAACATTTCAGCTCAGCTGAGTTGCACAGATCATCCTCACCGCTACCAACAGCTGCTGTGACACGAAGCAACTTATCAGGAGGTCTTCAGGACGGGGCATTAAAGCTGAATCAACATTAGCCCACAGTAATGGCTTCTTCAGGATGCTAAAATAAAACGCTACTTTCATTCGCATGGTGAAAATGGAGAATGAAAATGCAGGAAGCCGGGCTGTGTAAGGCTGATGGACGTAGCCAGTCTGAGTGAGCAGCACCGGAGTGTAAATTGGGAGCTGAAAAATGCAGCATCAGCAGCGGTGGATTTACTTGGATGGACACGGCTTGATGAGGAAGAGGGTAAGGTGGGGGGGGGACGACGACACGGCTAATACTTTCAGTGAACTGTGGCCACCTAAGTAATTACTACCTTTGTTGTTAGGCTAATCTTCACAGGGAAACCAGCAAAGTCCGGAGGGAAAGGCTTTGAGACGCTTGCCCCCCCCCCTCTCTGCCACCCAACATCAATTAAATAGAGATACGGGCCTGTCCCATTTAGAGGAAAAGAGAGGACAGATGAGCAGAGACACAGCAAACAAAAGAGCATTCTTATGATAAATACATCTGATCCTTAACAATAAAAACAATGTAGGTTCAATCCGAGCTGACGAGGCAGATCTCGAGCTGTCCCACATCCGACGAGTTCACAGTCACACACAGGCAGATATCTGACTGTCCACAGCTGGATCTTGGATGGTCTCTAGAACCTTCGTGTCTCGTCACCATCATTTATCTCTGTCAATGACTTTTTAAATATAAGTTTTCCATGTCAAAAAATGAAACACTAGCCGATTTAATAAAGAAGAGAGAGAGAGAAAGGACAGACCGTTGCAGAGGTTACCTTTGCGCTCGGAGCGCTTCTTGCGCCTCCTTTTGAACCTGCGTCGGATCAGGCAGTAGTAGGAGCCCAGGTTCTGCACGCCGTTGGTAAGAAGCGCCATGCTCAGCGCTGAGTCAACTAAAGAGTTCTCTCGGCTAGCCTGCACGAAATAGAACTTTATCTGCTACCGGCTGGCTGCTAACACAGACTCCCCGTCTTCCTTCCACTAATGATAACACCTGCAGCGTTTGTTTCTCTCTACTTTAGTCCTTCCCATGTATCCCAACTCTGTTCCCCCTCCTTCCCTCTCTGCCTCCTCCTCTCGCATGTTGACTCCATCCCTGCCCTATCAGTAGTCAGGGAGGAGAGGGGATGGGGGGCGACTGGGAAAAGAAGGAGGGGACTAGAAGAGGAAAGAGACTTGCGCTTTCATGTTAATGTGGATGAACGAATGGAGCAGAGTGTCTTGCATGTGTGATCCGCTCTCAAAGTTATCGACTTTTAAAGAAGGAAAACAACGTTTTACATCCCAGAAGTGAGAAAATGTGAGTAAAGACTCCAGCATCACATGTAAACCCTAAAAAGTGCAAATCCTTACAGTTAGTTTGCCCTTTTGCTTCAGCTTCAACATCTAGATGTGCCTGTTCTCTGTCTGCTGAGGAGACAGGAAACACTCTGCCTCCCTCTAGTGGTGACCATCTGTAATTACACCCCGGACTACCAAAGGCAACAATAGCTGTTTCAGCCACAGACTCGCAACACCTGTGATCTAAATTATGCTGCAGCTGATTTGGTGTAATTTAAAAAAAAGTTACATAAAGAATAATGAAAGGTAATCAATACTAAATAAAAGAAAAAGTAAAGAAAAAAATAACTTGAGATGTTTTGATTGAAAAAGAAGAACTGGATCATCGACAATAAACATGCTGCAAGGATGTGGTGCAACCACATTAGTGGGTGACAGAAATGGAAAGTAAATGTACACACACTGGATCCATGCTCCATTAGCAGTGATTCTTTAGACAGCTTTCCACATCAGCACTGGAAGATGTCAGACGGCCAAAACCGTTGCTTCTGGCAACGCTGTTGTTTGATGTAACAGAATCCAGGATTTTCCACAGAGGGCAAATTCATCTCCTAATTTAACTATAAAACATTTCCTTTTCATTGTACTTAATACTTGTAATAAATACAGCACTCAGGGAGCAATAAAATAAAATTAAATAAAAAAAAAAGCAAGCTATTCCACGCTGGTGTGACCCCTCAACCATGAACCCCCCCAGTAGAAATTGGAATCACATTTTTAATCATTTAAAAGTGTGACAATTCTTTAAGAGAAAAAGCTTGGCTGGTGATTATCATCAAGCTCTAGCTGCAGACTGTGATCATTTTTATAATGCTTTTATCATTTACACATTGCAATTCAGATAATGACTTGTGTGAAAAATGACTAAGTGGTGAAAACCAATCAAACATAACATAAGAAACTAAAGGGTGTGAGTTTAAATGTATAATGCTATAAACAGGAGGATATTGAAAAAGAGCGCAGTGTGGGAACATGAGATAAAGAAAGAGCCCGGAGACGTGGAAATGAAGACAGGAAAGGTAGCGAGGAGGCGAGTAACAGCAAAAAGGAAAAAAATAAATACATGCTCCCGTATAAAACCGAGGATCTGCCTGGATCTGGATCACAATCCTGAGGGGTCAGCGGAGGTCACCGAGGCAGAAAGAGAGAGAGAGAGAGAGAGAGAGAGAGAGAAAGATGTTTCCATGGAAAGAAAGCAAGACTGAGAAACAAACATGGAGAAAGGAAGAGAAAAACAGAGAGAGAGAAAGAGCGAGAGAGTCAGCCAAACGTTTGGGGTTAAGAGAACTTAAATGCACTCCAGACGCAAATCCATTCATGCCTCTGTGTGCAGGCCAACGATAACTACGTCTGACCCGGCAGCGGCGGCGGCGGCGCTTTGACCTGCCAGTCCACTTCCCTTTGAATTCCGACTCACTGATGCTGCAAAGCTACGGGCGCCGAGGAGAAGACTTGCATATCCGGCGTCCTGCCGACAGGATGGACTTTTTCCGCTTCTCCCTGGATTTTAAACTCGCAGTGACCCGACGCTAAGAACAAGACGGCTGCGGTTATACGGCCTCCATTAAAGCTCCATTCCAGACGGCAAATCACAGCAGCAAGTCCTGGCGGCCTCTGCGGCGGTTTGTGAAAGCCGAGCAAAGCCGGCTAACTGCGGCGAGCCCATCTGCGGCCTCGTACGCTCGATGTACTCACAGGCGAGGGAGAAACACAAAGCTCTATAAATAGACGCCGATTGGCCTTTTTTCAAACCTAAGTCTAAAGCTGCCCGTGTGAATGCACACGCCGCTTCCCAGCATCAGATTCAGTGGATTTAGAGGTTCCACTTTGACGGTAGCCCAAACCGAACTTGTACCCGTCGAACAAGGTAAGCTGCAGGAAGCACGGCAACAAGCTGGACTTTCTGTTTACCGCTCTTAAAAAACAATAACTTACCAGTTTCTTTCAGCTGCACGTTAAAAGCAGTTCCCAGGTCGAGAACCAACTAAAAAAAGGCAACGTGTGGATAATCAGCCCGAATGTGTCGAGGCGGGACGCGAGCTTCATTGCCTTGTGAGGAAAAGTAACACTCGCTGAACCTCACCCCGAGACGAGTTTGGCAGGACGTCTCGGGAGAGAGAGACAGATTGTGTGCAAGAGATTCGTAGAGACAGAAGAGGGTTTTTTGGAGGGGGGGGGGTGAGAACAGGGGCGTGAGAATGTTAACGGCCGTTGAAACGACGTGCGAGCTGACATCACGCGGCCGATTGGGAGATCCCGCACTGAGATTTGCACGCAGCATCTAAAAAAGACGGGCGCGCATGTGGTCAACACCTCATGAGGATAACTTAGCGTGACTTAAAAAATGAGGTAGCAAATCACTAAACAGAAGACACGGATGTCGTGAGGCCCGTCGTCGTAAGGCGGAGGCTCGAGTTCAAGAGGACAGAAGTTACAGGCAGCTCTGCCACAAACGTGTTTCCCGTTCGCCGAACAAACCGCCACTCTGAAGGCGAGAAATTTACTCACCAAGAGTAAAGGCAGTATGTGTGTGTGTGTGTGTGTGTGTGTGTGGTGTTCATTTGTGTGCGATACTAGGAGACCTCCTCTCCAAACTTTGAAGCTGGCTGGGCGGCCAGAGATAAATAAATATCCTGCAAAGGCGTTGGAAGCCACGCGAGATGAGGTCGGACACAAATGAAGTCACAGCAGTCTGCAAGAGAAACACACAAAACCAGCCAACTGTGCAGAAGTGCGTGACTGCAACCCTTCAATAGCGGTCTAGCCAAGAACTAGGCCGGTGTGGAGCCACTAACCACACACACACACACACACACACACACACACACACACACACAGTCTCTTTCCCCACACACAAATGCACACAGGGGCGCAATTTTAATTAATGCATCATTTAATCGTGTGTGTGTGTGTGTGCTTGTATTGCAATCTATTGTGTGTAAATGTGTACGTGCATAAATTTAAGGGAGCTGTTCATCTTCATGCATCCCCTCTGACTGTCTTGGCAGTGTTTTTGTTGTGCCAACGTCTGTCCAGCAGAGGGCAGCCATGCTATGAAATAGTCCCACTGCCTGCAATGTCAACAGAGGATGACGTTTCCTGCCAGGTCGTCAAACATGTTCATTAGTGCCACGCAGTTTCACAGAATCAATTTTATACAAAGCAATATGGGCATCCAAGCAGGTTTCCAGATTGACCGGCAGTTTATTAAATTCTCTAATAGCCTTATTAAAAAAAAAAAAAAAAAAAAGCAGATTGTGCGAGGGTGGATTCATGTTTACTGGTGCTGGAATCTCCGTTTCCCTCACAGTTTATAAAAGTGTAAAAGAAATTATGATTAATTTGTAAAAAAAAAAAAAAAAAAAGAAAAAACACCCACAAGAACGCGGCCGCATGAGATTAAATACTTTCGTCACATTCTGAAAATTAAAATGTTTTCAGTACGGCTGCCAGATTCACAGGCAGTTTTCAGTTTTGGAATTAGACGACAACAACCCACACAGATGGGAAGAGAGAGAGAGCAACCGTCTGTTGTCTGTCTCTCTGTCTCTCTGTCTATATTTTATTTAGCCATCACTCCTGCAGCTTGGTGTCGGCGCTAGAAAGTTGCCAACCCTGTTGGATTTGCTGTGGATCCTGACGCTATGAATAATTAAACCAATATTTCCAATAAAATCGCCCGACACGGTCGCGTTTTGTGTTTATGGTCTTCTTGGCACAGGTGATCTGAACATCTGTGAAGACAGCGAGCACGAGGTGTGAGGACTGGCACGATATCCGCACCACATTCTTAAATCTAAAAGAGGTAGTACGCTACGGGAGGTGACGAGGCGTGATGAGACTGGGAAGATGCCAGGCTGCGTCTGGGTAAGGATGAACCCGGAAGAGACTGGGGTGGCAACCGGCGGCGGCCCCGACACGCACGGGCGTGACCATCTGGTCGCCGGTTCCATTTGACTTTACCCTCAGGACAGCTGCGCTCACAGCCTCACAGTTTAGAGGTTTCAAGGGCCGAAAACCACCTCGACCCTGTCCTCTAAATATAAATGGATAAAGGAGCCTGATTGGCTGGCTCTGACCTGGGGTGTGGTCTAAAATAAAGTGACATCATCAAACGCTTTTCAACGAAGCTGCATCCTTAATAATCATCTGAAATAAATATCAGAGTAATCCGAGGAGCCTCCCTTTTGAAATGTGAAGTAAACACAAACAAAAACAAATCAATAAACTTAAGGTCATTCACCAGAGATCCCCCAGTAACATAAATACTCGAATAGGATGTGAACAATATTCGCTGTCGGCGAGAAACAAGAAGAGGGATGGACTCAACTACAATAACACACATCTGTTTGTAAGTATAAAAGCAGAATCGACCAAGAACTTTCTATAAAGACGAGCACATTTGTCCTGTGGCTTCTTGCAGCCTCCACAAATCTGACTATTGACTTAGTTTGGAAAGCCCGTTGCTGTGGTTACACCATTTATCAGCTGCTTTATTTCACCATTAGTCTGCCGTTTCGGTTCTCAATGTAGACGGCCCCCCCGTAAATAGGAATGACTTAACTCTTCCTATGGGAGTTTCCTTTAGTTCCCAAGCCGACCATCAGCTCCCACTGCTGGGTGTGGTCCCGCCCTTAACCAGCTTCCAGCGCTCGCTCTCGGGTTAGCGCCGCTCCGATGCTTGGTGGCTTCGGATTCTTGGCTGGGGCTTGACCAGCAGTGGCGTGTTGTGTGTGTGTCCTGTATGTGCGTCGTCAGCGTGAGGAGAACAATGGGTGGCTCTGTGTGTGTGCGTGCTAGCCCCTCTGGCAAAAAAATATAAAACCCGAGAGGCATAACCAACAAGCTGTAATAAAGTACGGGCAGCGAGATTCAAGCCGCACAAACTGCGGCGCTTTGCTTTGTGGCGGTTTATGAACTGATACGTTCACGAGTTCACAGGGCGAAGATCCTCCGCCACATGCCCACAGCGAAGGGTATCATTCCCCCCCTCTTCATCACAAGCCATTTGGAACACCCTGAGGTACACCCCTGAATCCAAACCAAGCTTGTCCTACAATCACAAATTTTATAGCCACACTGAAATACTTCCAGGCAGAGAAAGACATAAAATGTACCGGAGAAAAATGACCCAAGAGCCAATCAGAATAAGATTAATCCATCCAGCCATCTTCTTCACCGCTTTATCCGTAACCGGGTCGCGGGCAGTGCTGGAGCCTGTCCCAGCAGTCTACGGGCGAGAGGCGGGGCACACCCTGGACAAGCCGCCAGTTCATCGCAGGGCCACAGACACGCAAATTTTCCTAATTTGCTTGTTTTTTGGTGGTGGGAGTAAACAGGAGAACAATGGAGAGAACCAACGCACACACGGGGAGAACAAGCGAACTGCTCACAGAAAGGCCCCGAGGTGGATTTGAACCTGTGACCACCGTCCTGCCCAAAATAAAACAATTATCAATATTGCCCAGACGAATATTAATAACCCGGAATATCCACAAATATACATAAACGCTACTACAGAATTGGTCTCCTCCTAACACAGATGTCAGCATTTTCTTTTCCTATGACGGATGAGGCTCCCTCCTCGGGCAATTTATCTTCCTTCCCTGCTGTGTGTGCCCTTGTTTGTCGGGCACAACCTACCATTTCCTGCGTCACAGAGGAGAGGAACATTTGAGGTCACAGGGACACAGATGGAATACGCATATTTACCGGTAATCAAAGGCAAGGACAGAGACAGAAAGGACGGTGAAATAACTCAATAACCGGGACGTTTTTCTGTGGGACCGTTGGATGGAGGGATGCAAGATGCTGGATGCCCTGCAACGGCTTGACTGACTGTAACTCGCACACATCTAGTCAAAAGGATTTTACTGCACTGCAATGCGGTGTGACATTGAGGATAATGACTGCACACACACACACACACTGCAGAAAAACACCTCTGAATACACAAAGGGACATCAAGGTGAGCAAATATGGTCATTCATAGATCTCATGGAAATGTTGCCCCCCCCCAGCTGAAGGCTTGAGCGTTGGATTTCAGCTTACACACCGTTTTACTGCCCATTTTGCTTACCTGAAGGCCCAGTCACTGATTATCTCCACTTTAAAAATGACTTCAGCATTTTCTGCTCTCATTGAATTGGGTGAAGACAAAGCTTCTAAGAAAAGGTCAAAATGTGAAGGTCGTTTTGGAAAATAAAGGGAGCAAAAACATCATCAGTGTGTAAACTGCTGCAGTTTGTTGGCTGCAGCTACGGGTATGTTTGGCACTCGGAAAGCTTAGGTGGCTAGTTTGTTTAGCCATTAGAAGCCTAGCTAACAGGAACCTTGGCCTGGGGCAACAGGGCCAAAATATATGACTACATATAGCATGATTCATTTACAATTATTTGTTTTGTAATGGATTAATACATGTTATTTATTCTATTTTTTTATGCTACCCAAACAATGACAATTACACTATTTTTAGGCCTAAACTCCTCCCACTATGTGTCGCTACGCTAGGCACCAGTCGCTGTTCAAGTGAGGGAAAGACGTGGTGCAAAGAGGAGTCACTTCAAGTATTATTTTTTTTAACCACAGGGGGGAGACACACCTTTAAATGATTGTGTTGTGTAATTTTGGGGGGATTGACTTACTCTGGGTCAGCAGCGCTGTCTGAAATGATGGGCGGCTCGTTCAACTCACCTGTGTTTACCTGAGACTGGGCAACCATTGGCTCAAACGTATTCAAACGTCCCGGTTTTTAAAAAAGGGGCTGAACCAGCTCAGATTTTCCCGATCGCCGTTGCCCGTTGAAAAACGACAGAGAGTCAAACGCTGATGAAACGTTCGCTGAATTCGCGAAATGTCATCCCCAAAATAAAACCAGACAAATGTTCCTCCCTCACCTGCTCTCGTGGGATTTTTCCGAGCGCTACGCTGATGCACCCCTGCTTCCTCTCCGTTCCGCTTCCCTCTCGCTGGCTGTGTTTATCTGGGTCAACTATTTGGGCCGTTGCCAAAGGCTTTTGGTAAAAATGGGAGGTTGGCCACCACAGCTGGCCGAAAACACACACACACACACACACACACACACACACACGCAAACATGAAAGCTTGGAGTCACCAGGTAACATCTGCACTGCCACAGCCCAGAGCAAGCATCCAACGGCGCCACCTGAGCCTTCATTCTAATATACATAGGGAAGTGGAGCTCATGCTAACCCGTCATGTCCAAGATGGAGATGGAATTGTACCCTGCAGAGCCCCCTCCATCCTGCTTTGATTCAGTCAGCCAATGGAAGTCCAGGCTTTTCCACGCCTGTTCAGCTCTGTTAGAAATAAAACAGGCCGTGATGTTGCGTGCACGTTCTGTGTGAGGCGGCACAACATGAAAGTCAGGATCTTCAGTGAAGGAGGCTAAAAATGAGAACCACGAGTGGGAGGGCTTTATCTCTAAGGCCTACGGGTGGAGGACATGCACACACAGCAACACATGCTTAATGTGCAATTGTTCCTTTAAACAGTAAATGGCGTTTGGACATTACAGCCTCTCTCGTGGGCTTTCACCTCGTAATACGACGGTTGAGGAGTTTATCTGTAAAATAGATTGAAAGAGCAGCAGATCCAGGTGAGACTGGAAAGACAGGCCGGAGAGGGTGGGCTGCTCTGAGCAGGGCGCTTCAGGCCAGGTGAAGGATTTACGTGGGTCTAAATAAAAAAAATAGATACAAAATATGTATTTAGACGTTTAAAGGATAATCTTTTATTACAACCATCGCCTTCATCAGGTAATCCCAGGAAAATGAACAAATGTTCCTCTAAGAATTGGAAGCTTAAGCCGAGCACAGGGATGCATTTTTTTATTTTAATAATGCTATACCTAACCTCCAGCTGAATTTACTACCCCCCCGAACCCCCCCCCCCCCTGTCCTTTACATCGTCCTCCCCAACACCAGCCCCTCTCATGTCCTCCCTCAACACGTCCATGTATCTTCTCCTGGGTCGACCTCCAGCCCTCCTCAGCATCCTTCTACCGATATAGTCCCTATATATATACACACACACAATAAAATACTAAAATACAAGATGTACTGTCTCTTACAAATCTTAATAAATAAACAAGCCTGATGTCACCACGGTATTTGTTCCTCCCTCTTAATTTCTGCTCTGTGTTGTTTGAGAAACGCTTTAAGCGCGGAGAACAGCATCTGACATCTCCTTCCACCAGACAAAGGCCACGTTACATAAGGATTACTATTTTAGCTTGGTAAAAGAGAACCATCTCTGAAGCAAGGGGCCAAACAGATTTCTGCCAAGCGGCCAATATTCAGGTTTTTATTATCCCGGCCGGTTTGCGTTTATTGATTTTACAGTGAGTGCATTCCGTCATTAACAGACTGATAATAAAGGAATATTGTTTCCGATGGAAAACATTCTCAATGTCTTCTATCTGCAACATCTCTATGCTTTTTCTTTGTGTCTCTTTGTCTGAGTAATGCTTTAGAAATGGACTTGTCCTTCGTTGTTTCTCCATTTGCTGCTGCGCCTTGTTTTATTAATCATTGTATACTTCGAGAAAGCTGCCTTGCTCTTTAATCAATGACTGCGAGTCATTTTCATTTGCTAAGGAGGGAAGCCGCGTTGTGGGCCAGAGCGCAAATGATTAAAGGCGATGCAAAGATGCTGATTCAGGAGGGTTCCAGTGTCTTTTGTCCGTTGGGTCGTTCAAGGTAAAGCAGATAAAATGAAAGAATAAGGAGGGGGGGGGGGGGGGGGGCAGACAAGGAGTGAAGACAACAAGCTGGCGTGCCGATGAAAGAGTGGAAATGGCACTGGAGGAGAAAAGGCAAATGGCAAATGGAGTACTTTGCTGATGCAGCGAAACAGAGGTGAACAAAGTAAAAAAAACAATTCCCTGCATTCTCATTCTGGACTCTTTCCTACACAGCTGTATAAAAGAGAGGGACTTAAAAGCAGAGGGTCGATACTCAGGCTCGCTAGCGTCTTCTACTGTCGAGTCGAGCACAAAAATGTGTGATACGAGAAAGACTTCTGGGAACGTTTCACCCGGAGGCCCTACGAGGTTCCCAAGACGGATCGGAGGCGTCCCGACGAGCGGTGACAGGTATTCCATGCAGTCCCACCGGGGGAGCCAAAGCTAGCGGTGTTTGTTTCCACGGTGAGATCGTGCTCGGGCACCGTCGATGATGTCACACGACTCTGAAAGCCTTGAAATCTATCAAGGAGATTTCAGAGTTGTTGTTTTTTTTTTTTTGGGGGGGGGGGGGGGGGGGGGGGGGTCATTCCTGTGACTTTATTTGACCAGCCGGTCCCGAGGTTGGAACATTTTTCCATTCGTACGCAGCCCATTGGACGTTCAGGGGAATCGCATGCAGGCCAAATTCCCCGGATTGACAGAACAATCGGTCGCTGGAATGTTGTCCATTATCTATGTTTAAGCACATCATCACCTCACTTATGACGGTTTAATCAAATGAAATGGCTTTTGTCGTGCGTGTGTGTGTGCGTGTGTGTGTGTGTGTGCGTGATGTCGAGGGTATTCCTCGAGCTGAGCAGCAGCAGATGTGAGCGGTAATTTGGAGCCCAGAGAGACGCACTGTGATGTGTAACAAAGCATTATGGGTAGATTTGCTGTCATTGAACTTGAGTGGACCCCAGCGACACAAATGTTCTCTTCCCTCCTGACAGGCGCACGCGTAGTTTGTTTTTTTTAGCTATAGCCTTGACTTTCTGTGTCACTATTTTTGTGCTTGAATAAAATTTAGTTTCCTAACGTGGGAATGGGACACACTCTCTCCTCACCCTCCAAAGTACAGCAGCTGAACGAGGTCCGATCGTAGCAGCAGCATTTTTGACATGAACATAGCGGAGCTTGAGCCTGAATGATAATGGCTTCCTTACGCTTGATTTGCACCTCTGTCGATTCATTACTCTTTTACTGGCGCAACTTAGTGTATAATGCACCATCAGTGTCCTGTGGGAGTGGGGGAACAAGGTGATTGCACCAAATCCTTTACCATCGAGGGCTCCTGCCTTATATAAACAGTGCGATCACGCTTACGTCAGCACTCGACCACCGGTGCATAATGTCATCTGACTGGCGTGGAAGTGCACCAAAACCTGACGGCAAGTTTCTCTCATTTTCCTGCATGCAACATTCAGAAGGAGGCCGTTTGTCCTTCTATCGCATACATTTTTGATTTCTTGACTGAGTGGTCTCAAACGGACTGGCTTTCGACAAAATCACGGCGTTTAGCGAAGCGCATTAAAGCGACGCCAGCCGAAGAAGCACGGCGTAAAGCCGAGCGCAATCCGGCAAGCTGGTACTAAATAAAAACACATAAAGTTCTTAAATGCAATGCTTTGAAGGTCAATCTGCTCCTGGCATCGCCATCTGGACGAAGTGCGCGTGTTTTTTGTGGCGGCATCGTGGAGCGAATCTGCTGAACATCGTCTTGATCCCTCGGTTTATTGTGCCCAAAATGGTCTCTGGGTAAAGCAGTCTGTCAAATCTGCCTCGCAGTGCGCCGCTAAAAACCGTCAAACAAGCTCCTTAATGCGCAGCTCTGCCACTGAGGAATGGCATGAACAAATAAACTGCAGGAAGCCGTTTCAATAAATGATAACCGCAGCCAGCGCAGTGAGCGGAGCTTCGAGTAGGAATATAATCGGGGCTGTTCCACACGCCGCATTCCCCTCCGTTTCGGCTAAGTGGATGCAGCATGCCTCTACAGCAGCGGCTGTTGTTTGAAATCCTGTCCGGATCTTCACGCAACAACGCAGGATTACATTCCTCTCTTCACCACAATAAGCTCTCTATCTTGCATAAATTGTATGTTTGGACAGCCTTTATCCTGTAAAATATCACATTTCTCTGCACATTTTCACCAAAATCCCGATTCTGCTTGTGACAAAATGGAATTTACAATATATTGTTTACAGCATTTGCTTTCCTGTAAATAGAGGACGCGAAGCAGCCCACAGCGACCCCTCTCCTGCCAACAAAGCCG
Organism: Brachionichthys hirsutus; assembly: GCF_040956055.1. Lineage (NCBI taxonomy): Eukaryota > Metazoa > Chordata > Actinopteri > Lophiiformes > Brachionichthyidae > Brachionichthys > Brachionichthys hirsutus. Next base: position 9,952,155 of record NC_090908.1, on the reverse strand, counting down.
ATAATGAGTGACTCATCAGCGCTAATTTGCTGTACTAATTTTATCAGCAAACTTCACAGGCTTGAAGAAAAAGCTCGCTATGACAGGACGGGTGAACAGCATGAGTTTCAACACCGACGCTGTCAAAGAGCTGCAGCGTGTGGGGTGTTCGCCGACTGTTCACGCCCAAATCCATATTTTCTGCCATCGCAACTCCTCTTGTCATTGCACAGAGGACACGTTTCACATCTGGCACATCTGTCAAAAAAGCAGCACACCGTTAACAAGCTGCACTTCAAGAACAAAGCAAATGTTTTTTTTCCTTCTTCTTCTTCAGAATAGGTATGCAAGTAGTTGCCATGGAAACGCAAAAACTAACTCGCAAAGTGGTATCCAAGGATACAGAGGCCTCTTCTGCTGGAAAATATCCAATTTATTCTGATGTAAAAAATAAAATAAAAAAGTCTCCTTAATTTAAACATGGCTAAAAAATGTTGAGTTGGCACACCTCCCACTTGTTTTAGTTCTTAGTTAACCGAGACCATTTCATTAAAATACAACAGCACACAAACAAGCAATGGCGGCGTGCCCATTGCTGCAGGGAGAAAACAGCTTCGGTACAGATAACAAATCACAACCCGACCCTGCAGAACACACGACTGACACGAACTTTAGCAAAGACAAACCCGTAGAATTGTACAAACTTTCATTTCAATCGTGTTTTGGCGACAGACTATTCTGTTTTAGGCATGTTAAATTAGTTACATTAGCATAAAATTACATTCACAATATTTACCATTTCACACATGGTAAAAACAACGTCATATACTATCAGGTAAATGGAAGTTATTTTTATAGTCCGTGGATTCTTTATTATTATTATTTGCTTTCTATTGGCTAAGACATAAAATAAAATGCTGCACTTTTGTGACGAAGATAAGTGGATACTGCAAATTAATCAGCAAATCCAATGCAAATGTGATACGTTGCATTTGAGACTCTGTTCTCCAGTGCATACCAGCAATGATGCAGCAGGCACTCAACACCCCGTCAAAAGATGTTCCTTTGGACCCGTGTTTAGATGTGGTCGTGACTCCTCCTCACTGGCAATGGAGACAGCTGGCATCGAGCTGCAGGTTAATGCCATCTTTGTCCACATTGCAGACTGTTTGTATTGATAGAAATATCCCGATTCCACTGTTGGTATAACAAATGTCACGTACAAGACGGGTCAATACTGCAGCACATGAATTGAAATAAAATAGGTTTTACCGCCGCAGTGTGAAATCCATTTTAGTCATCCACTCCATTCTGCTCGGCTACCTTTGCTTACTGGTGGGTGTGTGTGTGTGTGTGTGTGTGGGGGGGGCACGCACTAATAGCTCATGCATGCCAGATGTCTGACGTGGACTACATCACTATTAATATTTGAAATCTCTCATCTTCCCTTCCTTTGCTGCTCAGCGTCATAATATCCATCTCTTTTGCATCAACTGTTCCCTCAGCGGCACAGCGAGTTCTCTGTGATGTGTTTAAGCAGAAAGTGGAACTTTTTTTTTTTGGCTGCAAGATGCAATCAAATCCCCAATTAGGCCAGATTTTATATTCCACGGGATGGCAGGCAGTCAAACATTGGAAATATTCACGACTCTGTCTTTGCTGAAATGACATAACTAGAGTTAGAGAGCGATCCTATAATAGGTCAACGTCAACATAAGGGATATAACACGCGAGAGAGCGAGTCATTCCACAGAATGCGACTGCTGCCATTTGGCCAGCAAAGTCTGTTTGTGACGCACGACGAGTGACAGCAAACGCATCTTCGTGGCGCTGTCTGTAATGCGAGCAGACGGTGTCACGCAGCAATGGAAACGCCCGTTGCCCATCTCGGGATCAATCATCCATGAAAGGCTGCAAGGCTGCAAGGACGAGATTGATCATGTTTAATTGATAACCTGATGTTTTTCTTTTGCGTTCATAAACGCATCCTGAATTCTTGCCGGTGACACGTTCAAGAACGGTTGAGTCAGATGCAGGTTTATTTAAGCAGCAGTGCATTTGGAGCGGATCAATGCAGAGCGGTAATTACACTATAGAATTACTATTTATTTGATAATAATAATAATAACTTTAAGCAAATAAGTTCCACTTCCACAAAGGACTGTTTTGAACCCAGCATCTCACAACATCTGGAACGTCTCGCCATCCTTCGCTGCATGTTTTGACTCCCTTTGATTCGTTTCTGTATTTTAAATGTGATTTAGGGTTAGGGTTATTAGGGTTAGGGTTTAAAATCGCCAATTTTCTGTACAAATTGATGACTGGATGAAGAAGTGACGACACGTCGAGCGCTGTCAGAGACAGGAACCAGTGAGTCAGCCTGAAAGGTTAGGAAGATTAACAGCGATGTTACTGCATATTGATGCAAGCTTAGGCCAAAAACACAACACAACTACTGTGTTAACACTACACAGACATGACACACACACACACACGCACACACACACACACAGAGTCCAGAGATTCTTTCTTCACCACATACTAATCTCCCCTGTATCCAGACCGCTAATTATAGCCTTCCCATTAATCAGCTACAGATGTAATTATGCTAATTCCAGTGTGTAATCTGATGAAGGTGAGGGAGATCAAATCCCGGCCTTTCTGTCCTGCTCGGCTTTAGGAGGGCTCCAGTAACGGCGGCGACAGCGGTGCGGTTGGAAGGGAATTGATTTGGACCAGAAACAATGTGATTTGGCTCAGTATGGTGGTCGGTTACTGGGGGGGGGGCGTCTGTAGCACGGAGACCACCGCGGTAGCTAAGTGCTTTAATTTGAATAATTTGCATGTATTATTTCTGCATCGACCAGTTTAAACTATTTAGCCATCTTTACTCCTCTCTGTGATTTGTGTTTTGTGTCATTTTGCATTGGCCGTCTCGGCTTTTGTTTTGCGTGCTTGCTGAAGAAACGCATCCACCTCAGGTAAATTCACTCAGTTTATTGTTATGTAATCTGCTTGCAAATATCACCACTAATGGATAAGAAGAAAAGCTAAATGGAACAAAGACTTGCGTGATGCTTCTCAAGGAGCTTATTTATGCTATTTTATTTTATTTTTTTTTAGATTCCACCACTGTGTCAGAAGGATGAAGACAAATCCACGTGAATCTTCTCATTAATTTTGTTTGTTTCACCTGCAGCGAAACTAAAACTGATGTCTGACGGGGACGCGTCTGACAGACACGTCTGCTTTTATGGTTTATGGACTGCGGAAGTTGTGAAGCTGTTTGATGTTTTTTGTTGTTGACTGGATTTTTATGTGCTTCTGCATTTTAATGCATAACTAATAACAACTAATGCAGACGTGCATGAAGAATTCTAAATAACAGCAGTGCACTGTTTGAGCTGTGTGCAATTATGGTGTAAGTTGGTTGAATCAGCCTTGATATGATCTGGCAGCTCTTTCTCTGTTAAGTTTTGGGGGGGGGGGATGTACATTCAATGAATATGAACATAATAATATGGTCTGCAGCCTTATTATATCGTGTGTAAATGGCTTTCCTTTAACTTCATGAGCTGCTTCCAGGTCTGATTTTTGACACCATGGGTGACCTTGTCTGCGCCAAAAAACAATAACAACCAGGATTAATCACTCATCCCAAAATACACAGAATATACAGTAAAGGTACGCAACACAAAAGTACTGCTATTGAATAAATGCAGAGTTTAATCACCCTTCCTGATACGGAGAGTCTGTGCTTTAAGCAGCGTAAAACAGATGTCCCTGAGACAGTTGAGTCTAATCTCGCCGCCGTTGCTGCTTCAGCTCAGCGATTACTCTGTTTTCACATGTGGTCACCTCTGGGTTCCAAAACGAACATGGTGCTTTGATTCCAGACGTATCAAAGCACTGCTGTCCGGTCAGAGGCAAGGACGGAAACAAGTGCGCACATGGACAGTCCGATAACGTCGGTATACGAGAGTTAGCGAGAGTAACAATGAGCGTGGGACGAGAGACACAGATCACCTGAGTGCGACGGGAAACGACGGATTCCTCTCGCATAAATACCAGCTGATCAGTGTCGTACAGCGCTCTGAAGAGAAGGACGACCAAGAGTGGGATTAAAGATTTAAAGAGTCATAAAAATGCTGATCTTTATCTACTCATGACAGGAATTAAGACAAATCAGCCTTCCAAAGGTAACATTAGAGGGAAATGAGGATGAGAGAAGATGACAGATGTTAGGAAGTAGAAAGTACAGAAGTCAAAGGAAATCATCTATGGGGGGGGGGGGGGGGTTCTACCATTAAACTACCCCCCCCTCAAAGATGGTGCTACTTTACCAGAATGCAAAAATGTACAGGCCTGC